>NC_068938.1:209090180-209437613 GCF_016801865.2 Culex pipiens pallens
CATATACACAAAAAATGGCTTATATAAGCGTAGGATGTCTACAAAGTTTCATTGAAATCGGAGAGGGTCAGGTTCAAAAGTACCAGAAAAATTCCTGATTTGAGCTGGAATTCCACGAATATAAAAAAATAAGAGAAAACCCAACATTTGAAAATGTCCAAAAGGTAACGTTAACGCGTTTTGTGTATTTTTTTGTGTAATTTGTTTACTCCATACAAATTTAGCAGCTGTTTATAATGTATTTTAACCAATAGTGTACCCCCTAGTTGAGTCGACGAGCATTTTTCACAATTATTCAATATTTTAAGCACTATTTCATAACCCTTTGTACAACACAATGAAATCTGAAGTCTTTTGAACAATTCTGACTATTTGTTTCATCAATTATTTGCTTTTGTGCAGAAAAATAGCCATTCGAAAAAAAAGTGTTTTTTGCCAGGTATGGACCCCCTTTTCCTATAGTGGAGCCGGGTCCATAATCCGATTGTGGACGCGGGTCCACTATACGAAAACTGTTGTTTTTATATCAAATTAAACCGATTTTTGATGTTCTGATGCATGGTGTGGGTATAATAATAGATATATCTATTATTATCGAGGTTTTTAAGCGAAGATGGTGTTCGAATGGTGAACGCCCGAAATGTCAAAACACGCAGTGGTACCAACATTACGGGAAAAGTGTGCCATGGCATGACAGCCACATTTTTTTTTCTAATGTTGGTGCTACTGCGCGATTTTGACAATTTGGGCGTTCACCATTCGAACGCCATCTTTGCTTAAAAACCTGGATACCCACACCAGATTAAAAGTGGGCACTTGCTAACTTTTCACTGTAAACAAATAAATTTTGATAACAGATATGGCTTAAAAGAACATACAAACTTAACAGACTTTTAAATTCATATATTTCCAGATAATATCCAATAAAACGTGTCAAAACCACTATAAACCTTGTTGTGAACAAAAATATCCGCAATCTGAGCTCAATTTTAGGACCCAATTAACCTAATCATTTTAGGTTTGGTTTTGCTGAGTGATTTCACATGTGCGTGTACTGATTTGAGCTCTCACATTCAGTTGACCCAATCAACCAATTCCCCTTCTTCTTTCTCTTTGACAGCTCAGCTTTCTTGACAGCTCTTTGTTTTGGTCCGCGTTAGAGCGAGTTTTCGTGCGAGTCTCGAATAAATTTCGCGTTTTTAGTGTAAAACTCGTGTAAAATCGTTAATTTAATTGTAAATACAGTAGATAGTGGTTTCTGCAACCCTCATTTATCGATTCAACTGCGATGCTTGTTAGTTTGTGCTAGAAAATGTAGATTGTGGTTACATCCTACTGTTTACCGCAACCGTCGCGTAAGTTAACTTTGCACCGGCTCAAAAATGAAACCAAGCGAGGTAGATCCAACGATCTGCCGGCTGTGTTTGAATGCTTCCGACATCAATATTATGCTGGTGCTGAACCAAAATGAGAGCATAATCAAATCTATCCTGCAGATTACGAGTGTTGAGGTAATTAAAGGTTGAATAGTCGATACAGGATTTGTAAAGTTTCTGTAATTTTAGGTAATCGTCGACCCGGACCACATCGTGTACATGTGCAATAGCTGTCAGTTTCTGCTGGACCAGTGCGTCCAGTTCCGGATGACGTGCGTCCAGAACGACAACACGTTCCGGAAGTTGTACGCGAAGAACTCGCTCCAGAACATTGTCCACGTTGACGTGGATCCGATTCCGTCGCCGGAGGTCAAACTGGAGGAGTTTGACGATGGTGACAATGGGTCGTCTCCGGCGCCACCTACGGCGGAGAATGTTGAGGAGAAGGTCGAGGTTGAAAGTGGAGCAGAAGTCGGTGATGATGGAAGTAGTGACAGTGGCAGCAGCAGCAGCAGTTCCAGTGAAGAGGAGGAGACGAGGCCGAAGAAACGAGGTCGAAAGCCGGGCAAGAGGGGACCACAGAGCAAGGACGCCCGGAAGGAGATGCGCCAGGTGCAGTGCGCCCAGTGCGGTAAGATGGTCTCGGAGAACAATCTCAACCAGCATCAGCAAATTCACAACCCGGACCGGCCCAAGTTCCAGTGTCCGCACTGTCCGCGGGTTTGCCACGAGCGGTCCCGGCTGAAGCTGCACATCAATGCGGTGCACACGGGGGAGGTCAAGTACACGTGCGACCAGTGCGGGAAGATGTACACGAGGCCGGCCTCGCTGAGGAATCACTATTTGGCCATTCACACCAATATCAAAAAGTAGGTTCTGAATTGAAATGATAAAACACTAAATTTGATTAAAACTCAAATTTTAGATTCGAGTGCAAATTTTGCGGTGAGAAATTCTCCCGTTCCGCGCTGAGACATCACCACTACAAAATGGTTCACACCGAGGGACGCCCTTGGGGTTGCGAGTATTGCGAGAAATCCTTCAAAATGAAGTAAGTGTCATAAGGTGATTCCAACTGTTCAAACTCTCAACATCAAAATCTAATCTCTAGGAGCGACTGGACCATCCACATGCGCATTCACACCGGTGAAAAGCCCTTCAAGTGTGACATTTGCGGCAAGACGTTCAACAAAAGCTACAACGTGAAGCTGCACAAAAAGTCGCACCGTCTGGACGACATCTACAAGGCGAGTCAGGGCGAGAAGGTGGAAGTGCCGCCGGTGCCGCCTGTGCAACCTGGGGTGGTGCCAGTTATGCCACAGACGCAACCACCGCCAGGAGGAGTGGCGCCAGTTTAGGTTGGAAACCTTCTAGTTGTAAGAATTGAACTTTTAATTGTATGATATAAAAAAACGATAATAAAGCATAGCGTTTGAGATAAGTTTAAATATTCTAATTAAAATTATTCAATAGGTAAGTGGGGTTTATTGCACTCGATCGTATTATTTCGGTCTTAATTTCTCGTCTCACAATCGCAATTTGTCAATGTTAAGTCGTAATTTGTCGACAGTAGAATGAGGTAGATTCATTGTAATTTCTCAATCTACTATCGACAAATTACGACTGACGATCGCAAAATTGTGTTCAAAACATTATTTCAAAATTCAAACATACCACCAAAGATCCAAAAAAATAAAAAAGTCGGAAATTTAAAATATATTAAAAAACCAACATTCATAAAAATTGATAATTTTGACATTGAAGAATTACTATTCAAACGTTTATTTTGATAGTGTGCCTGAGCGCCGTGTTTATAGTTTGACTTTAACCAACCAACGGGGTTCAAACTAAAAAAGTGTCAAACGAAAAAGTGACCAACCAACAGGGGTTGAGTGTATTGACAATATGAGTAAAAATAAAAAATAAATTCCAGCCCCAAAGTGATATGTTTGTCGCGCAAAACTATTTTTTTTTAATGAATTAACAAAGAAAGTATTTGAGAACAAAAAATAAACTCGTGTTGTGTTTAATGGCCCCGTCGGAAGGAATGCAAAAATCACAAACGTTAAAATTATATGGATAGATTTATTTTGCTAGAACCAGAGGGAGGGTAAAGCCATAACAATAAATTTGGCAAAAAAAATCAAACATTTTTTAATTATGAATAAAAAAAAACTAAAAAGAAAATTGAAATTATAAATAAATTTCTAAAAATAAAAGATTTTAAATCTCATAAATCTGAGGATGATAATTTACATGTAGTTTGTACATGATGATCATCGCTAAAGTGTCATTTAAAAAATCGAAACATGAAATTTGATGAGTTCTGCAGTTTTTTTTTTTTCATTTTTTGGATGGTTCAGAATTTAAAAGAATTCGGCAGTTTTTTTAAAGGTCCCGAGTTAGAGAAATTAAGAATTCAAAAATTTAATAATGCAAGAATTTATGAATGCAAGAATTTAAGAATTTAAGAAAATAAGAATTTAAGAATTTAACAATCTAAACTTTAAGAACTTAAGAATTTAAGAATTTAGCAATTTAAAAATTTAAGAATTTAAGAATTTGAGAATATAAGAATTAAAAAATAGAATTTAAGAACTTAGGAATTTAAGAATTTAAGAAAATAGGAATTTAAGAAAATACGAACGTAAGAATTCATAAGTTTATGTTCTATTGTTTTTATTTTCAATTTTAAAAAATTTTAGACTTGGAAAATGAATTCTTGAATGTTTTCAATTCCTGATTTTTCTTTCGTCTTAATTTTTAAAGGTTTAATTTAGAATTATTTAAATTTTTGATGTTCAAAATCAGAATTTAAAATTTTTGTACTCAACAACTAAGAAAAAAACAAAAAAATGAATTCTTGGATTTCTGACCCTTTGAATGTTCGAGCTTCAATCAGTCGCAAGCAAGCGACAAGTTAAGACGTGTTTTGCTCGTGTTTGTCATCTCGCGTGCTTGGAAGTTTTTGACGGATGGAGGTGGAGGAATCCTCAGAGGAGGAAGATTTTCGGCCCGTCCGCGGGAATAAGAAGCGGAAGAAGTACAGCGAGGTCACTGGAATCGTCATCAAAGGAGAAAAAGTTGAGAAGACCCTGCTCAACAGCAACAAATTCAGCGCGCTAGCGGGCGACAAAAACAACAACAATGCCAATGCAGCAGAAAATCTGCCGGTAAACAAAGGCAACCACCTCTGGTGGTAACGAACTTAGGCTTTAACAGATTTCTGGATTTAATGGCCCTGTGCAAAGTGAAACCGGAGTACAAGCTGACCCGGAGCGGAATAAAAGTGACGTGGTTTTTCCGTGGAGGAATTGAACACCGTTCGAGAGCTGCTGCTTCAGTACAAATTGCAATTCTACACGCACGATCGACGAAGCGAACGATCCCACCGGGTCGTTCTGCGAGGACTCCCAGAAGTGGATGTGGAGATTATCAATGATCGAGCCAAAAATTGTTATCTAAAAAGCCGATGCAACAACAGTGGGCGATTCCACAAAACGGAACAGTGTAAAGACGAAGTAACTCAACCCAAAAAGTTCAACCCAAAAATGTTCCTCGGGGAGCTGTGGAATATGTTCTACGAGTTTACCGCGCGGCTGAGGAGTTGCAAAACCCGCTTGGACCAGGAAAGGGTGATCGGCACCATGTCCCGCAAGTTCGATGCGGATTAACTACTGCCATAGTGAATCTATTTTTTTATTTTATGTATTTGATCCCCAGTCCTAACCAGGTCTCGTACCGAAGAGGACCTAATAAAAATAAATAAGCGAAAATGTTCGAGCTTCCATTTTTCATATTTTGATCTGTTTATTTTTTCCCTAAAAATGTTTAAATTTAGAAAAAATACCATCTAAAATCAAAGGTGGGAAGCCAGCTTCTGTTACGTCCGCTCATATTGACTTTACACGCCCACCAGAACAACCCCCAAACATATTTTTTGTAATCCGAAAGTCTATATCTTCCAGGAAAGCTTGAAATATGGTTCACAAGAATCAAAATTGAATGTATCCAGTATAAAATAAACAATAAATAAGGTTGATAAAATTCGCAATTCGCAATTCGCAATTTTCAGTGTAAGAACGGGCCTTGACCGATCTTATGCACTAGGTTCCCGACGAACACGCACTGCCCTTACACCTACATCTCACCCTTGCTCTGAGTCAGTACGAGCAGCACGCTAGAACACGCTTTGAGTGTTCGTGCCAGGCATGCACACCTTCTTTTCCGGTTACGCATTTTAACTCGGCCGGGGGTGGTACATTACGTAGGGTTTGATGTAAGTATAAGCGCCTAACCATTTATAGTGTGCCTAACAACTTTCATTAAAGCAAAAACTGTTTTATTTTTAGTTTGAATTCAAAAACTTATTGTTATTGACTGTGTATTGTTTTCTCCTGAAATCTTCCCTATTGTTGAGTCTGTTTATCTGTTGCTATTTCTTTTGTCGCGGTGTTTTGTTACAATTTTTGGTCCTAAGCATGTTATAAAAGTTTACCAAAAATACAATAGTAATATTTGTGTTAATCCTTTAACCATTCCATAAATTGAGTAAGGGCTCAAACCTCACTTGTTTGAAAAAAAGGGTGAAGATTGAAAACAGTATCAATAGTAAGAGAATGATGAGCGTATTTTGAAGAATAAAAATGAGAAGCTAGATGTATTAGATGTAAAATAAGACAATAGTTAATAAAAAGAGATACAAAACAAGCTTAGATTATAGTAATGATAATTTATAGGAAAGATAAAGAATTATTCAAATAAATAAATTCGCAATAAAATCAAAAAAGATTAGGCGAATGATAAATAGACTTGATATTACTAGTGCATTAAGGAAAAGTATATTTTTAAGGAAAAAAAAAAAAAAAAAGAAACAGAACAAAACAAAGTTTGTTACAGCAGTATCAATTGATAGAAAAGAGTGGAAAATCTTTGAGAGATAAGAGAATCAAAAGTTAATAAAATTAAAATCAAATGTTGGATATTAAATCAGTGAAGAATTGGGAATCAGAAGAGCAAAATAAAAATAGGAGATAGGTGGTAGCTGAGAATGAAGAGAAGAGAAACCCCGTTGTGCGATGTTTCAGGTACATCCACAGCAGTTGACTCAACATACTGCGAATCAAAACAATACCGTCTACAATCACAAATTACTTCCCTTTCCCACATTGTTGCGCCCCTTTCTTTTAGCCGTCTCGACTCTGACCCGCGGTGGTCAAAGGTTTACGATCCGTTTCCACAGGCCACCAGCTAGGTCATCATGAAAACCAAGCCAACGTGGAGGTAAGAAAATAGGACACTCGCAAGGAACCAGAGCTATACTGTTCTGATCAAGATAATTCGGATGATCTAACAGAACTACGGATGTAGTTAGTTACGCTCCTTCCAGGATGTTCCTTACGTGGACGTCAACCGAAGAGCACGCAACAAGGTCAGTGCCATTGCATGCTCTTAGGTATCAATCCTTGGCCTGCAATAAGGTTGATAAAACAACACATAAAACTCAAAAGAAATTAAATCTAATCTAAATCTTGAAGATCATTTTGACGTTTCTTATTTAGAAAATATAAACAAGCATTTCGGAAAGAAAATTCAATTATGTTACAGTAACTTCTAAGAAATCGAAGTTTTTAAACAAAAAATAAATGAATTATCGTAATTTCTGATAATATTTTTCTTTATAACTTGAAAGTTATTTATTTTATTTATCAAAATCGGCATCCGCGCGAAATCCGCGCCTGAGCAAATTTAGCCAGCAAATTCGCAATTGTGACATTGCATGTTGTAAGTATTAGAGAGCCTGTAGGTCCCTAGTAAGTATAGGAAAAGCGTGACAAAAGGGGGAGGGGGGTAAATTTTTGCTGATTTTAGCGTTACGTACTTTATGGATGAAGCTTAATTGTTGGTAGGACGAATTGAGTGAAATTAATTGAAAATTGTTCAAAATATATCAATACTATTCAAGAGTAAATGTAAATTTTCTATCTACAACGGTAAAAAAACATGATCAAAAACCATTTCTGATCAAGGGGTTGGAAACTCTTAGAGCTATAATTATTATGTTACCCAGTATATCAAAATATATGTTAGTATACTTATTATTTCCTTTACATATTTCCAGTATACTTACCAATATACTGAGAGTATCTTAATATACTAACCGTTTATTGCTTTTCGGTTAGTATACTAACAAGTATACTGGAATATCGTTAGTATACTCAGTATTCCTAAGTAATATTAGAGTTTCCAGCCCCTTGTTTCTGATTACTTTTTTTGCATTTTAATGCTCCAGTTTATAGTGTACATATTTAGTAATAAAAAACTGAAATATTTGAAATTCAGATATCTAAATATTAGATACAGTACAGTTAACTGGACCACCGATGCATAATATTTTCCTGATGAAATAAAAAAATAATAGTTTATCAAATTTATTTACAATGCTAACTTTTCATATTAATTTAATTGTGACTTGAAATTAAATAAAAGTTTGAAAAAAGTTTTTTTATTTACTGAACATGATTTTTGCATCCATTAACCCCTCGGTCATTTCGGTTTGTTTTGGTTTGTTGACGTTTGTCTGCTTTTTAACTGGGCTACGGCCCAGTTATCGAGCGCCAAGGTAAAAAGCAGCCCAGTTAAAAAACGCCCAGTTACCGAACAACTCGAGGAACAACTACTGTATTCAGAAATTCCAAATTCCATTTAGAAGTTGAAATATTCAAGAGAAGAAATTTACAAAAAAAAACAAAAATAGAAAATTAAAGGTTCTAAAAATAAACTATGGTTCATTCAAGCGACTTTTTTTTCTATATTAAAATCAAACTCAATGATTTGCCTGGGATTAAGTAACGTTTTTCTTAAATGTTCGGATAAAATAAGACAAGTTTTATTTATTTTAAACTGCGTAATTCAGGGTGCTTATTGAAATATTTTCCAACTGGGCTTCAAAGAAATTCAATGATTTTGAAGCAAACTTTTTTTTTATTCGCTCTTATCTTTAAGTACTCTTAATAAGGAAATATATTCAGATTTTTGAATGATTTGTGAATAAAAATAATAAAACAACAAAAATATTCAATAAGTTACCAGCTGCTCAATCTAAAAAGTTCTATCTCCTCACAGCTGCGGTATCGGCGTTTGCAGAACCACCGGTGCCGTTGGCATCGCAGGAGCTGTTGCCGAAGATGCTGCAGCTGCGGCCGCCGCCGCCGCCGCAGCCCTCATCTCGTCGTTTCGGTGAGATTTTTTGTGAATAACCACGTTGTAACTCTTGTTGAACGTCTTGCCGCAGATATCGCACTTGAAGGGCTTCTCGCCGGTGTGGATGCGAGTGTGAATCGTCCAGTCGCTCCTGAGAAGATTAATTTGAGTTTTGTGATTTGAACTTTTTAGATAGGATTGGATAAACTCACTTGATTTTGAACGTTTTATCGCAGTACTCGCAAGCCCACGGTCGACCAGTCATGTGAACAACCTTGTAATGATGATTCCGCATCGTGGAACGGGCAAACTTTTCGCCACATTCCTTGCATTCGTATCTAAAATTATGAAATTGTGTTCAAAAAGCTACAAACACAAATGTTCTTGAAATTTACCGTTTAATATCGGTGTGCTCCGCCAAATAGTGAGCCCTCAACGACGACGGCCTGCCGTACGTCTTTCCGCACTGGTCGCACGTGTACTGAATCTCGCGCGTGTGCGCCGAATTGATGTGCAGCTTCAACCGCCGCGGTTCGTAGCACGACTTCGGGCAGTACGGACACGTGTGCTTCGGTCGATCCGGATTGTGGGTCAGCAGGTGTTGCGTCAAGTTATACGAAACGACCATCTTACCGCACTGCTGACATTGCACCTTGCGGCAATCTTTCTTCTGACCCTTGATCAGCTCCTTGTCCTTGGTCGTGTGATTCTTCCGGGGACGACCACGTTTCTTCTTTTTCGGCTCGGCATCGGAAGAATCATCGCTCACCGCGTTGTTCCCCCCACCGTCGTAATCCCGATCGGCATCCTCATCGTCACCGTCTTCCTCCTCCTCCTCTTCCTTAACCGGATCCAGGCCGGCATCTTCGTGGTCCGGTTCCAACTTGACGTAAACCTGTGACGAGTGAATCTCCAGATATTCCTGATCCTCGACCGGAATATACTTGGCGTAGGTCTTTCTAAAAATACTATCGTTGCCCACGCAGGACGTCCGGAACTGGATGCACTGGTCCAGCATCAGCTGGCAGGCATTGCACATGTACACAAACAGATCGGCCGCCACGATGGCCTCGATGCTCGTAATCTCCAGGATGGAATTGACCAGATGTTCGTTCTGGTTGAGCACCGTCATCGTGTCGATCGTCGTCGGTTGCAGGCACAGCCGGCAAACCGCCGATTCGGCCGCTTCCATGATCTGCGGAAATTGTCACCAATGAAATAAGACTCACTCTAGCTTCAATACTTTTTGTGCGTGTTACGCACCATTCAACTATGCAATTCCACTTTACTACAAATACTCACCTGTAATTTAACTTAACAAGCTAGTTTTGATTAATGTTTTGTACTTTTAAACACAATTTCGATGAAAATTTGCATAAATTTAACAAAAACTTGGATTTTGTGCAATTTATTGTTTACAATCGTGCCCAATTTGTCAAGGTGTCATTCATGTCATTCAGCGGGGGCCGTTATTTTGGGTCGACAGCGATTGGGTCAACTCTGTCGGAGTTCGGAGTAGATGGTTTTGCACGTTAAACGATAATTGTTCTGATATTATAAAATTTTACAAAGAAATTTTGTCGAGAGCAATTGGGTACTAAAGCCCTATGTAAATTTTTATGTACAACGGTAAAAAACACGATTAAAAACCATTTCTGGTCCCCTTGGAATGAGCTGTCAAGTAGGAGCTTTTCTGTCAAGAAGGACCGTGAGGTTAATTTTTCAAAATTGATTTAAAAATCCATTTTAAACTATTTGTGTTCGAACAAACATTGTACTCAGAAAAATAAGCTTTATCGCTGTAAACAATAATATCAGCAATCTAAGCTTCATTTTAGGACCCAATTTTTCTGATATTATAAAATTTTACAAAGAAATTTTGTAGAGAATTTTGGATACACGCAGAAAAATAAGGCATATTTGAATCAAACCAAACGTTTTGTTGATTTGAAAATCCAGAATTTTGTTGAATCAACGCTAAACGTGGCTAAACGTCAAAGCAACATTTTCAAAACAACAAAAGATTTTTGTGGAATTGAGAAAATCAAGATTTGTTTCAACGCAAAATCGGCGTTGATTATATTCAACAAAAATTTTGTTGAATCAAATCTCGTGGCTAATTCTACAAAATATTTTTCTGCGTGTAGGTTTAGAATTAATTCAAAACAAATGTGTCAGCACAGTTAAAAAGTCTAAGTCTAAAAAGTTTTTTTTAAAGTGATTGTAGTATTAAATAGAGTACTTGTTCGGTAACTGGGCTGAGAACTTGGCCCAGTCACCGAATGCTGCTCGCTAACTGGGCTGAACGAAAAATTACGAGGGGACCATCGATGCATAATATTTTTTTGATGAAATATAAAAATAAAAGCTAGTCAATTTTTTACAGTGCTTGCATTCAATATTCCATTAATTGTGACTTGAAATTAATAAAAACCTTGAAAAACGTTTTGACTTCCTCACCTCACTGAGGCAAGGCTATAAAATCACTCGAAAATTGAACTTCTTTAATATACCTTCATATCGACTCAGAATCAAATTCTGAGCAAATGTCTGTGGGGATGTGTGTAGAAATGATTTTTTTCCACACAATTTTCTCAGAACTGGCTGAACCGATTTTGGCCGGGCCAGCCTTATTCGATTCGTGTTGGGGTCCCATCACGGGGTTGGGCACAAGGTTGATCCGTAGCGCATCGGATCTACTTCCGTAAATATTCCGTAAATATCGTAAATATACACACAAAAAAATATTACGGTAATGACAAAAGTAACTCACTTTTGAATTAAAAAGTTGTTAAAATTTGCTACATTAAAAGTTTTTACTTTTAATTCGACTGTAAAATTTCTTTCATTTTGACGTTCTCGTGTAACCGTGTACGCCTAAGTCGCAAATGTAAACAAACACTTTGGTGGGTCCGGTGGTGCTGGTGAGTCTAGGACGCAAAGCAAAGCAGCCAGGACTCGGACGCGGAAACCTTCTTGAGCCAAACAGCAGCAGCGGAACGCCTTCGAAGGAGGGTGGTGCAGGAGCGGGACGAGGTCGAGTGTTCGAAAAGGACAAGGCCAGCTTCCTGCAGGAACTGCAGCTGTTCCACGGCCGGAATGTGTAAGAAGGAAGCTTGGGTGTTTTGTGGGGTTTGTGATTGATTTTGTTTGTTTTTGTAGGATGAGAGGTAGGAATGTGGATTCGCACCGGTTGTATTGGGTGGTGGTGGCCCGGGATTGGTGGTTGAAGGTCAATTCGCGTGAGGACTGAGGCGAGATCATCGAGGAGATGGCGCTGCCGAAGCGTTGCGTGAACAACGAGATTGCGTTGAAGAAGATTAACTTCCGGTTTTTGGACAAGTACACGAAAGTTTATTTTCACGATGGGCCTCCGACGAAGAGGAGGACGACGAAAAGCTACATAATCGGAGGTGGTCAGCGCAGATGTTGCACTCGGTGCCGGCGGTTTACAGCATCGGTGAGTATTGAGGATGTATGCAGTGGCTAGCCAACTTCCCTTACTTTCCACCTCTTTTAGCAACTTCCCGCCCATAAACGCTCACATCGCGACGGCGCAGCTTCAGCTGGGGACAGCGAGCATGAAAAATCTGTGTCATTGTGGAAGGAGGATGAAGTGCTCGAAATCAAATTCCGTTCCGAGTTCTGGAACTCCCTGTTCAGGCACTTCACTTCTCAGCCGGGAAACGTCGACCACCCTTCCCGAATCAACAGCCAACTTCTCCAAACCGGTCCTGATGAAGGCCGGCAATGGACCATCCTGTTCGCTACTTTGCTGTCGCGCGTCGAAACGTCCATCCGGAACCGTCCAGCTTGGGGTCTTCGGAAGTTACCGTTGACGCACCGTTATAATCGGTACAGCTTGGACTCGGATGTTAGCCAGAAACGTTAAATATAATAACAACATGTTTTTATTTAACTTACTTAAGCACATTTTTTCTGAAATTAACACTGTATTATTAAATGTTGTTTCTTCTTGCCATAAAAGGTTTCTTTTCCAATTAAAAGTAAAACACTTTTACCGATACAACGATTTTGTTCCATAAATGCATGGCAGCATCAAAAACTTTTCAACTTTTAAATTAAAAAGTTCTAACTTTCTACGAATATTCACCAACGCGAACTTTTAATCCAACGAACGATCTTTTTAAATTTAGAGCATTTTTTCTTTGTGTGTAGGTTAATATTATTCACCTGCACATATTCGGCAAAACATTTTGTTCAGTGTGGATAATGACAGTTAAGAACTGTCACTTGTTTGTTTCCTTCGTTTACAAACTGTCACCGCTCCAATATTTTTCGAGGGTCCCATAAGGCCCTATTAAAATTTATTCTGTTTAGTAAAGTATTTAAAAAGTTATGCTAAGAAAAAGATTTTTCTATCTACAAAAAAGGGTGATTTTTTGCATAACCTCAAAAGGCCGGGTCTTTTTGTTTACGTGCGAGAGTCGCGCCAGATGCGAAACGCCCGGTTGCCACATTGCTTTTAATGAGAGTCCGCAAGTTTTCTGGAAAAGTCTGCATCAGGTATATTTTTTTTTCATGAACTTATTTTCATTATTACTTTGTAAATGTGAGGAAGGCACTAACCACCTAATGGTGGATTAAGAAACGTTTTTTTATTTATTGAACATGATTTTTTGCATCCATTAACCCCTCGGTCATTGCGGTTTGTTTTGGTTTTTTGACGTTTGTCTGCTTTTTGACTGGGCTGCGGCTTAGTTATCGACCGCCTAGTTAAAAGGCAGCCCAGTTAAACAACGCCCAGTTACCGAACAAGTACCAAGGGGCTGGAAACTCTAATATTACTTAGGAATACTGAGTATACTAACGATATTCCAGTATACTTGTTAGTATACTAACCGAAAAGCAATAAACTGTTAGTATATTAAGATACTCTCAGTATATTGGTAAGTATACTGACGATATTTAAAGGAAATAATAAGTATACTAACATATATTTTGATATACTGGTTAACATAATAAATATAGCTCTAAGAGTTTCCAACCCCTTGACAAGTACTGTATAGGTCTAGGTATAGGTATTTTGGTAGTTTTATATCATTACATTTTGCCGATTTTTTCCCATACAAACTTCAATCAATTCCCGTGGTCAGAATGAGCTTAATTTTGAAATTTATAGGCGTTTTTTTGAGTTCAGGTACAACAACCATAAAAATGGTTATATGGGTTGTACTGAAAAATTCGTTTGAAAAGGAAATCATGATTGTAGTGATTAGTCGATCTTTGTTTTCAGAGGTTAGCACCGGGGGCTACCCTAGTGTACAGTTGACCTAATCCTCCCAATATAACCTACTGTTGGATAGTTCTGCTTTTAAGTGTATTAAAACTCTAAACAAAAATAAACAAACGTCAACATTCGCAAAAAAAAGAGTCGCGACTGCGGTTTTGATCCGGATTTAAATTTATTTTTCGGTCACAAGTAAAAATGTCCTCCCGCGACGGCACCTCCAAGAAGATGGGTCGCCCCGCGATCAACATCGCAATCCACCAGGGCAGCGCAAGCCTGCCGGTCGGTTCCGCCGCGGGGAGTTCCTCCGGCGGAGGATCGACTCTCGGCGGGTTGGAGGGCGCTTCCGGCGATTACGTGCCGGTGTTTTTCGACGAAATTTCGCAGATTATGCGCGGGTACGGGGACTGCGAGAAGCCGCTGCGGGAGTCGGTGATTCTGGTGGAGAAGATTGTGCTGCACCAGCTGCGCGGGATTATGCAGGAAGCGATTGACCACTCGATGTCCCGGCAGGGCAGTTCGGTGCTGTCGCGGAGGGATTTTGAGTACATAATGAGGAGGAATCCGGTGCGGGTGGCGCGGCTGCAGAAGTACTTTAGGGATATGGCGTTTGTGAAGAAGAAGATGAAGGATTTGTACGGGGACCGGTTTTCGCAGCTGGGGGATTTGGGATCGAATTTGGACGAATCGGATGAGGACTCGGACCGGGACGTGGCGGAGAAGTTTGACGAGGAGAAGGTGCGGCGGTTGTTCCGGGCGGATCGGATTTCGCAGATTCTTTCAGGGAAGCAGTACGAGGAGTTTAATTTGGCGCGGCGGACGTCGTTTATGCACCGGAACACGAACACGATGAAGAACCGGATGAGGGCGTGGCTGAACTTCCCGGAGGATGTGGCCATTTCGCAGAGCTGCCTGCTGACGTTGTCGTATCTGGCGCACGAGACGATTGCGGTGCTGGTGGACTTTTGCATCCTGACAAGACTGAACTCGACGAACAGGACGGTGGAACCGTACAGCAGGGTCACTTCGTCGGGTGAGTTGGGAATTACGGTGAATAACTGTTGAGTTTTGATTGTTGTCTATTTTAGGAACCTCCCACTCGATGCTGCACCTCTGCCCGGAGGTGACCCACGGTCGTGGCGTCGACGGCGTGAAACCCATCACTCCGCAGGAGATTCACGAAGCCATGCGGCGACATCGGCAAATGGCCACCCAAAGCATGGGCCACTTCCGGAACAACGCGCTCAACTGTAAGACTCCCTACCTGGCCATGTGAAGGCAAGAACGGACCAACAACGCAAAGTATTCAACTGTACACCTTAAATCTCGTTTATTTCATACAAAAAAAAATCAGTTTTCACGTTTCGTCGATTTCAATGATTTCTTCGTTGTTCGGAACGAAAAGAACATCGTCACCGTCGGACTCAACGGCGCTCCCATTTTCGGTGAGGTTTCGATTGCGCAGTTCATTCGAGAGAATCTCCCGCTCCTTACTCTTGATCTCGTTCGCCGTTTTGCGACGTCGCTTCCGTTCCGCCGATTCCGCATCGCTGGACCTCCTCGAACTCGTTGAGGTGGCCCTTCCGGAATCCCGACTGCTGCTCCCGCTGGACTTCCGTTTCGACGACGACGGCGTTGACTTTGACCCATCGGAAAGCACCTCGCAATCGCTCTCCAGCAGAGATTCCTTCGGAACGCGATACTCCCGAGCCGCCTGGAACCGAATTCCTTCCTCCCCGACGTACGCGTCCCCTTTCGCGATGTAACTCAGCGTCGTGTACGCGTTGTACTGGAACTCCTCCTTCAGGTAGTCGTTCACGATCAAAAACGCCACCAACTGCTCGCCAATGTACCGGTCCATCACCGGCGGTGGCGTCTCCAGCCGGTTCTTGGGACTGCCCTTGTGGTACCACGCGTCAACCAGCTTCAGTGCGGTCAACTTCGTCTGGAGGGTTTCCGCCCGACGCAGGATCGCCACCAGCGTGTTGTAGTGCGTTGTGATGTCCTGCTCGGGCAGCGTGACCTTGTCCCGGTGGTAGCACCGGTCGCACATCCGGTTGCAGTGCGTGTCGTCCCACACTTCGGCAAAGTGGCGCGAGATGAGCCGGCGGCGGCAGCTGGAAGAAGATTGCGCGTTACAGTCTAGACTTGATTATCCGATGTTTTTCTTTCTTTATTATTCGAAGTTCGATCATTCAAATTTTCTTGTTTTTGTTAAAATTTAAAATGTATGAATCTTATTTTTTTTAGAAATTTTGAATTTTTGACTGTTCAAATTTTCAAATCTTAAGGTTTAAAATTTTCAAATTTGTATAGTCTTAAAATCCTAAAATTATTTTTTTCTAATTTTAGATTTTTTTTTATTTTTTCAATTTTAGGTTACAAAATTTATAAATTCTTGATTTTTTATATTTTTATATTTGTGAATTTTTGAACATTAAAAATTATGAATTGTTGATTTTGTTTTTTTTATTTTTAAATATTTAATTTTTTTTGTATTCTTAAACCCTTAAATTTTAAAGTTAAAGATTTTAGAAATTTTATATTTTTGGGATAAAAATTTAAATTTCAGGGTTTTTAATTTGTGAATTTTCGATTTTTTTAATTCATGAAATTATTTTTTTTTGCCTTTTATTTTTTTTAATTTTGAGTTTTAGAACTTTTAAATGTTTGATTTTTTTAAATCCATATTTTTTTTTAATTTTTGATTTTTTTATTTTTAATTTGTAGAATTTTTGAATTTTTTTTTAATTTATAAATTTTTGAGTTCAAAAATTCAAAAAATCTAAAACTTAAAAATCCTAAAATTTGTGAATTTAAAAATTTAAAAAATTAAGAATACAAAAATTTTAACATTCAAATTCAAAACCTCAGATTTAAAAAAAAAGAAATTTAAAAAATATAAAACATGTCGAGTTTTTTTTTTTGAAAAGGTCCTATAAACAAAAATTTCATTTTTTGCTTATAGGGTGTTTTTAGAACCGCCAAGGGTATTCAAAAACACCCAAAAAGCAAAAAATCAAAATTTTGTTCATTGGACCTTTTCATAAAAAACTCTAGATGTGTTTTCTTTATTTTAAAATTTTTTAATTTATCTTAAATCACAAATTTGAAAATTTTAGACTCATAAATTTAAAAATTCTATGAATAATCATGAATTAAATATATCAAGATTTCAAAAATTTTAAAAGATCTAAAATTTTAAAATTATTTTTTTTTAAATGTATGTAGATTATACAAATTAAAAAAAAAAATCTTGAGATTTAAATATTTAATTACTCAAAAAATAAAAAATAAAATGCAGAAATCTAAAAATAAAATAAAAATCAGATTTTATGGATTTAAAAATTAGAAAAATTAAAAATTTAAGACTCAAGAATTTAAAACCTTTTTTTATGTTTTTTTTCTAATAATTTTTAGATTTCAGCAATATTTTTTTATTTTGATTTTTTAGTATTTAAATATTTAAATCTCACGTTATTTTTTTTAATTTGTGTGATCTACATACATTTTTAAATCTTTGAATTAATGAAATTTAAGGTTTTTAGAAATTTTTAAAATTTTGAAATCTTGATATTTTTAATTCTTGATTCATCATTAAATTTTTAAATTTCTGAGTATAAAATTTTTAAATTTGTGAATTTTGAACAATAAAATCACGATTTTTTAAATATTTTTTAAATTTCTTTTTTTTTTCAATTTGAGGTTTTGAAATTGAATGTTTTTAAATGCTAAAATTTCTGTATATGTATTTTTTTTTATTTTCGAATTTTCAAATTTAGATTTAGAACTTGAAGTTTTAGATTTTTTGAAACCTTAATTTTTTTTTAAATTTTAGATTTTCTTGAATTTTTATATTTTTTAGCTTAAAACTTTTTAATTCCTGAGTTTTGAATTTGTTAGTTTTTGAATTTATAAGATCTTGATTTTTTTTTCATTGTTGCATTTTTTAAAATTTTGGGCTTTTAAATTTTTAAGTTTTTCAATTCTTAATTTTTGGTATTTTTCAACTACATTTTTTTTAATTTGTGAATTTTTGATATTTTTTAAAATTTTACGCTTCCAAAATTTTTTGATTTGTATATTCTTGAAATCTTTTTTTTATTTTTGAATTTTGAAATTTTCTGAGCTTACATTTTGAAAAATTTGAGTTTGTTTTTTTTGTATGTATGGGACTTCGGATAATCGAATCAAGAATAAAAATATATGTGTTATTTAAATTTCTAAAAATTTAAACATCATTTCCTTAATTTTTTTACCTTCTATATTTTAAAATTGTAGAATTTTTCAGTTTTTAATTTTTCAATTTTAAAAATTTTAAGTTCAATGTTTTAAATGTTAAAATTTTTGTATTCCTAAACACATAAATTTTTGAATTTAATTTTAATTTTTTTGAGCCTTTGTATTTTAGAGTTTAAATAATTAAATTCTAGACTTTTAAATTTGTTACTACAAATTCGAGTTTTTAAATAAACAAAATCATTATAAATTAAATTTTCGCATTTATTTTTATTTTTGGGTTTTGCATTTTTAATTTTTCAGCTTAAAAATGTTAAATTTTTTGTATTTTTAAACTCTAAAAATTTTGAACTTTAGATTTTTTATATTTTATTTCCAGAATTTTCATTTTTTTTATTTTTGAGCTTTTTAAATTTATAAAATCTTGATTTTTTTTTTAAATTTAAATTTCTGCTTTTTTTTATTTGAGTTTTTGGGTACCTATTTAAAGTTTTAAATCTTTTTAGATTTTTGTATTCTTAAACCCTTAATTTAAGATTTTTAAATTTTTTGTTTTTGAATTAGAAATGTTTTGTTTTTTTTCTTGATTTCTTGATTTTTTTTAAATTTTTAATTTTGAAATTTTGGTGTTTGAAGATTTTAATTTTTGAGTCTTAATTTTTTTGTAATTTTTTTGAAGTTTTTTAAATTCTGCATTTTAATTTATTTTCAGTTTAGTGTTTTTGAATTTTTAAACTCATTTTTTTTTGGTTTCTGAATTTGTGAAATTTCGATTGCTTTTAATTTAAAATTTCTAGAATTTTTGAATTTTTTAATTTTTAAGTCTGCATTTTAATTTTTCATAAGGCCGGTACAAATTATATTTAAAATTTTCGTTTTACTGGCTATGAATCTCGTGATCGTGAGTTGAGAAATCGCGATCGAGTGCAATACAGTTGTCTCCCCAAATTTGCTACTCACTCTTTCCCGTTGATGCAGTACTTGACCATCGAGTACAGATTGCTCAGCCCTTCGTACTCCTGAAACGACATCGTCGACAGCCGAAACAGGTCCATGAACCGGTACAGCAGAATGCAATCCGCCCTCCGTCCATCCCTCCCCGCTCGACCGCTTTCCTGGTAGAAATTCTCCATACTTTTGCTAATCGTGTGATGAATCACGAACCGAACGTCCGCCTTGTCGATTCCCATCCCGAACGCGACCGTGGCCACCACTGCCTGCACCTCGTTGCTCATCCACCTCTGGTGCGTCCTCGATCGCTGCTTCGCGTCCAAATACGCATGGTACGGAATCACCTTGACGTCCCGCTGAAGCAGCTGCGTTGAGATTTCCTCCGTTTCCTTCACGGTAAAGGTGTAGATGATACCACTCATGTTACGGTACCGTCCCTTCATCAGCTCGGCCAGCATGTCGTACAGTTCCTCCTTGTCCGAGGGCTTCTCCAGCACGTGATAGTACAGATTCGGTCGATTGAACGGGGCGTTGAAAATCAGACACTCCCGCAAGCCCAACATCTTCTGCACGTCATTGAGGACCTTCGCCGTTGCGGTCGCCGTCACACCCAGAATCGGAACGTCCGGATACATCTTCTTCAGAACGGCCAACAGCTTGTAGTCCGGCCGGTAGTCGTGTCCCCACTGGCTACAACAATGAACCTCGTCGATCGCAAACTGCGCCAACTTCTTCGCATTGTAACACTTTTGCAGTGCACTCATGAACCGATTACTCTTCGCCATCCGCTCCGGCGTAATGTAAACGATCTTCAGCTGTTCCGTGTCCCCGTCCCGCAACAACTTGTTCACATTATTCACCACGTCCTTGTCGATGTTGGCACTCAAATATTCCGCCTTCACCCCCAGCTTCTTCAGCGCCCAAACCTGGTCCTCCATCAGCGAAATCAACGGCGAAACCACAACCGTAATCCCGTCCGCCACCAGCGCAGGCAACTGGAAGCACAAGCTCTTCCCCCCACCCGTCGGCGCCAACAAAATAACGTCATGTTTCGACAGAATCCCATTTATCGCCGGCAACTGCTGCGACCGGAAATCCGCCATCCGAAAAACCTCCCCCAGAACCTGCCGCACCGTACCCGACCACGCGTGGCCTTCCGCGTTCCAGTCCTGTTTAGCCAGCTCGCTGGACTTTACCTGCAGCTCCTGGACGCGGTACTGTTCCTTCAGCTGGAGCAACTTCTTCCGGCGCGCCGTCAGCCGGGCCAGTTCGACATCGACCTCCTCCAACTCACGATTTATGGCGACCAAGCGGCCGCCATCGTCGGCATCCGGGGCAGCTTCCTGGTTAGACATTGTGGCAGTTTTTGTTAAAACATCGCGATTATCTAATTCCTAAAGAGGTAAAAACAGTTTTCGGAAAACGACGAAAGTGTGCTCGCCGGCAGCAAACTTTATCAAAACAAACTGGCGGCAAATTTGGCACGGTGACGTTTCTCGCAGTGTTGCCAAAATGGTGTTTCTAAACATAAATTACACGCTTGTTGAGAAGTGTGCAGAAAAAGTTGGCATCCGTGAGACCACCCCAAAACTGATTACAAGAAATTTAAAAACCCTCAAAACTGACGTGCGACATTTATGATTGTTTTGACGATTTGGTTGGTGCCTCGTCGTCGCTTGCTGCCGAATTTTTACAAACTCAGCTCGTTTTGGGCAGCTTCGATTCTTGGTAGAATGGTCGCCGCCGCAATTGAAGCATTTAGCTTCGATGTTCTCGTTGATTGTATAGCAAGCTTGAGTTTTGTGCTCACCTCCACAGGTTGCACAACGACTCTTGATGAAACAGTTCCTTCCACCATATCCAAACTGCAAGCAGTTCGAACATTGCGTCACGTCACGGTGCACTGGACGATAACGTTCCCAAGTCACGATGATGTTGAAAATTGCTCGAACTGCTTTCAGCTCAGACGGCGTTGTCGATCCTTTCTCGAGATGAACCATGTCCTTGTTGTGTCTCGTCATCTTGAAGACTTAGATCACGTTCAACTTAAGAGTTTTTAGCTCTTCTTTCAGCACACTCACATCCATGTCGTACAGGCCTCGGAGGACCTGTTTCATGGGGCGTTTACCTGGATCGTCATGGCTGTTAGATTCAATCTTTGTGTTGTTCAGGAAATCCCGAACGTAGTTGTAATCCTTTCTGGTAGGTAGCAGAATTTTGAGTCCATCAGCACACAAGCGAATGGAAGCTAGTAAGGCACCAGATTTGATAAATCCGGTCAGCCACTTTCGCACCGAATCCGATGACGATGTTTTCACAAAAATCGGTGGCAACTTTTCCCGTCGTTCAAATTCTTCCTTCTCGCTCACGGCCACAGCGAGGGTAGCGAACTGGTTTCCAGACAATTTTTGAGCGTCTTTGCTCAAACTGCCTGGCTTTGCTGGTAGCGCTTCGGCATTCTTTAGCTTCTTCAAATCTGCCGATCCTGCTGGTGAGGACCGCCTCTTTTTCTTGCCGTGAGGCATTTTTGCACTTTTTAAGCACTTGTTTGGTGTTGGAGGTTGGAGGGACGCACGTCTGACTCGCTGCTGTGCTGATCGCAGACTGATTGTTTTGAGGTTTTAAAGTTACAGTTAATTAAGCTTAAGCTAATTCAAAAATCACAAATACACTTTTAAATACAACACATAGACTAATTACAAAAAAAATGGTTTGCGGCAAAATTTCTAAAATTCTAAGGTTCTAAAATTATAAAATTGTTGAATTCTAAAACTCTGAAGTTAAAAACTTAAAAAAGGGGGAAAATGAAATAAGCATTAAAAAATAAAACGATTTTATGGTTATTTACGACGCTGTTTCAACGATTTATTTAATTTATTGAATAATATTTTGACGTAATGACAATATTTTTAAAATATTTCATTAAAAACCTGAAAAACGCATAAGATTAGATTCTGTAACATCATATATAAAAAATTTCGACGGTTTTGTTCGAACGCGAATCAGTTGAACACGGAACGTCGGATCAAGGCGCTTTTTTTGCGTTAGGTTCGTGTAAGCCCAAGGAAGGTTTATATGCTAAAAAAAATGCCACTTTGGCCACTCTGGGACCGGTTCCGGAGCATCTGCAGATTGTATGGGAAATTTACGTAAACTCAAATTTTCATCACAGGAGGCTGAATAAGCAAACAAGCTATACGTCAACAACCGAAAAAAGGCAGAACGAAGTTTTTCGGGTAAGGCTTGTTTTTCATAGAATTTTATGAGATACAGAGCGAATTCCAATTTCGATACTTTGAAAACCCGCACGCAAAACTAAAACTAGTTCAGAGGCTGTTAAACTACGGCAAACAAACAAACAAACTCGCACTTTTTGACAGTTTGCCAGTTTGCCTGCTTTGTTTGTTTGCCTGGATTTGTTTGTACAAACCAAGGTTGTTAACGATAAAAGTATCGAGGTTCGATAACGATAACGATAGTTCCATAGACTAATAAAAGACTACTCAGTGGGCTCTGAACCATGACTCAACCTTTTTATGACCCCTCGGCACAGCCGGTTCACTGTCAAAAATGACAGATCAAAATGTCACAAGCTGGCTCCACTGCTGATGATGTAACGTTTTGCATTTTTGTTTTGTATCAAAATCTAAACAAAACAAAAAGTCAAGTGAAGAAACTTTCGTCAACTTTTAACCAACTTTTAAGATGACAGAGCAAAACAAAAACATTGTTTCAACAACAACAACAAACCTTGCACGAATTAACCTAAAATTTGTGCACATACCGAACCCACAAAATTGAACAGGTGCTGGATCCACACCTTGAAAAAAATTTCCTAAATTTGAACGTGGATGCTGGAGCTTGGCGTTCCGTCGAGAAAGCTCTCGGAATCTTGAACCAGTTTTAATTACTTCGAGATGGACTTGCCGGTTGAGAAGCGCTGGGCCCCGGCGGCACAGCAGTGTCATATGCAACCGTTGATAAAGGTAGAGGTGGTCTTTGTTGTTAAGCGGATAAACTAAATTCTTATTTACCACAGGTTGCGCCAGTTCAGCCAAATCTGGGTTTTTCGGTGATAACGACGAACAACTTTACCGAGTCCAGTTTCGTAACACACGTGACACAGCAGCACGTTGAATCCGGACCGGACGGTTCGACCGGAAGCTGGAGGAGGCCCGAAAGATGTTGCTGCGGACGTTCACAACCGGCGAAAGTGAGCGGATAGTGTACAAGGTGGGCCATCAGTCCGGTGGCTTTAAACCGGTCAAGTACTTCAACGTTGGCCGCGTCCCATCTGGCCGAATTAAACCTGGTCAAAGGCGTCGTAGCCGGGCCAAGCCGGGGTCCACATAATACTCTATTCTGGAACGTTCAATGCATTCTTCAACAATCTGGGCATCACTGAGCTGGAATACAAACCGACCTTCAATCCGTACACGGGGCCAAGCAGGAAATTCCGTTTTCCGACCAAAGAGACTTCGTCCGTTCAGCGTCCCACGGTGTTATCATTTTCGCGTAGGAAAAGATGTATCAAATATATAATTAATAATTTCAAACTCGAACAAGGTATTTGATATTGCTAACATAAAAAATAATCGAATAAATAAATATATATGAAATACATTTTAATAGTTATGCATTTTATTTTTATTTCGTTTTCCTAGTGTTAAATTTGCATTCTGAATACAGCACCTTTACAAGCAATCCTTTAACAGTGGGAACCTCTTTTAACCGGAATTTTATTCTCGTGAAATCGTTTTAAAATAACGGCAATTCGGTGATGGTGCTGAAGAGGGGGATCATTTGGTTTAGGAGGTAGGTTCCGGATGGAGTTCACGCAGGACGATGTTTCTGATGTCTTCGATTACGGCGATTGTTTTGAAAGCTAGGTAGGACATGTTGGTCAAGACGGTTTGCAGAACGGGCTCCACCGCAAACCGGTTCCAATCGACGTCGTCACTGTCCTTCCGATCAACCGAAACAGCTGCTCCGGAGTCCTCGACCCGGCAAGCACTCCAGAAGTCGTTTAATCTCCTCCAAATCGCGTCCAAGTCGCAACTGACGGAATCCTGCGTACATCGGTCTCGGCGCTAGCTGGCTGAAATGATAGAAAGGAGACGCACACGATTTAAATATATCTTGAAAACATCTCAAACAAAACTCACCGTTGATACTGCCCCACCGTGTGCGAGAGGCCGCTCAGGCCCGACAACTGGTCGTTTAACGCCGGCGCTGGAGCAGGCTGTAGCATCTTTTCGAACCGATTAGTAGATGGATCTCTGCTCGGAATCAATCCAATGAACAAATCCGTCGAAAAGCCGTCGCAAATGGCGTTGGCACAGGCGCCGATTCCACTTCTTAGCAGTCGGCCACCCGAATCTTGAACGTGTTGAACGTCGGTCCGCGGGAACGGATTAACTCAAGAAACACCAGGATTCTTTTATGGTGGCCATATGCGTTGCACCAGGCCCTTCTTTTTCGAAAAAGATCGTCGGCATCGTGCCGAAAACGACCAACACATTTTTTAAACAACTTTTTCCTGTCTGTCGATAACCAAAACAAAACAATCTAGAAGCGCGCGCAAATCAGCACAAAGCAAAATCGAAAAAAGCAGTGTGGCCAAGAAAATCTGTCAAACGAGGGGCGAGGCGATGCGGTTCAACGTGGTTCACACGGTTCACAGCTCGTAAATCATATTTTATTTTTAAAATTGTACTAAGTGTTTAGTCTTTAATTAGTCTATGATAGTTCTATCATTATAGTTGGGACGATAACAATAATCTATCGTTATCGTTATCGTTACTGCGATAATTCTATCGGCGATAATTTAATCGACGATAACGGACGGTAAATTATTTTTAATATATTTCTAAAATTTTCTAAAACCAAGCAAATTATTTAGAATTTTTTGCTTCCTTTTTTTCGCAAAATTTTTTGTTTTCGTCAAATCTTACTTTTTTTGAAAAATAATGATTGCAAAACAATTGAACTAGTGTAAAATGCATTTGAAAACACTTTTTGCATCCAAATTTTTATTTCAATTTTTAGATTTTTTTGCCCCCCCCCCCCCCCCCCCCCCCCCGACCCCAGCCGGAGCCGAGGGACAAAAACTTTGAAAAATATTTGCATCGGCCTTAGAGAATTTTGAATGAAATACTCATATTTTCACAAAAAACCGTAAAATACATGCAAAATTTCGAATCGTTTGATACACGGTTTGATACCTATATTACGAATTATAAAAATTTGAGTATTTTCGAGAAAATACGATATTTTGTGAAAATTTGAGAATTTCATTCAAAGACTCTAAAACAGTAAAAATGCATGAAAATTTTCGAATCATTTGATACCCATATTACAAATTAAGATTTTTTTTTTGTATTTTAAAAAAATACGGAATTTTGTGATTTTTTTTAGTTTTTATACTTTGAAACTTACCATATTAAATAAAAAATACTAGAGGGAGCTTGAAAATTCAATATAATTTGGTTAGTTTTAGTCAATTTTAGAAATTTATTAAATATAATCCCAAGTAACCATCCAGCACTAACAGAAATCATAAATGTGCTGTTTGTCAGCATTCTACAGCTAATCAGTCATAAAACAGCTAGGATGAAAACAAATCAGCTCTAAAACAACTGCTGTAGTATTTGCTGATATGCAGCAGTTTTAATGCTGCTCCTAGCAACACTGCTGCATTCCTCATTTTACTGGCAACACTGTTGAGGAGTGAAGGAGAGAGAACGAAACAAACGAAAATAAAAATATCTCTTGCTCGCTCATTCCTTCAACCAGTACGACCAAAACAAACCAGCGGAGAAAACGGCTGTCAGTCCGCAGTCGATGGCTGAGATTCGTCGTAGGTAGTTTATGCCTCTGATGTTTTTATTCTTTGAGAAGGATATGAATAACTGGTTGCACAACTTCTTCGTTCAAAACCTGTATTTTGTGGGTGTTTGCGAGCATGTTTTCTTTGTGGAAAACTAAATGATCTCTTCTAAAGGCTAGATTTTTGCAGGTTGGTTGGTTGGAGGAATCTGCCGTCTTCGATGCCCACCTCAGTAAATTCAAAATTTTAGTCCCGCAAACAAGTCCGCAAAGTACTAGCAATTGTAGGTTTTAAACGAGCTATGCTAAACCATCTCCAAATTGGCCGTGCGGGATCAGGCTCGAAAACTTCCTCCACTAATCAGCGGCAACATCTAGCTCCTGGCATCAAATCTTCGACATCTCAATTTCAAACAAAAAATCGGCTCCTCCCCAGTGGTTCAGCTTCATCGGTAATGCAGTTTGTGTACAATACGAAAATAGATCGGAAGAGGGGGAGATGAAAGAGAGGGAGAGAGCAACATTTTTGCTTCTTCCAATTTTTTGACGTTTTGTGCAGGGTTGGATCAACAACAGTAGAGGCCAGCTGGAAATCAGAAATATAAAGTCCAAAACCGGTTGCTTATCAGCTGTAAAAGCGCATTTAGTGCAGATGTCAAAACAACTTAGCTGTAACCCACAGCTGGTAAAGCGCTTCTAGTGCTGCAATCTGACTTGTTTTAGTGCTGTTTGGTTACTTGGGAAGTTATCGTCCGTTATCGTCGACAAAATTATCGCCGATAGAATTATCGGAATAACGATAACGATAAAGATAGATTATCGTTATCGTCCCGACGATAACGATAACCATTATCGTTATCGTTAGACGATAATATTATCGACGATAATTCTATCGATTAACAACCTTGCACAAAAGTCAGCCTGCATACATTTTGCCTTGTTTGCGAGTGTTCGTTGAGGTAGTGTAATGGCTCCTTTATCAAACTGATGTTGTAATTTCAACCATATTGTTTGACGATTTCCAAGCACATTGTTCAAGCTTTTGACAGCTGTGGGTCGTTTTAATTATCAAATTATGATTAGCTAATTCCAACTCAATTAAATTCACATCAGCGCATTCTTTCTGTAAATGTAAGGTCGTTATTTAAAATGCCAATTTCAAGAAAACATTAGCACCCAAAGTTTTTATTATTAAAACAAGAAAAAAAAAAAAACTTGTAATGTGACGATTTTTACTTCTTTTCATTTAAAAAGTTAGTTACTTTTGTCATTACAGTATTATTTTTTTTTGTTTGGGACGCTGGATTAATTGCGTACTTAGAATTCCGAAAAATCGTATTCTTCATCGAAAAAAAATACAAAAATAGTTTCAAAAATTCTGCCATTTTTCTACCGATCTGTGAAAAAAATTGGGACATGTCATTTAATGGAAAATTTAATGTACCGTCATCAGGGGTGACATTGGGTCTGGGGGTGAGATTGGGTCATACAAATTTCAGCATTTATGTATGACCCAATCTCACCCCCTAGACCCAATGTCACCCCTGATGACGGTACTTGTTGAATCTGCAATAACCCAGACGGGTCATATTTTCATTTGAAACAAAAAATTTCATGTTCAATTTCGTGTTTTTTGAAACTCAAATCGGGCATCCGATTTTCGCAAAAGTCCCTTTGACACAAATTTTTCAACAACTTTTTCACATTTCGTGAAAGTTGGCAGAGAATGACCCAAAATTGTTTTTTTTAATTTAAGCTGGAAATTTAGTTTTTTAAAAGGTTTGGAATAACCTTAATAATATTTCAAACGACACACGAATCCTAAGACAAACCTGTTATTTGATAATACTCACAGGTTTCATTGTACCTCTATACCTCTATACCTAACAATTCAGAATCAACTCTTCCAAAACCAGCCCGGTCGACCGGCATGCATCAGGATTATGCAGCTGCTTTAGGCTGGAAAACCCCCACTTCAGTGTCTCTTTGGCGATGGTCAGTCGGCCATGGTGTCCGAGGTCATTTTTCTCGACGCCGCCGGTAAACATCCAACAGAAGCGCGTTAGTGGCCTGAATCATTTGAACGTGGCCCGAACCAGCTGAACTTTGGCCCGAATCCACGTGGGACGATTTAAGCCGCACAGTTTTTGGCCCACTGCTAGAATATTGTGGAGTGGGGTGAATTTGGAAGTAATTTTGACAAGCTAATTTGTATAACATTCAAATTTGGGTCTAAATCAATTTGAACATAAAATCCTTAAATTAAACTTAAAGAACTTAAAACAGCTCCATTGAACAGTAAATTCTAAATTCGCTAAACGTCCACCAAAGTTCATACCAGAATCTACTCCTAGTCCTGTGCCGCGCGAAGAACCCTGTTCTGTCACTGAAGAACGCCAGGACGCGTCCACACTGGACACAATGGCCCACACAAACAGTAAAGCGCCAAGGATAAACATCACCCAACACCCCTCACAAGAGCATAGACACACACATTCAGCTTGGGCGGGGAGAAGAGAATGCAAAGCTCTTCCTCTTGACGATATTAATGCGGGCCATGATCCACGGTCGGCGCCGTTGGCCACGTCTTCTAGCTTGCAGCGTTCCAGCGCCCCGAGTTTGGCCAAAGTTGAGCTATTATCCACTGGCGTTGACCGGGTCAGTTTTAGGCCGTGGTGCTGCAGCAGTACACTACTGTATAGACAGATTTGGCGTCGTAGGCCTCCTAAAGCCCCGCCGGATAGACGCGGATGAGTCCCTGCCTGGTCCATCGGAGGATGGAATGCGCCATGGCCGCTTAATGAAATGAATGAGCTCATAATACGTCTCTCGTCAGGGCGTATACTCTTTGTAGCGAAAGGCGGATGGTTATTGATTTCAAGTGGCGTCCGTCGGTAATGGACCGTATGCAGTAGTGATAAGGGAGAGAGAAAGTTTGAAAATTTGCAAAATACAAGAAGATTTAAAATTGGAGTGGAATAGTTTTATATAGTTTTAGTTTTATATTTTATTTTTACGCTGCGAAAAAAAAACAAGTTTCAATATTGATAGGCTGGAAATTTAATGGTTAAATATTACCTCGTTTTCGATAATACGCATTTTCAATTATATACATAACATTTTTGGATGATTACCTCACACAGTTGTGTGGACGAATGGATGATAAAAATGTGTTTTTGGGCAATTTAGGGGAAATATACCCATTTTAATCACTCTAAGCTGTTCGACCAATTCTCATCACTTTTGCCGTTTTCCGCTTTTAAATCAACATTGTCAGATGTATCAACAATGGAGAGTTGCTTGCTCACTTTTATTTGAGTTATTTATTACTTTGGAACAGTCAAAAACCCTTTTTGAAAGCCGTAATTCATGATCAAAGTGCTGATATGCCGATAATAGAAATAGGCTGAAAAAGGGTATAGTTCCCCTACTACTCTTTCTTTGGGAAAAGAATCTCTTTCAGTAGATTTAATTTTTGAATTTCTTAAGCTTTTTGAAATATATAATATTTAATTGTCCTCTATTTTTCAAGGCTGTTCTAACAAGGTACTTAGTGATTTTTTTAATATTTTCATTGGCCTGTATATTAAAAAAAAACACATTTAAAAATAATACGATTAGGCAATAATTTTTGATATTTTTAAGCATTTTTTCTTTGGTCGGTCGCATAGTCTAAAATGAAATTAAATAAATGATTGTTTAGTAATTCTGTAATCAAGTATTTATTGACTCGAACGAAACTTAGTCCATGCATTCTTTATGTTAAAAGAAACCATTCTGCAATTTTTTTTTTTCCATACAAAATTCCATGCAATTTTGCGGGCTGTTCATACAAAATGGGCATGCAAATATCTATATCTTGAGAAACGATTCTGATCGATCGATGATGTTGTCGGAAAAGTTGTACAATGAAGAAAAAATGTTTTCTAATCGTGTTACCTTTGTACTTAAAATTTGACCTCAAGCTTTAGGACCCTATTCCCAAAATACGTATTTTTTATTTCCGATTTTTTTATATGTGATTGATAATTAAAATAGGCATCATTTCGTCGCCGTGGTGCTAACTTGTCGTACGTGCATTTTGGGCCAAATTGAGTTAAGAACGCTATTTTGTGCAGCTCACAATGCCTTACCTTTTGACTTTCACAGATCCCCAAAATTCGATTTAAATCCTGAGATATTCAGTGAAATCCGAAAAAACTCCGTGCATTTTTGTCACTTTACATATGAAAGTAGTTAAAATCTGTCCTGCTATTTTGTCTCTCCCTTAAAATTGATGCAATTGCGACAACTGGCCAAAGGGATTTCAGGTCAGAACGCGTTTGACGCACGTACAAGTTAGACTACCGTAAACATTTGTAATTATAACTCTGGACTCCAGCAACCAACTTCAACCAAACTTCGGGACAATGCACAGAATGGTCAGCCAAACAAAACGTGTTTGTTATTGTTTACAATGCGTGCTTTCGTTTTTGTTTATTCAAGGTCAAACATTAAAACGCTTTTTTCTCGGAACGTCGAAATGGCGGGTGCGACAAGATAGCGCGACGACGTCGATTTGCGCTTGATTTTTTGATGGTGCAAAATCTGGACCAGAGTTACGATGTTTGAAAAAAATGATGTATGGAAAAAAATCACAAATTTTGTCGAACAAAATCACAAAATCATTATAATCAAAATGAATTTAAACATGTTTGATAAATGGCACCGTTTTCAAATTATAAGCATATTAGGGAAAATTTTACGAAAAAAAAGTTTTTTTTTGTGATTTTAGTAAGAAACAAAAAGCACCCATGCAAAAACTATTTTCTAAAAGCTTGGAAAATTTTCTACATTTTTTTAACTTTGTTGATCGGACTTTTGATTGTTGTAAAACAGCCAGTTTAAATTTTGTTAAAAACACAGTGTCATTCTTAGCCTTTTTTCTAAACTCTTGGTATCTCGGAATCTAGAAATTGCTTAAAATTTTTATGTATAAAATTGAAACTTTTGTAAAATCATAACTAAAACACTTATTTTTGCCATTTTTGACAAGTTTTTTTTAAATGAGCAAACAAAAAAATCAGTTAAAAATGGCTTTAACTTAAAGACGTCTAAAATAATTTTCAATTGCAAATTTGTTTTTTTTTTCATTTTATAATGATTATTGAAATTTTGTTTAAAATCATGACTCCGTTACCAGATTTTGCACTATTCTAAACTCTGGCGCAAAAGATGGCTTTTTTAGTCCCCTAAACAAATAAAAACATTGTTGTATGGACAATTGTTGATTGATTTCAGTATTTTTTTCTCTAACCTTGTTAAAAAGTCATATTTTTTTGCTGTTCTTTGATATCAAGGATAACTTAGTCCAAAATGGTAATACTGGACTTAAATTTTGCTGTTGAAAATAATCTGTTCAATTAAAAAAATCTATTGCATGCATTTTACTGTAATGGAAGAATCTTCATCAAACGAGTTTCTTAAAACACGAGCTAAGAGAGATGTTCGAAAGAGATCTTATTTCATCTATCTTATGCACAATCGTTAAAAAGGAACTCAAGTATTCAATTTTGATGTTATCGGGTAAAGTTTCGTTTCTAAAGTATTTTATTGGATTATTGAACCTTTAAAAATTCCAGATTTGGAAATGAAATGACTCACATCTTAAAATGACCAGTCGCTTTCGTCGATAAACAATATTTATAACAAATTTAATTAATTATGTCAGGTGTAAATAGTTAAATTCACAAAAAATCGTTATTGATTGATCGATAATTGATGAGGAAAACAGATTTTCTTTAATGTTTTTCACCTTCTTTTACTTTCGTGGGTGAGAGAAGTTCGCAAATGAAAAGCATCACTGGTATTTGTGCTTCGTTTAATTTTTTTAAAAGCTTAATTCAATTTTATCATGTAGGTATGTTTACCAACCTTTTTTTTTAATATAAAAGGAATATTAATATTTTTTGCAAAACTGGTAATACTCGATTTATAAAGATATAAATCAAAACTTAAAACTAAAATTATTATTATTTTTTAAAAGTTTCAAATATCTGTTCGTTTTGGTAAACTATATTTTCAAATCAATTAAATGGTCAATCAATTAAAAGTTCAATAAGGTGCATACCATTTAAATTTCCTCAGAGTACATCTGTGGCTCCGGAATGCTTCAAATTGAATACCAAAAAGTTAATTTTGTATCACATCTGTCGCCAAGCCTCGGCTGTTTGCTGCTGGCCCACGCGCTGTACTTGATTAGCAATGACCGTTGAATCGCGCTGTTGATTCTGGCTATTTAATGACATTTTGCGCGCATTCCATTCCGTAGGTTGAGTCAATTTTGATATTTACGATATCTATCGGTACTTCATTCTGTTGGGTTTCCATGATTGATTATGATTTTGAATAATTTACTTGATGAGATAAATATTATTATTGTTTTCAAATCAAAAACTGATCAATTTAGAGTAAACAAAGAGCAAGTTAAAACTTCAAAGAAGATGATCTCATATTTCAAATTTTTCATACATCACCCTCAACATGATATGAATGAAACCCGACAAAAAATGCATCTCAAAAACCGAAGCTACTTCAAGCGCGGCCAAAAAAAAAACAAAATTGCCAGTCACCGCATCGGAAAATATTTTAAAATGCAAAGTATGTGAGCGTTTTCCTCTTTCGAGATGCAACGATGCAATTGAGCAACCAAGCTTCAAAACACGCCGGGCGAAACAGCTGAACAGCTTCACGCGCCGGGCGAAACGAAGCACACGAATTTGATCAATTTTATCAATATTACCAGAGAAATGTGTTTCACTTTTTTTCGTTTTTTGCTTTAGTCAGACTTCAAAACAGAGACTAGGGATAAATATAAAATGTTGTTCCGGGTCAAGGAAGTATAACTAAGGTTGGCACTCTAGTTGAATAATTGGAACAAATTAAAAAAAAATCATCTGCAATTTTATCGAAATCACCATTTTAAACAGAAAAATCTTTCCTCAAGATACAGATTTTCATATCCTGCCATTAAAATTTTAACAAAAAACTTATGTGGAAAACACATTAAGCATAATGATTTCCCAAATGCACGGAAAAAATATCATACAATAAATACGTTTTGCGAGAATCACTCAGCTGTCAAACTCGTGTAAATAAGCTGTGGTGAATTCAAAACTCCGTGGTGAGTTTCTGACCATTTACCGTTAAGGCTCTGGAAGGCATAATTCCCGATCGGCCATTTGGCGGCCATGTTTGTTTTAGAAAAACATTCAAATCTTGATTTAGAATGTTTCAATCAAAAAAATTGTTTTGTTTGTGTTGTATGTAGAAGCATTTTACATATAGTGATTACTTTTTCATTTCAATTTACTATTTCTGGACCTCGAATTCAGAACCATCATTGACAGTCATTACCCCAAAAGTGGAAGGCACCTTCTACAACCTTAAATTTTGGTTTCAAAGGATGTTTTAATTTTTTTAATCTTTTCTAACCTTTACTAAAATGCCTTGGCGTTTGAACATCCGTCTGAAAATCGGAAGCAACGGATTTGGCTCACTGTCGGGTTGGTGGTCATAGTACTGACAACCGGAAGTGTGGCTCCTGCGGTGGAAGTTGGCGCTGGCCCGTTATCATCCCGCGTGAAATCGGAAGAAAAACAAACCAAACTCCTTTTCCTTCTGCGGTGGGTCGGTTGTATCAGGCGAAAAGCGAACAAGCCAATCTCGTTGGATGCTCCTTTTCGGAAGGTTAGCCAACAAGTCCTGGACCTCTCCGATTCATCATATTTTGCGATATTTCTCCGACTGAACTCGTGCACCAACTAATAAATCATCAGCATTTTTATTGAAAATTTATATTTTCCTCCCGAACGAAAAGTTTTTCGCTCGTCGAAGAATGTAGCATAGCGGATTGGGAGCGAATAAAAAAGCTGTATCGTTTGAAGGGAAATAAAAAAGTGAGGGAAAAATAAAGTTTGCAGTCGATGCACCAGTAAATTGTAGTTGGAGAATTGCTGGGCGCAATTATCAGCTTACTGATTGTGCGTTTCAGAACGTTTCGGCATAGGGGAAAACTTTTCCATGGAGATAAGTCCTCGCGAACGGGTCCTGTTGGAATAGCTTTGGAAAGTTTTTGTGTAACGGAAAATGTAGCAATTTATAAAAACTGATTCGTTTGCTATTCCCAGTTTATTGCTGATAGTTTTGAAATCAGTACAAAAATTCACTCCCCCAAGATTAGAACTAATTTCGCACAATTATGTAAAAACACAACTCCCACGTGGTCCAAACCACTGCGCCCAGTTGTATAATTTTCAATTATGCATACCCTCTCGCGGATGACTGTATGCTGCACACTTGTCAGTACGAGAATCATTGTCGCCCGTCCGCGACCCTCGAATTTCCCGAGGTAGTGGTTTAAATTCACGCGCCATTCGGGGAAAACTCAATTTTCCCGCGACGAATCGCGCGTTGCATGTTTTGCCGGGAAGGGCGACATATTTGGTAGGTACCTCTTGAACTGTCCGGAAATCGGGTCACAGATTGGAGGGGAGGAGGTAAATTTTTGGGTACCATAGGTACGATTTGAGAGGAGATGCACTTTTTGTTGTATTACACATTAAAAGGCATCAACAAAGTTATTTAATACAAATCAAAAAATATTTTATAAAATTGGTAATTAAGGTCAACGGAGCCCAAATTTATTGACTCGCGGCCAAATTTGATGCATGCGAATGAAATTGTTTTAAAGTGAATTAATAAGGACTCGAAACAAAAAATATCGTAAGGCTGGTAATTTTTCGCGATTTCACGGAAGTAGCGTAATCCGTGAGATTTACTCTTGGCCGTGAAATTTGGTCAATACCGTGAAATGCCACGAAAATCGATATGTTCATTTGACAACTTTGATTATTGCATTGAAACACTCCAGAAGAATTTTGGAGTTCAAAGAGTCAAATAAAAAAACAAATCCAGAGTTTTTTTTGAAAAGGACCAATAAACTATTGTCTTTCATATGTTTATAGGACCTAATAAAAAAAAACTCTAGAAATGTTGCATGACAAATTTAGATCTCATTGATTCATTACAATGTGTTATGAAATGGAGCCTAACATTTCAAAAGGGCACAAAACTTTTGTAAACAATAGTGTATCCCTTTCACTCAAATGACAGTTTGCATAAGGTGTGAGAGGGATACACTCTTGTTTACAAAAGTTTTGTGCCCTAATGAAATGGCAAGCACGAAATGCAGATAAACATTTCGAACGAAGTATCACCTTTTTTTGTCATAAATAATACAATAAGATTTATGAAGCATTTTATAACACGTGAACATTTCTTTTTATAACAAAAAAAAATCCTAAAATAATTGATAAAAAACGCAAAGCAATTTGAGCTATTTAATTTTTAAATATCTGTAGAATTTATTAAATGAATGATGACGTGACATTTGAAAAAATATATTTTGTTGGCTATCAATACAATTTTGTATTTTATTTGATTTAAAATACAACACATGTTAGAATACAACTTGTTTAGAATTTTGCAAATTTTGCAAATACCGAGAAATTGTCGTTACATTCTAATGTTTAAAAGTTGGCATACTTGTGGAACGCAATTCTGAAAAAAAAAAATTATTTTGATAAAAATATACTGGCAACAAGTATCACAAAATGCTTTAAACATTGTTATAGTATTACTTCTGTCAAAATTTTGACAATACAGTGGACTCTCTGGCTGTCGATCTTCTCGATATCAATATTGCTCCAGCTGTCAATAAATTTTGCAGTCCCTTCAAATAGATTGCTTTGATTTTTCGTTCTATAATATGATAACTCCCGCTCTCGACGGTCCCTTCAATATCGACAACGAGAGAGTCCACTGTATAATATTTATACAAACATTAAAATGGGTCAAAAAATTCATAAAAACATAAAAAAATAATAAAAATTATTACTTTCAAAAGTGCCTGATTTAATTAAAAATGCAAATAAAATTGATAAACAATTTATTCCATTGTACAAGTATTCAATGTATTTTTTGATCATAATTTTTTCCTCCTCATATTTTTTTCAAGAAGATTTTTTTTGAATTATTTTGTGTATATTTTCAAGACATTTTGCATCATCAGTTCATCTATACAAGTCTTCATACAATTTTGACAGCTGTCCAAACAAAAAGCTATTAAAATGTTAAAAATATTGTCCCTCGAAACAAGTTGCTAAAATTTTTAAAACCGCGCAAAAAAAATTTTTTTTGGTGGCTATAACTTAAAAACGTGCACATTATAAAAATTCCAGTAATAATCGAAAATAAAATCAAAAAATATTTGATTAAAAAAACTTTCCCCTTTTCCGATTTCGAAAAATCAAGAGTAAAAAAAATAAATGGAATTTTTTGTAGTATAAGGCTTTCTAGTCAGAGATTTACCAATACATTCAAAGTATGTTTACGTTACAGCTGGACGTTTGTTTGCATCAGGTTTCCTATCTCTTTCTAGCAAAAGTTTTTTGTCAGGCGACTTCTAGCTGGTTTTTTTGACTGGCCGCCCGATATGTCAGAAAACATACTTCACAGGGCAGTGACAGCTCGAGCTCGATCAATGTTTGCATCAGGACACTGTGACGAGAAGTTCGTAATTTTTGGGTTAAAATATATTTTTTTCACTGGGCCTAGAAAGCCTTATTCAAAAATTATATTTTTCAAATATGATTATTATGTGTAATTAAATGTTTGAGGTGTTGAAAGTAACAGTGTTCACCTTTATGCCTCCTCCTTGGCCCGCCGTTTCTGCACCAACCTTCAGTTGAGTTGCCTCGGCGTTTACACGCGTCATTCCCGCCCAAAACGTTGTCACGTGCGGTTCGATTTTCTCGCTAAATAAAACAAACGTTTTTTTGTAAAGTTAAACGCGAGTGTTTTTCCTTTCGCCGATTCTCGTCTCGTCGCGGTAATCCGCTGTGCACTCCGGACAAAAGTCCGTCATGAGGTAATAGGAGATATAAGAAATGTATTTTTTTGGTTTTTTTCAGAAGGGCCTGTAACTTTGCCGAAGACACCAAATCGATAATAATTTTTTTTCAAGATGCACAATTATGAATATTTGTATTGTCTTTCTGTAAGGACAGCTGAGCAATTATCTACCAAAACCGAAAATTGATTTTATTTGCATTTTTTTAATTTGGCTCAAACTTTAAAAAAATAGAAGTGGCCTCTCATGATCACTATTTTTAAAAATCGAAAAACTGCAAATATGTATTTCACAAAAATCAAATTTTCGGTGGCTATATCTTGAAAACGGAGCCCTTTATCAAAAAATCAGTGAAGTACTTTTCGATCGCAAATTCAGTTTTACATAAAAAAAATATTTTTTTGTATAAAATTTCGATTTTTACCAAAAATCACTTTTTTAATGAGCAAGTTGTATAATTTGAAAACGTAAAATACTGAATAATATTTAGTTTTTTATTTGATTTAAAATACAATACTTGTTGAAATACAATTTGTTAATTATTTTGCAAATTTTAATTTTATTAATACCAATGTTACAAAAAAAGTGACGAATAGAGTTTTGCATAAACCTTTTCGAAATATTCAAATTTCCCTTTTGCTGGAAACTATCGATCAATCATAGGTTGTGTTTCGGTTTGAAGATTTTTTTGCAGATTTTTTTTTTTGCTAAATCAAATTTTAATCAGGTTAGTGGCTATATCTTGAAAACGGAGCCCTCTATCAAAACATCTGTTATGTACTGTTCGATCGTAAATTAAATTTTACATAAAAAAATTAGGTCAAATTTCTTTTGTATAAAATTTCGATTTTTACCAAAAATCATTTTTTGACCATACTCTATGGCTCAAAAGTTGCGGAAATTGAGTTTTTGTGAAAAAAAGTTTATAAAAAAATCGGCATTTATTTCCGTGTACCTAACTTATGGGAAATTGAACGAGCTTTCCGGTAATAGTAGTTTATGCACCAAGTTGCAAAAAGAAGTTTTTTTTTCAGCACGAGTCGTACATTTATCCAACGAGGTTTACCGAGTTGGATAAATATGATGAGTGCTGAAAAAAACAAGTTTTGCATTGAGTTGCTTAAAACATTTTTTTTGCAATTCCGAAAAACGCTTTTTGAATGGAATTTTATGTCAATTATTCATGTGTTAAGTAAACTCACCGTTCAAAACAAAAAAATATTGAAAAATGTTACTTTTCGATACTAGTGCTGAAAAGTTCAACTTTTTAGCACCCATTTCAGTGCTGAAAAGTTGAACATTTCAGCACTGGTGTTGAAAGATATTAATTTTCTATTTTGTTATTTTTGGTAGGGAAAAGTAGGCCGTTTCGTTTCTCCAGAAGGACAGGAAAAGTTGACAGTTTCACAGCGGAATTGCAAAAAAAATATTTACGAGACTAAAAAACCAAGTCTGTCATAAAGAAATTGCCAAAAACCACAAAAAAAAAAAACAATTTTTTCATCATTTTTATGTTTTAAACCGCTGTATCTTCCCAAGGATTGGACTTAGGACAATGGTCAATATGGAGACTTTTATATAAAACTGTCTGGGGAATCGATTCCCACTATCGGTTTTTAAAAATTTTGAAGTTTAGAACACTTAAAAAAAAACAATTTAGTAAATTATTTTTGTATTTTTTTAGGAGAGACATACCATCCTGCATTTTTTGTGAGTCTTTTTGTAACATTTTAGGCTGTTTCCTCAAAAAAAAAAAAACTTTTAAACTTAAAAATCAAAAAATCTCATAGAAGTGGCGTGTATTTTTGTTTCAGAAAGCCCGTCCAATTTCCTGCAAGTTTGTCTTTGACCACTTTTTGATACGGTGCAACGGCTTCGAGTAAGTAATTTTTAAATTGCAAAATATTTGAATACCTTACGCCCTTCTCAAATGTTATTTTCGAGTATTATTGGCTCCATATACACAAAAATGGCTTATATAGGCCTAGGATAACATGTCTACAAAGTTTCATTGAAATCGGAGAGGGTCGGGTACAAAAGTACCAGAAAAATTCCTGATTTGAGCTGGAATTGCTCTATAAAAAACACGTATGTGGATTTTTTAAAACTTATGGCTAAAGGGGATTAAAAATATCAATTCCCATTAATTTAATTAACGTTTTCTAGAAATTGAAACAAATCTTGACTTTTTTTTGATAAGGTTCTATAAACAAATGTAAACATTGAGTGTATCCCTTTCACACCTTATGTCAAAGTCCATCGGAGTAAGCGGGATACACTCAATGTTTACATATGTTTATAGGACCTTATCAAAAAAAACTCAAGAAATGTCTTAAGCACATGTAAACGAAAAAAAAACATTGAAAAAAAATTTGCAAATATATGAAAACATTTAAACGGATCCATTTTAATGTAAATAATATTATCTGTAGATCAATAAATATAAATTGTTAATTGTCATGTCATGACTCGATTTAATCGATAATCGAGTTACGGAAAAAATAAATGTTGTTTTCAAACACTCTTTTTGTCTTTGAATCTGAAAATTTAAAGTTAAAACTTTATTATTCAGAAATCATGATGAAATAACGAAAATATTTTTTTTTATTCTTTAAGCCGTTGCAAATATTTTTCAAAGTTTATGTCGCCCCCCCCCCCCTTCAAAATTTCTCTGAAAAATCAGGGGGCAAAAAAAATATTTTTCCAAAAAACTTCAAAATTTCCATGAAAATAGAAGTCTAATCAACTGAAAACAACCTAAAATGCATTTTTCTGCATTGATAATCATATTTAGCATGTTTGGGCTTGTTTAAAAATGTTTTGAATTTTTATGAAATTCCAATGTACAGCACCGCAAAAAAAATATTTTTCGCAAAAAATAAAATTTTCGTCAATACTTAGATATTTTGGAAACTAATGATGGCAAAACAACTGGACATGTGTATAATGCATTTTAAAACACTTTTTTCATTAAAATGTTGAAACCATGGCTCGTAATTTCAATTTTTATACTTTTTTATTTTTTTGCCCCCCCCCCCCCCCCTCGACTTTGGTCAGAGTCCAGGGACATAAACTTCAAAAAATATTTGCAACGGCCTTATTATAGACGAAAATATGAAAAAATGAAAAATTAACAACAGCTTTATAAAAAAAAGACTGATGTAACAAAGTATACATATTAGAGGAAACTAAAAGAGTTACAAAAAAGATAAAACAAACAAATCAACAGCACTACCAGAATAAGAACCCCTCACCTTTTGAACAACTGAACAACGCGTAGCTTAAACTCCGCTGAGAGTAAATGCGGGCTGTAAACAGGTCCTACGATTGCCCAGACCAAGTCTCCAAAACCACTTCCGCGGGCTTCCCGCACCATGTTTGCGGGCTTTTCGGGACGCAACATATATCGACGCGCTCACATGTGTGACCAGAGGTAACATTGAACCTGAAACATGGCCGCCGCCCCCCCATATCGTGACGACGCACCACGTGGAAAGTGGGGAAATCTATTAAAACAAAGCCCGGGGATGTCCCGGCGGGAAACCCTGGGACCAGTAATAAATTGTCGTCGGTTTGGTTGACCACGGGACGATGATGAACTCATCCCAGAACTGGACTTCATCCAAACCTGTGAACAAGCTATCGGGCCTAATTTTGCGCTGAAATGTCATTTGGATGGGACGACGACGACGAGCTCACTTGTGGAAGGTTGGACCTAATATTGGAACATTTGAAAATGATTGCCACGTGGTGCACTGATTGGCAATATGGCTTCACTTTAAACGAAATTTACTTGTGATGACATATTTGCTGAAAGGGTTGAAACATTTTTTGTTAGCAGAGCAAATATTACCATATAATTGAATTGCAATTTAGTTGATGAAATTGATAATTTACTTTTGAGCAGAAACGTTTTTGCAATGTATTTTTAAAATTAAGAGTTTACCAGTTTACTCACAAAACCAGTTAATTGGATTTAGCCGTCCATTATTTAATTTCCAATGATGAGCTTAATTATGTTGATCTAGCCCGATTATGCATTCGACCTATAAATAATACAACAAAGTTAAACTGCAAACACATCCATGTTCCCACCCCTTCCAGGACAAGGTCAAATTTAAAACAAAAACTGATTGCCTTTCATGTCACACCGCAGCTGAAACTCACGGCATGGGTTCCACCAATGTGGTTATACTTTTGAGCGGTTTTTCCACCAAGGAAGTTACAAAAGACTTCCTCCGGGTGGGGCGCGTGAAGCCGGAAGCTGAGGTGTCAAGACACACAATCTCACTTGTCGACACCATGCCAGGCGCCACAACCGGGAACAGTAAACTGGCAAGAGAATGCTTTCAGCAAACCCCACCGGGCATGGGGACATTTCTTCAAAATCAAGGAATTTTTGGAGTAATAATTTTTGGTCGAATAATTCTTTATTTATTGAAAATATTCAAATAATATATTCAAAAAGTTCAACAATTTCATAAGTAGTACTCAACTCAACCCACCTTCCCCCAAAAACATGAGAACATTATGATGGGGAAAATCCTAGGTTGGTTGCAGCAGCCAACCAGCGCAAACTCTGATTGTTTTCTTCGCCTTGTGATGGTTGGAGGAAGAATATATCCACATCAGTGCAACCGTGAAATAAATTTGTTAACACAATAGGAGCAAATTATATTACCAGAAGAAATATGAATTCGTGATGCGAGACATTTAAGACCTGCAGAAGGATTTTTGTGTGCTTGTTTCATTAGTAATAATGTATTTTCATTAGACTTTAGGTTCTGTTTGTTCATAAATCATTATTTTTCTGTAAATAAAATAAATTCGGTTTGATTGTTTATTTCAAAGCCTTTGAATAATGATAGATTTTTTAACGGCGTTGAAAATTTTTGGTACAATTTTGTAATTTGTACAATATATCTGTAACACCATTGATTTTTTTCCAATTCTTTCCTCAAAAAATGTCCTTGAAAACGTAGCAATTCTTAGGGCAACGAGTAGGGCGTCCAATTTTCCCGGGTTTTGAATTTCCTGGGAAACGGGAAAAATATTTTTGAAATCCCGGAAAATTTTAGAAGCAGTAATAAAATCTATGTTTTAATAATATTTTATATGTTTTCAAGCTTAAAATTATAGAATTAGCTTAAAAATAATAATAATTGGTGACAACACTTTAATCTAAACAAGGACGACAGTTTTTAAATAACTTAAAAGAAATTAAAAATGTTTTTTTAAGATTTAAAAAAAAAACTACAAATTTCAATTTTAATGTGATTCAAATTAAATAAGTATTTTATAAATATATTTCTTTTATATATATTTTTTATGCCATAACTAGAAAAGCTTGAAAAATTTCTTCAAAAATGTCTACAAAAATGAGAAGCTACAACAAAACCAGAGTTTTATTTAAAAAAGTTTCTATAAACTATTTTCTTTCATGTTTTCAAAATAATCTTTTTTTTATAAAATTATTTTTATTGGGTCTTTTTCGGTACTGGGACCTGGTTAAAACCAAGTTGGCTACTGTAATTACATTTTTCTTAAAGCTAAGAGTAATTACAGAGATTTAAAAAAATCTCTAGAAATAAAATTATACCAGTCAATGCAAAATTTTAGATAAGTTTTGAATGTCTTATTTTATATAAAACTTATTTTACTAATTAGCTTTAAGTTACTTCCGCCAACTGGGGAAAATCAGGACTATAGGCTGAAAAGGTACAGGAGATTTCAGAGCAATAAATTTGGAAATCGGTGTCCTACTTGTTTTGATTCCGGTGTTTGATGAAAAATAATTTATTATGATATTTTTTTCAAATTTAAAATCCTAAATATAAATATAATACCCAGTCTTAAAAAAACATAAAATTAAATAAAAAATAATCAAAGCGCCAGGCATTTTGCGGATCTGTGAACTAAAATTTAAACCATTTTCCCTAATAAGCCAAATTAAAGCTGATTTTGGCCGAATACAAATTTTAATGCTTTTAAATTCGGATTGATTACTACACGCAGAAAAATATTTTGTAGAAACAGCCTGTACGAGGTTTAATTCAACAAAATTTTTGTTGAATACAATCAACGCCGATTTTGCGTTGAAACAAACCTTGATTTTCTCAATTCCACAATTTTTTTGTTGTTGTTTTAAAAAAGTTGCTTTGACGTTTAGCGTTGATTCAACAAAAATCTTGATTGTTGATTCTAATATGCCTTATTTTTCTGCGTGTATGTATTCAACTGTTCATCTATTTCTGCAACCAAATCTGAACTTCCAGACCAAAACATGTTATTTTTCCAATTTCGGGAATTCCCGGAACAAATTATGAAAATTTTCGGGATTCGGGAATTCCCGGTTTTAGAAAAATCCCGGGATTTTTGTCCCGGGAATTCCCGGGATGGACGCACTAGCAACGAGTACTTTTCATATTTTTAGATTTTGAACTTTGACTAAATTATGCATCTGGCACACAGGTTTCCATGCAATTTTGACAGTTAGCAAATCTATCTAAATATTCCAAAATCAGTATCTTGAGAACAAAATTTCGGATTTTTTAAAATTAGTACTTTGGGTTAATATGAACCACTATTTTATATTTTAACGAAAAACACATTTGCGCAAAAACATTATAATTGACAATTTTTAATTTTTGTATAAGTTTTCGAGGACAAAAATTTTTGATACAGCTTTTGAAAAATGATCCAGGACAATTTTTTTTTGGTACGGCCCAGACTCGATTATCCGATCGTTTGTATGGGACTTTGGATTATCGAATCACGAACACGTATTTTTTTTTTCATTTTCTTGAATTTTACATTAAGTTCGAGTTCTGCGACACCATTTTAGTCGAATTTAAATAGATAATTGCCTATTGAACAAGGAAATGCAATTTTTTCAATATTTCATCATCGCCATTTTGGCCGCCATCTTGGATTTAAAAATGTTGAATCACTTTAGCGTACTTTAGGGTTCATACTCAAATAGATTTCCAATAAAAATAAATTTACAGTTTTTGCTTTTTGGGTGTTTTTGAAACCGCCTTGAGTCAAGGGTATTAAAAAACACCTAAAAAGCAAAAACTGAAAATTTTGTTTATTGAACCTTTTTTAAAAACCTCCAGAATTTAACAATCAAAAATAAGCTATCGAAAAAAAAATCTGCTTCGGTTATCCGAAGATTTGATTATCCGAAGTGAAATTTTTCCGAGCTCTTCGGCAAATCGAGTCTGGACTGTAATTTGATGCAAAAATCATATTTTTTGGAAAACATCGAAAATATGGTCAAACATTTTTTGTACTTCACTTTTAGACGTTACATTGGAATTTTACCCGAAAAATGTTAAAGTGCACATTTTTTGAAATAAATCTGTCTAGGTATATTTTGGATTTTTGAATATTTCCTTTCACTTTTCCAATAGTTCCCGTTATTGCCCTCATCTGATGTCTTCTTAAAAAATTTCAAGACATACATTTGAAAAGGGGTTTATATTGTATTTGACGCCATTATCAAAATTAAGTCTTGATATATTTTTGTATCACAAAAATCATTTAAAATTCACGTAGTTTTAAACTTTTTACATTGAAAATCGAATCAAAAGTTGCAGAGAAGTGGAGAGCTATTGGAGCCAAAAGCCTCGGTTTTCTTGTTTTTTTCTTTTTGTTGATGTATTTCAGTATTTCAGGGTTCCTATCTTCAAAGTCTCTTGGACAAAATTATAGGATATTTTTTTTTGAAATTTCTGAAGAATAATATTGTCAGAGAAAGCCAACCATCACAGAAAATAATTATGGTATTATTATATCTGAGAAAAATTATTTTTTTTTTCACGTAACCTTAGATAAATTAGCACACAGATGATAATCATCAAATTATCAACGCACCAAAGTGCAACTTTGAATGGGGAGTTTCTGAAAAATTATAAGTAAATTTTTGAAAAAAAAAAGTAATTTTCTGATCGAATGGGGTTTTCACAAAAGTTGCGCAGCAAAAAGCTGCCCTATGAAAAAATAAAAATTTCTTAAAAAAATTACGCTATATGAAATTAACAGAAAAAAACATATTTTTAATCTATTAATTTTTTTTGATGATTTTTGAGATCAAAAATGCAACAAGCGTATGGTTTTTGTATTTTTAAAGAGATATAAAATTTAAAAAATAAAATGATTTTTCGTAAATATTTAAAATACTTTTTAGAAAAAAAAACTAATTTGCGAGTTTTCGAGCTACAGCCATTTTAGTGTGAGGTAAAAATCAACTTACAGTCCATACTTGATTACCTGAAGTCCTCTGAAAAAAATCCACATTGGATAATCGATTTTAGGATAATCGATTCTGGACTGTATTTTGGACTTTTTAATGAAGTGTTTTTACATGGCTATTTCTGAAAAAAACTTTTTTTCAGATAGCTGAGCAAATTGTCAACAATTTTCATTTAAAGACTTTTAAAATTAAAATTGAATTAAATGCAAAATAAGGAAAAGCAATGCAAATAATAAAATTGAGAAAAAAAATGTTCAGGTTCATTCCAATTAGCCTTCATATTGAACTGACGATCAATGTTTAAATTTGAAAACTCTGTGAAATTTTCTAATTCTTCGAAGGGAAATTGTTTTTAAGAGTTTAATTGTTTTTGTTCGATTTTCACAGTCTAAAAATGAACATTGTAGAGAATTTTCTCAACTGTTATCTTGGCTTTAAAAATTCGAAATTACTTTAGAGTAGTTTAGGGGTCATACATAGGCTCGATAATTAAAAATAATAAATATTCAAGGAAATAAAATGAATTTTTGGAACACAAATCACGAAAACAAGTAAAACTTTAGGAAAAATATATTTTTTATAGTTTCATTGTAATTGTAATTGATTGTTTATTTGTGACGAGAGCCTGTTAGTTTACAACTTTTTAGTAGGTTAAGGAGGTAACCTTAAGATAGAAAACGGAGATAAATAAACATTGATATTTTGAAAATTTGTGGCAGTTACATAAATGTAGTGATGTATTTATCATTTTATTATCCTGGTTTGGTAAATTGTAGCAGATTTTTGAATTTTGTGTTTTTGCCCTTTCCCATCGACCTCAACTTGAGCTAAGGGACAAAAATTGCATATGAAATTTGTACAAGCTTAATTTCAATTTTTATATTAAGTTTTCCTTCCTTTTTACCTCGGACTCAAAAATTATTTTTATGACACAGTTCCCACAAACGCTAAATTCCCACTTTCATCCAAACAACAAACCACATAAACTAAAACGGCTGTAAATCTGAATGTGAAATATGCATTTGACATGAGTGGTCAACAATGCCCTTAAAAAAAAGAGCGAGAGCGAAAGAATCACCAACAAAAGGGGGCTCATGACGGAAACCATTGCTGACATAATCTTCATCGTCCAAGGGATCCTAAGGGCTGGACACCCGAGTGACCATCGGTGGATTGGCCGCGGTAAAGGACTCCGGATTGTAAGCGGATTTACGCATTGTTGGACAGTGGAGAGATCTCTTCGGAGCCAGGGAGGGGGGAACCGTCCTTCACTTTGGCCAGCTAGGAGGTTGGTATTTCATCCTGTATAGCTACGGAAGAATCGTTTTTACTCCTGTTTTCCTCCCGGACATCAGATGCACTCTGAGAAGTGGTTTTTTGTTTCTTTAGTGTCCCCTGCCGGTGGCGCTATTTAGCACCTAGTTTTGCCACCATATACGGTATGGTGACAGTGAGGAAAACAAGAACTTTTAAGGAATTTGAAACTGTAAAAACATTATAAAAATAAAGAAAAATAAAAATAAAACTGGCTAGTATTTTATATTTTTAAAATGATTGTTGTTGCGTTTTGTTTAAGAACATTTAATTTGGTTAAGATTAATGGAACTATTCAACTGAGCTCAAATAATTATAGTTTTTTGATTTTTTTTAAAATAAATAATATCACGAAAGATAAATCGGCATTGTTTTGAATTTGTTTTTACAAGATCTAAAAAAAATAATTCAATTATTATTGCATTATAAAATTATTGCATAAATTGGGTAATTTGGAAATGATAACTTTATCAACATTTTATTTTTATCCAGTTTCGCCTCACAACTCCCCTATAATGCGCATCGGCTTTGCTCTGCCGGCCCTTTTGGAGGCCGGTTAACCGCAGCAAAAAGCCTATCCGACGGCGGGCCCTTGCTAACCTGCCTGCCTGACTTGGACCCCAAAGAAGTGTGTAACCCGATACGGGATTCCGTTCCGTTCTTTCGGTGGAGAGGGTTAGAGAGACCTCAAAGACCAGGACTCTCACATAAAGTAAAATGCTTTCACCGGCGGCGGCGGCGTTGGTGGCCACATCGCTGGCCGCCACTTTAGATGCAAGTGAAGTGTATGTGGCTCGGGTTTGCTTCCCTGCAAGCCCATCCCTATATCCTCGTAAAGGACTCGCTCAGCTGTGGACACTTATCCGGTGAAATGTGGGATGCCTGCCGGGAAGAATTTTTTCATATATGCGAGATTCTGGGATGCCAACGCGTGGGAAATAGAACGACGACGACGTCATGGAGGTTAGGATAATGCAAGGTGGTTTTGGGTTTTGGGCGAAAAAGGGACAATACTTCACAGACACTTGGTACGTCCTGAAAAGAGCAGAGAAGGGCTATGAAGTTGGATCTTTAACACCTACGCAAAGTGACGCGGTTGGATTACGACTTCGATTGATTCGATTGGCTCGATTGTGATGCTGAGCAGTCGCATTTATGACTGTAACTGGAAGAGTTTCGCAACAACCGGACGGAGTTCAAAGATCTTCATTTCACGAAAAAATATTTAAAAATGGTTAATAAAGCAACGCTTAATAAAGTTTTGTGATTTAAAATCACTTGAAAATGGGCCGTAACAAAATGAAGGTTGGTGGCATTCCAAACCCAATTCAGGTTGTTGAATACGGGTTCAAATAACATTACAGAAAAGTTTTTTTCACGAACCAGCAGCTGCAGTTTTTGTGCGTAATTTTTTGCGATTTATTTTTCGGAAAATTGTCTCTTTTTCGGAAAAAATGTTTTTCCCCTAAGTCGAAAATAAGAATTTGCCGATTTTTGAATTACTTTTGTTTTAAACAAATGATCAGTTTTCTACAATCCGTATATTAAAATCATGTTTTTTTTTATATTTTTTGGAGACAACTTTTGATCCATAGAGAAGTGTGGCTGAGAATTTTGCCGCAGAAATATGCTTTTTACTACAGTTTTTAATGTAAAATTGAATTTTCAATCAAAAAATGCTAATTATAACTAAATATAATTCAGTTTTTAGTGCTCATACTAGGAAGCCCAGAATAATGAACTTTTTTCTTCAAAACCTCGCGTCACAAGCTTAATCTTGTACCTTAAGCTATTTTGGGACTCTGGGCCAAATATAAACAAAATTGGTCAACTTTAACCCATTGAAGGTAAAATTTGTATGAGAAAAATTAAAAAATGTAATGAAAACCCAATTTTCTTACTGTTTTGCCTGCAAACATATCAACACTGTAGAACTCGATCCTGAATATTTATTAGCGATTTGAAAAAGCGATTTTGCATGAAAACAATTTTTATCACCATCTTAAGGCTCGGCTATCAAAGGGGTAATCTCAACCAATTTCCGTTTTCCGCTTTTAGAGCAGGGGGTCATTTTTTTCTGGGCACCCTATCCCATACGTATCGACCGCTTTAAACATTCCTTAATTGTTTTTTAGAAAGGTTTAGAGAATTTCCTAAAATTTCGTCAAAGAAATATTGAAATTGGACCTCTGGTAGCAGAAATACATCGGATAAAAGGAAAACAAACAGAAAATTCATGTTTTCTAAGCATAACCCAACAGCACCCCATTTTCTAGTGCCCCAACAGAGTTTTAGCCAAATAAAAAAAAAAAACTAAAATACACAAAATCATGCTTTTTGGATATTTCTTTGTTTATTTTTTTTTCTTATTAGGCCATTGCTAATTTGTAAGCTTAGTGATTTTCCACGCTCAAAAATTGCAATTTTCACGGGGTCTATAACTCCAAAACTCCATATTTCACGGAAATTTCGCGGAACGTGAAAAATGTTAAAATAACCTTGAAAAAGTTACAGAAAGTACTATTGCTACTATAATTTATGGTATTTTTCATTCAGCGATAAATTTGCTTCACTTATTACGCCAATCTATTTTAAAATTTCTTTGTTCTTTTTAGTTACGTACGTATGATTTTAACATGAAATGATCTACCGAATAGTAATAAAGCAAACATTTAGAGTAAAATGTGTGAAACACACTTTTCATAAGCTCTGCAAAACAAGTTCTCTATCGTCAAAAGTTTCGCTTTAAAAAACAAAATGCAAAAATTAAATCTATGACAAAATTTGTAAAATTAAATAACAAATTAATTCTCAAAATTTCCACAGGGACTATTCAACGAAATCATCTAATTTCGTGAAATTTCACGGGACTCAGGAAAAATCATAATTATTCTTGAAAGGCCAAATTTGCAGATAAAAAATATCTTGAATCAACCAAGTTTAAGTCAATTTATTTATTTTGTAATTTTACATTCAAAAACAATTGGAAGTAGAGAAATCGTTACAGGGAATGAAAACATGATTTAATTTAGTAAGTTTTCTAAGAAAAAAGATAAAATACAATCCATGCTCCAAATTGCGGTCTCTAAATCCTTATTTTTTGTATCAACAATTTATCTACTTTTCTTATTTACTTTATCAAGATATTCAGGGTAAATTTTGTTACATTTTTGTTTAAATGTATGTTTTCCTTTCAATTTTTAATATCACACTTTTTACCGAATATAATTTCCATAAAAAAAGATTTTTGTATGCAATATTTGTTGAGTTTTGTTAATTTAAGTATCGATTCTAGAAAACTGTTAAATTTCACGGGAATTCACGGAAATTACCAAATTTCACGAATTTCACGATGTCCGCGAAATCTTGAAAATTCACTAACCCTACTAATTTGATTTAATTTTTTTGACTCCCCCTCATTCCCAATTTCCATAAAAACAGGGGACAATTCTTTAAAAACACATAAATAACTAATTGTTAACTATTCAGAATACATTTACAACGTTTATTGATGCACATGCAATAAAATATGTTTTGTAACATTTAACAACTTTTAAATTTTGGGACCACAAATCGATAAAAGACGTAAACCCTAAGTTTTTTTTTTTAAATTCATTGATATTTTGCGAATGAATGATGGTAGCATAACTGAATGATGTTCAAAACATTTTGTAATATTTTTACATAGAAATTTGTAACATCAGGCCTACAAAATCTTATTCCCCTCCCCCCTCGACTTTGACTAGCCGAGGGACAACAACTTTAAAGAAAATTTGTCCCAGCCTTATTTTTTTTATTAACTTTGCTTATGAATTTTCTTAAATATTTTCTGAAACAGCTTACTGCTTAAAAATCTAATTGTGTTTGTTAAACAAATAGACAAATAGACTGTCAAAATCTGAATATTTGTTACAAAAGGTTCACTATTGGGATGAGGTATTTTCCAGAATGTTTGACGCCAAAGAGTTGAGTTTAGTTTTCCAAAACGTCATGAATTTATTGTTGGACAAAAAATCTCCCCCCACACCTGAGGTACTGAGGTTTTGCTGGTCGTTCATTAATCGAGCTGCTTTGCATTGCTCTTATTGTAACTTATTAATTATTCAACGGTCAATCTACCAAATTATCTCACAGTTTTGCGATTGCTCAAATATCTGACAGAGAAAATGTTTGGTGTAGAAAGAACTAACAATTTAATTTAAGACCACGCTTCATCACTAAATCCACCTGGTCACGAATATTCGTCTCCTAGATCTACCAAAGCTGGAAGGTCTTTTTAGTGGAAATCCACAAAAGACGTAGCCAGAATTCAGCAAGAGGGAGGCCATCCGTAAAGAAAGACTAAATTCTACGTCATTTTTGTACGCCACCTTGCTCACAATCCATGATTGATGATTGCACAGTGCAATCTCACAAAGTTCCCCGAAGGCGCCCCTATATACGATGCAGAACAACAGACAACAACACTGCTGGACAGAGAGCTCCATACGGTCCAGCTGCAACTTGCCCATGCAAAATCATGATGGTTTTTAGCCGGTGGACAGCATGATTGAATTTGCTCGCAGGGCACATCGCACAAGACTTACAGCAGCAGGAGGACGTCACGTCTCTCTGGCCTTCTCTTATCGTGTCGACGTCTACCGTCGGCCATGACGACTTATTGTGGCTGTGTACCACCAGGTATTATTAATGGTATGTTTTGATTAAACGTTATTAAATCAAGGAGGTGGGCGAAGGGTAAGACCGGGCGGAAATCGTGCCACGAAGCGACCGAGATTGGCTTTAAAATTTCATTATCTGGGATTTTCTGTCACTTTTGCTGTCAATCTGGCGCATGGATCATCTTCCAGGGGGAAAGGCATTGTCTGTGCTGTTCCAGGTATTTGAGCCTCTAAATCCCACTAAATTGTAGAACAAACAGTCTAAGTAACTCAAGAATTCAATTGTAGGTCACCCTCAACGATGTACCTTCACAAGACATTGAATCTCCGTTACAGCCCAAGGACCCTTCAGCAAACATGCCTTCAAATAGCTATAGAGCAAGACGACAATCTCAACGGCCAACGGTTCCGGAAGCACTTATAGGCTCGGTTTTGCATTGTGGGACAAGACAACACACACACACACACACAAGGTGGGTGATTATCCTGGCCATTTTCCTTCGCCACATCGTCATCCCCACGTGTGGATTCTGCATTCTTCAAAGGACTAACCCACCACAGACCAACTGACTTGCCGACTGAAGGGTGAGGAATGCAAATTGTGTGGAAAGCTGAAACTGTGTCACCGGGAAATGTCTTGTCGGTGGTGGCGTTCACCTTGGACATTCCAGAGGGCGGATTCCGCATGCATTCCGCACCACAAGGTTTGTGTCTTGTTAGTCGATTGTGAGGGTAAGGAGTAATTAACGTGTAACGAGATTGTGGTTTGTTGAGAGAACGTTGTGATTGTTGGAGCTGGTGGTGGTATTTCTGTTGATTTAAATTTCAATCATAATTAAAAAATATTTCCCAAAATAATTTCTGCTTTCAATTTGCTAATTTTAAAAACATGTTTCAGTGATATTGAGCTTGATTTTGAAATGGTGCAAAATCTGATACCAGACCAAGGATGCCAGATGCACAGATTTGTACGTGTTTCACAGTTATTTATGCTTATGTCAGACATTTTTTGAGGTGCATAGATTTTTAATAAACTTTATTAAATTAATATGTTTTTAAATATCAACTGAAACTTATTGGGTTAGTCTTCGAATGCTTAAAACGCAATTTTTGAAGGATTTCTGTGCCTGTAAATTGATATATTTTAAATTTAGACAAATGCACAGACACACACAGACTTGTTTACAGACAGGTTTATTTACTAAAAACTGCTTGTTGCTAAAATTCAGCCAAAAGTTTAAATTTTGTGAAAAATGAGTTTTTCTCAGTGTCACCCAATAAGATACCATTTTTCAACTAACGATATCACGGAAACCAGGTATTTTCAATTTCAAAAAATTAAACTTCTGTAAAATTTTCTGCTCTTCTAAAAACATGTATTTTGCTTTTAAGCGATAATAAATGGTCATATTTAAAATTTTGAAAATATTTCCAATGAAAAGAGCAATAATAACCGAGAGTTCGTCAGATGGAAAAAAATTAGGGCTAACAGGTGACACTGAGAAAAGCCAGATTTTTTTGTCCAATTCAAACTTTATGAAGCTGTAAAAAGGAAATTGTAGGAACATTTGTCAACTCCTAGAACATATTTTTGGCATGTGTATGACATATTCATGCCATATTTTTAAACGGCAAAATAAGATCTTCTTAAGAAAACTTGATAATAAAGTCATTTTGGATTGAATGTTTGATTTTGCATTTAAAAATTAATTTTGAAATGTTTGATAGACAAAATAAATAATTTGGTGGCATATTTTTTGTCAAAACTTCTTCGTAGCTTGTTGCAAGAATGTTTTTGATCCCCTCAAATAAAAAATCTAAAGTTTTAAATAACGATTTTGAGAACTCAACTTTTAGCGAAAAAAAAAAGTTATTGAGCGATATAATCTTTTGATGGCATTTTCTGATTGGTTTGGTGTATTCGACAAAGTTGAGGACTATTATAAAAAAATATACACAATTTATTAAATTGTTAACATGGCTGATTTTTTATTTAACTTGTAAAAATCCATGTTTTTTTCATTTTTGATTATGTTATATGGTTTTAGGAAACTAGAAACCGAAACTTTTGAGCCATACATAGAAAAAAATGCTGCCGGGTTATTTGGAAAAATAAAAATTCCACTTGAAATTTTCGTTGACTCCCGTTTATTGTTAAATCAAATTAGTAATTGAAAAGTATTATACAGATTTTAAGTATTTTTTAATATTAATTTTGATTTTTCATTTAAAATGGAAGTCATACAATGTTTTAGATTTTTTTTTCAGGTAAAACATTTATAAAAAAAAAATCATAACCAGGTGGCAAAATTTATGTCCATTCTTTTCTATGGCTCAAAAGTTGCGGTTTTTGTCCCCTAAAACATGTAAAAAAATCAAAAATGAAAAATGGAAGTAGGCAAATTGATGTTTTTTTGGTTAAAAAAAATTCGGAATTTTTTGTTCCGTGTACCATTTTTTTTAAAGCCCACATCCAAACCAATAAGAAAATTCTATCAAAAGATACCAATTTTCGAATATTTATATTTACGTACCATTTTGTATGGACAGCTGCCACAAATTGTATGGAGCCTTGCATGGATGAACCAATGACACAAAATGGCTTCTTTGGTCATAGTGAAGGCCCCAACATAGTTTGGACCTCTTAATATATAAATAAAGTTTTTTTTAAATTTAAAAATAAATTGCAATGCATTTCTGGTATTTATGTCATTTCTGTTCCGGGAACTTATTTCTCTGGAGAAACAAATCGGATAATTTATTTAAAAAAAAGTATTACTTAGCTGTGGTTTAAAAATTTCTAAGTATTTTTCATTTCATTCATGCCCAACTTATCACAATATGTTTGCAATGCTGCAAGCATTTTTTGATTAACCGAAAAATACCGATTTTGAATCACCGAAAAATATCAATCAAAACCCGTAATCATAAAAATAACGGTGATCAAAAATCGTCCAAAGCAAGCATTTTTTAGAAAAAAGTAGTTTTTGTGAAAATTGTGCTTAATTATTCTGACCGAGATACTTTCATGCCAAACTTGAGCCAAAATGCTTCTACTAACAACGTGTAGAAAACCATTTAAATTATACTATTTGAATCAAGATTTAAATATTTTTCTAAAACTAATATGGCCGACAAATGGCGGATCGCGAATGAAACCTTGCACAGCCTTAAAGAATAATTTAAATATTATTTCGAAACTGAACATTTGAAAATAAAACCCACATAAACGTAACATTAGGATAATTTACAATGCAGTTTTGCGATTTCATCATGAAAACTAATTTCCACAAACACGTGCGAAACCATAAAATTGAAACGCACTCTCAAAAACATGTTTCTCGCGCTCGTTCAAACGTCAATCGCAGAAAACTCATTGTTCAAAACTGCCAAAAATACACGCTGGAACACATGCTCCAAGCGTTCCCGGAAGTCCATCTGCCATTCTCGTCATATTAGCTTCCCCTAAATGTGCACTTCCGCATTTTTGCATTTGCAGTTACTTTTGTTTGCCCGTTTAATACATTTTAATAATAATAAAATTTTACGACATTAGGGATCCACTTTGGGCGAGGCGCTTTCCTTCCAACCCTCCGTTGCTCCTCTACTTTTCATGGGTGAAACTATGCAAGCAAATATGCACTCGATGCCGATGGAATGGGTGTGAAATTGCATTCATTCCATCCGAAAGTGAACCTAGAACGAACGAAACGGCGCCCCATGGTAGCAGCAGTACTAACCAACGACTAACCGGTGGCAGAGCTCCAAACTAACACTGCAGGTGATGCACAGTTAAAAAAATGACGTTTCGACTTTCTTGGTTGACTTCATCAGGGGTCACAAGTGAACTGTCAAACTTTTTAGTCTGTAAATAAGATATAATATAAGCTTCAGTGTATTTCAAAATAACTTCCAACTGTGCCCCATCCAACTTCGGTTCAGTTGTCGGGTTTTTAAACGGAATGTTTACATGCATGCTCCATAGTTCTTCCGGTGTTTGTGTTTCCCCAGATCATCCCCATCATCCCGGGGTCGTCGCGGAGCTTTTAGACCACTGGACTCAGAAAGGATGGGGAGGGGGGAGCAAAATTTTCGCTTTTTTCCGTGTTGGCCAAATGATGGTTTGCAGTTCACCAACTTTTTTTTTGTTCTGTTCTTCTTTGGGCGTTGTTGCTGTTGTTACCCCTTTCTGCCGTTATACAGTTAATATTTTGCTATCCTCTTAGCAAATTGGATTTAGAACTGTGGAGACCCCACCACCTCCGTCCTACTCGGAGTCCAACAATGGGTGGTCTGGCTGGAAAAGCTGTGTGTGTATCATACAACAATTAAGTATTATTTTTCATCGTTTATTCTTGCATTTAAACCATGGGGAGGAGGAAGGAAGGGGGTGAACTTTTTCTGGGTGTTTTTAAATTCTGACTGTGCATTATGAGCTTTTCTTGAGTTTTTTTTTTGACTCTTTGCTAAAAGTATTCATAATTGCTTTTTATTGGTGGGGTGTGTTTCACATGGAAGCCGGGCAGGTCAGAGGGTTAACTGTACTGTGTTACTCTGGTTAGAATAATGAATACAGTACAGAGAGATATTAAGTGTTGTGTTGATGAGATTAATTTTAGTTATTTTAAAAGATGATTGTGTAAATTAAGCTTTTTTATTTATGCTTTTTGGTTATTTTGAGAGTCAAGATTCACCCTCACATTGCCTTTGAATTATTTCCGCATATTTTAAGTGGTGGTTTTGCTTTTGTAAAGAGATAAAAAATTATTTCCTTAAAAATTGTTATTCGTTTGAAATAACCCTAGACATTGAATTTGTAAGAGTGAAACAAATGAAAAATTAAAATTACTTGTTACTATCATTTCAATGAAAAAAGTGTTGTAAAATGCATTATACATCAGTTCAGCTGTTTACCAATCATTTACATAGAAAAAATGTACGTCTCATAGAAAAAAATGAGAAAAAAACTTTTTGCGGCGCTGTACATTGTAATTAAAAAAAAAATCCAAATATTTTTAAAACTGTTTCAATCATGCTTAAAATTATTACAATCGCTGGAAAATGCATTTTGAACTGTTTTAGTTGATTGCAGTTGATTGTTGATCTTACTTCATAAAAAAATTAAGCTTTCTGATTTTTTTTTGCACTCTGATTGTTGAACCAATTTTGAAAGAAAAAAAAAAAAAAATGAATTGTCAAAATATGAAGCAAAAGCATAATAATACACATTCAATTCAATTCGGTTTTATTGGTGAATAATCAAGATACAATCAGTTCTTTTGCAATTCATAACAGAGTTTTGGAGTTCCTTTCAGCTGTGTGTTTCATCATAATCCATTTTGGAACAATTATTTCTATTACTTAGGCACTATCAAGAGCAAGAAAAATTAAAAAAAAACTTGCCAAAATTGCAAAGGAAAGGGGAAAGAAAGAGAAAAAGCTTATAATTAAATCACAGTATTTTATCATTTGTAGATGTGCTTGATCATCAGCTCCCCAAGGGCTAGAATAATAATACACAGCATGAGTATTTTCTTCTACTTAGGCTCTTGTTTTTATTTAAAGAAAAGCTTCAAGCTTTTTCATGTAGTTTTAAGTGTGAAAACATTTTAAAATGCATTCCCTTGCGTTAATGTGTTAAAAATAATTTTTAACATGTTTGAATTGATTTCAAAACCTGTTGAATTTTAGTGAATTTTCAATGTACAGTACCGTAAAAAGCTTTTCTCCGAAATTCTCCGAAAAAAAATCTTTAAATTTACATTTTTTTAAAACTTTGAAAACTATTTGAATCTATGGCATAAATCTATGAATATTCGAAAATAATGAAAAGCAAATAAAAAAAATAAAGAAAAATTTCAAATCGATCAAAAAAAAAATTAAGAAAAGAAAATGCTAAAATACTTTTTTCGTAAAATACCGAACCAACGGGAAAAAAAGTGAACATTGCGAGTAAAAAAAACATTAAACTGTTATTGTATGTTCTTGAACTGTTTTATAAAAATTAAAACTGTGGTGTTAAGAAAAAAAACAATGATGTTAATGTTTTTCTTAAGATTATTATTTTTAAAACATGTACTGGGGTAGGCCACGCAAAGTCCATGCAGTATTTTTGATAAATGTTTTTTCAATATTTTTACGCCAAATGTACCATTAATAAGGTTGCTGATATAGTTTAAACAAAAACTCAATGTTTATATTTAGTTAACTAAGTTTATAAGCTTTTTAACACTATAGATATAAATTTTTAGGTAAATTGTTGAAAAGTCAGAATGTTTCCTGAAATTCGTTTAAAACTAGTTTGGTTTATAAAATTATCGATTTATATTGCACTTTAAACTGAATTTAAAGCACGAATCAAAAGTTTACACAATTAGATGAAATTTGTTGAACTGAAAATGCCTGTAAATTTTGGGATTTTTCTGAACTTTGTTATAAAAACACATATTATTAATTATTTAACAACTTATTTTACCTTCTCCTAGGGGAAAATTGACCAAAGAATCTGAAAATGCATTCCGTTTTACGATTCAAAATCATGTTCATTCAAAAAATCATGACACTTTGAGAAGTTTAAAATAATGCTATTCATCAACATTTTCTTAATTATAGGGTATTTTGGGCCTAGTACCTATTTTGGGTCTACCAAACTTAATTCAACGAAATTGAGCATTTCCCCAAATCTGGCAGGGATCTGCCACTTGAGAATGGTTCGTGCTGTCATTATCTTCATTTTGGTGGGCAAGAATAATTCACTTTTTCCTCTTAAATTATAAATAATGCAATAAATATATCACTCTTCACATTTTTCTTAGCAAATTGCAACTTGCCCATTAGGTCCAAAATTTTCACCACTTTTGCTTACCGCTTCTTGGCACTCAGCGTCAAGGCGTTCATCGCTCAGCACACGAATGAGAGCCGTCCCCCGAATCTCCAACCACCGGCAATATGTTTTTATTGGTGGGTTGCACAATCCCGTTGCAAAAACAATCACTAAACTGCCACCAAATCAATATAATAATTCTAGATTAAATTTTCAAAACAACCTATCCCTCATGGGTTTCCTATGCAGATAGGGCCTTTTGAAAATTTAATCGAGAATTGATTGAAGTCTCTCGAAGAGAATGGCTCTATTTTCAGGCCATTTGACACTTCTACAAATTGTGATAGTGTGTGTGCGGTTTTCACAAGTTACAGTCTTTCTTGCATATTACGGGCTTGTTGTTTGGCTACGCAACAATTGTTTAATTATGTTTAAAACTCGTAAAGAATGATATAAATCATGTCCAAGCTAATTATGCACGTAATGCAAGTGAAATCAATCATTCTAATGTTTATTTGTGGCTTAAAACATCACAATGATTTAGCATATTTGTCGACCGAATTTGTGCGGCTGTACTGTACGAGCTGGGGCTGAACCGTACGTCAAAAAAGTTCGCCACGTGCTTCGAGATTTCAACCAATCAGAAGGTAGGCCGAAAATATGCACAAAGAAGGTCGTATGCTAGGAGCAATATCCCCAAAATAGGGGCAAAAAGTGTTTTAGTTTTTCGTGCTTTTACAGCGATATAAAGTATTTTTATCAAAATGTTGATAACGTACGAGCTTATGCATTAAAAAGCCGACTTATTCATGTAAAACAAACTAGGCTGCCAATAGCAGCCTTTGAGAATACATCAAATTAAAAGTGCGCTCTGCTTAGTAGGCCCAAAATAGGGACAAATACCCTAGTTAACTAACTAATTAAACTTTTCAAAATTTTATGAATAGTTCTTATGATGATCAATTGGATTCCATACCATTTTGTACGAACTTAATTTGTACTCTTCATTTTGCTGAAAAATCTAAAACCTATCAAAGTCACCCCGTTTTACGGTACAATATCAAATGCATTGAATTTGCATTTTTTTTTAAATAATAAAATCGACAAATGCTTTCTAAACATTCAACGGTTCAGTTTTTTAGACAATCCCAAAATCACGGCTCATTTTGGCCATAGCCATACTGACAAAGCTTTCAGATAGTATACATTTTCCGCTTATAAACCAGATTTTGCATAATAAAATGATTTTTTGAAACAGAGACTATGTTTCGATACTTTTTATGTTTTCTGGATTGTCTCAACCAAATATACAACCTAACCGAAGGAAGTAAATCAATCAAAAATACATTTCTTGTGTAACAAACTTTATTCTTTTACATTTAAATTCAGAAAAAAGTTTTATTTTGGATGTTGAAAAATTGGTTATTAGAATATTACCTTTTTTGAGTAATTTTACTTTAAAAATATGTAAAAATGTGGATCCGATGAAAATTCACCAATTCTGATATCATATTACACATGGACAGCATGCCAAATTTTCTGAAAATGAAATAGGCAAAAGATTGAACAAAGTTTCAGCCAAATCAAGAAGTACACGTTATTTTTTAATAAATTCGAAACTAAATAAGCAGTAATTGAATAATATGTTTCAATTAATACAATAAATGCAAGTTTTCATATGAACTCGAAATCTACTTCAAAAACCTTCTATAAACTGTCCAGTAATCAGTCGCTCGCTTGACCGTAGCTGCAAACTGTCAATTAGAAAATGGAAAAACTTCCCACTTTTCAAAGTGAAAATCTGTCAGCCTCATCACCAAATGTGAAGGTGAGTGTGTGTCGTGTATGGAAATGGGAAAGCTTCCACATGAAAATTTCCTCAGCAAGTGGCAGACCAAAGCTTATTTCTTGTTTGTATTCCAGCACCACCCCAAATGAAATTAAAATTGATGGCCTGGCCTGGTGGAGTTGGTGCTGGCGCTTCGACGGTTGGCTTTGGGCAAAAGAGCGAGGACTTTGCTTTGCTTTGGCAGCTGGCAGGTCGTCGTCGTCGTCGTCTCTGTTGGCTGCCGGTGATGGCCGAAAAATTCAATTCCCTCCCCGGTGCTGGAAAGCTGCAAGCAGAACCAAAACTGCTCCACGTGGTCTCCAGATAATTCTATTGAGTAGAGAACTTTTTCCGATTTTTTTCCGCTCAGTTCTAACTGTCCTTTTTTTGTTTCTCTCCACCAGAGGACAGCTTCGACGGAGCGACACGGGTTGGCACGGGACAGGTACAAAGTCTTGTGTGTGTGCGATTGGCTGGCCAAATTGAGCTAGATTGAACCACCTGCAGCATTGAAAGTCGTCGTGTACATAGTAATTTTATGCGCGACTGCTTTAAACCCGGGAATATCTGCGTTGGGTGGCGGCGATATCTGTCACGACGACCGGTTGGGAAATCGGAAATAGATGAAAACACACTGTTCACCAGTTGAAAGGATTGCCATTTTGTTGGGCAGATCGATTGGGACAAAGTACAAAGTTCTGGTAAAAAGAGAGTATTCTTTTATTAATTCATGTTATAGTGACAAAAATCTCTAAATGATTTCAAGATTTTACCAATGTAAAATTATTATTTTGGATAATTTAACATTCAAAACCATGTTAAAAAATCTAAGATTGAATTTTTACAACAATTTTTGAAATTTATAGAGATTTAGCATGTTTAATTAAAATTTGGAGATAACAAAAAAAAAGAGTAAATTTTTAACAAGAATTATGAATTCAAAGAGATTTACCCTACTTTCTACATAAAAGATTTGAAGATATGAAGTTCTGAAGATATAAAGATTTGAAGGTTGATTTTTTATAAAAAACAAGCCTTACCCGACAAACTTCGTTCTGCCTTTTTTCGTTTGTTGACGTTTTTAACTTTTTTGCTTATTCAGCCTCCTGTGATCAAAATTTGATTTTACGTAACTTTTCCCATACAATCTGCAGATTTTCCGGAATCGGTTCCAGAGTGGCCAAAGTTGTAACTTTTTGGCGCAAGAACCTTCCTTGGACTTAAACGAACCCAACGCAACAAAGAGCAACTCGATCCGACGTTCCGTGTTGAACCGATCCGCGTTCGAACAAAACCGTCGAAATTTTTTATATATATAGATATAAAATTTATCAGCATTCAACCTCATTTTTTATTAGGAACGACAACAGATTTAAAGATACAAAGATAATTAAAGAAATCAAAATATATTTAAAAAAAAACAATATTACCGTCATCATGTGTGACATTGGGTCTGGGGGTAAGAATGGGTCATGCAATTTTGTATACAAAGACATACCATTTAGTTTATGTGAACCATAAAGAATTTTTACCCTGAACCAAATGCTCAAAAATGTCGAAAAAAAGATTTTTTTTTAAATGGTCGTAAGCTAAAGAGTGATTCTTGAGAATTCAAACATTTTTTTTCAAGATTTCAAATTATGCATTTTTTCGTGCGATTTTTCTATTTGACTTTGAATAGTTTTCGAAATTATTTGGTATGATTTAGGGTTTTTGCGCTTGAGCTTAAGATTGTGTAAAATCTGGTACCGGAGAAATGTTTTTTTTACTTCGTAACAACTGCTGGAATAAATCGAAAAATTATCAAACAAAATTTATAAATCTGTGCAGCTTTCAATAAAAATAATATTGAAATTTAAAAATCAAAAGTAACAATTTGAAGTGCTGAAAGCACCTATTTTGAAAATTTCAAAATGTTCTTATTATACAAAAAGTTTTATTTTTAACATTAAACAGTAAACGAGATAACGCAAGTTGAAAAATTAGAGCTAATCAGATGACACAAAGAAAAACTCATTTTCATAAAATTGAAACCAGTAACTCTATTCAAAACATTCAAAAAATAACAATTTTCTAATAAAAAAATACCTTAAAAATGCATAAAACTTTAAACAGGTGCAATTTGTTTTTTTTTTTAATATTTTCAGTTTTTTTTCTCTAAAAGTCATTATTTGAATATAAAATGTATATCCAGTACCAGGTTTTGCACCAATCAAGAGCAAAATGCGACAATTTAATTTCCTATTACACAGAAAAAAGTAATCATCACGAGTTATCATAATTTTGCAAAAATGTTTTTTGAAAAAGTGATGATTTTGACCATTCTTAGGGACCATCCACAAACCACGTGGACACTTTTTTCGAAATCTCAACCCCCCCCCCCCCCCCCCTCGTGGACAATTGTCCATACAAAAAAAAACGTTTATGTATGGAGCATGGACAATCGCCATACCCCCCCCCCCCCTAAAGTGTCCACGTGGTTTATGGATGGTCCCTTAGCAGTTTTTCAAATTTTCAAAGTTTCTCAATCGTGTGACTTTAATTTTTTTTTTCTAAGAGTTCAGCAATTTTTGCATAAGAATGACTCTTTGAACGATTGTTGTGACGCGTGCATTGCTAGAATCAGACATTGTTTTCTAAAAACAATATTTTTATGAAGAGCGACAATATCTGTTTTTTTTTATTTAAGAAAATCCCTACATACAAGTAGTGCACGAGTCACAACAATCGTCCAAATAGTTATTCTTATGTGAAAATTTCTGAATTTTTTGAAGTAAAAAAACAACTTTCAAAAGCATACAATTGAGTTTTAGAGGTTAAAAATAAAAAAAACTTGCCAAAAATGGTCAAAATCATAACTTTCAAAAAAAAAAAACTGTTTAGTAAAATTCTGATAACTCGTGAAGAATACATACCAGTGTTGCAAATGAGTGATAGAAAAGCTATCAATTGATTATCTCTGCACCAAAAACATCCGAGAGTATAGCGGCCGACATTATAGCTTGTGAGATCTCTTCTTGTGTCTCGTGATTCCCAGCGATGTCATTCTCTCTCTCTATCACTCCTCCCCTTTTCCTCGACTATGCGCTCTCACCGCTGAGTCTCTCAATCTCTCCGAAAACTTCAATGAGAGAATGCGAGTTGGCGATTAGGAGCCGACCACGCATGACGTCCCGTTAAACTGCGTTTGCGAAATTGGTTTTGTGGCGGCTTTTGTGGTTAAACGCTGTTGCGGTAGGATTATCGTGGAAGCGGGAATGAGAGAGAAAAGGAAAATGTCAATCCCGAGTGTGTAAACACGAAAACGTTTTCGGCTATTTTCGGCGCTGAGAGTTTCAATAAGGAGAGAAGAGCAGTTGTATTTGAGGCATGAATATTCAGGCGGGATAATTGTAGTTGCTGAGAGCTGATATTTTGATATTTTAACAACCCTGATACATACAAACCCTTTTTGTTTATATATAAAAAAAAATTGTCTCCTCTACTTTGTGAAACATTGTTACACTCTAAAAAATAACCCTGCCGAGTTACAGAAAACATGTAATTTTAAAATGAAAAATTTTGTTTCTTTTTGCAGGAATTAGATTTTTTCAAATTGTCCTCAAACATAATTTATTATTGTAATTAGGGTTTGTTCAAATATTACGTCCAGAGATTTTCAGGATTTCAGACCCCCCCCCCTCCCCCCCGTCACGCACTTTTCCTATACCTTTAACATGGGCTGTCACAAACCTCAGACCCCCCCCCCCTCCCCCTATTCATGGACGTAATTTTTGAACGAACCCTTATTAAACCTTCGAAAGGGTGTCTCAAATATGTCTCCATTTTTAGCAAATCGGTTTCATATTGAGCAGGAAGTGTTCCTGGTCTTGAAACGAAAAATAAATATTTCTGTTATACTGTATAGTGTATAATTGATTTAAAACGTTCGATTCCAATACCGTTTCCTCAGCTAAAAACTTAAAATCCGCATCAATGACCGCCATCGGTTTCAAATTTATGGCAATTCGCGTCCAATCTCGATTTCAACGCACATTCAAATTAAACACTTGCCCTTCCCGTTGGTTGGTGGCGTTGATTCAAAACACTTTGAACTAGTTTTTGCACCAATTTCGGAGTTTGCCGCCAAAATTGATTTCGCAATCTGCGACCTCCCACCGTCGCCGGTTATCTGAAAGGGAGTCTATTTTGGCGCGCGCACACACACACACTCACACACTCTGAATCGTTTTGACCAATCAATCAAACGTGTTCTGCCCTTTCCGCGGCGTGTGATCCACGTGAGGCACGCAAACACTTTGTTTGCTGCGGCATGAATTTATTGACTAATAATTAACGTAATACAATTGGCAAAATTATTCAGGTAAACGGGGAAATGTAATAATAGCACTCACACAGAAAACAACAAGGTCGCTCACAATTATCTGATTAATTTTTAATTAGTTCATCAAATTAAAAACACAATGTCGCACCCATTTTGCAACATCCACGGGGACGGTGGTGCACTTTCATTTGCGTAATTGGAGAATGGTTTAATTTGCTCGTGCAGCCGGAAGTTCAAAATTTGATTCTGCAGATGGGCCCGCCCCTTGATTCGATTGTGACACACGGGGGCTTAAAAAGGGACGCATTAACCGAAAATTTCTGCTGCAGGTTTGCGCTCAAAAACGTTATTGTGCGATAATTTGATTGGGTGCGTTTTCTCATTGAAGGTTGCAATGTTTGTAGGTTATACAGTACATATTTTACTTTACAAATTATGTACATTCAGCAATGTCATTGGTTATGGAAATACTTTTATTTGTAATACTGACTATGAGATGGGGTAGAAATAACATGGAAAACAGACTAATTTGATTGTTCAATGCACACCGTAGCACAGTGGCACTACTTATCAGATTATTTGGTGAATAATTATTAATTATTTAAAAATTTGTAAACATCAAATGCAACAAAAAGTAACCTAATTTAGATGCAGTGGTATCTAAAGATCTAAATCTTAAAAAACGTTTTATTAATAATTTAGAAAAAATACCTATGTTTTGTTATGTATGTTTTGATGCTTATTCGTAAATTTTTGTTTTGGAGCCTTTTTTTTTGTATTGTCAAATGAGATTTGTAATTTTAGATTTTTACACCTTTTTTAATTTCATTAGTTAACCCAATCAAAAAATGCAATTTAATAAGTTGACATAATATTTTTTTTTATTTTCTCCTTTTGAACAAATTTACAAACAAAAACTCGATTGTTCGAAGTCTTCGGAAATTTTTACTTCGGATAATTGAATTTTCTGGAATTATCAATAAATGCGAAAAAACTGCTTTTAATCAAGTTTACCTAAAATTGTTAGAATACACTATTTTTTCTTTAGCTAAAATTAAGGGAAACAGACGAAATTGCATTGCTCATTTAACTGATTCTACTTTTAATGAATATGTCCACAGTAAAAAAAACGTAATATCACATATGGAAAGGGTACATCTTCTATGTCAAAATACATGAAAATGTGAAAATGTGTAGTTTTACCGCTTTTCTGGTGTAATGTTACTTTTTCAGTCTAAATTGAGTTAAAATTACATCACAAAAGAGGTAATATTCAACCTTCAAAATTTACACAATTTTGTACTGTGTCATTTAGGATGGTTTGCGGTGAAAAATTACTAGTCCTAGTGATAAGCATACGGAAATACTCTTTGTGTTTTCTACATCATTATATTATTGCTATAATATTTTTGTGCAACTTTTGTTTTTTTTTTATAAAAAGCTGTTCTGCCGCTCGAATCAAGTCCGTCCCATATGTATTTTCGTCAATTTTGAGGGAATGATGCAGTTTGGTTCTAAATCATGTGAACTATCAGTAAATTTTAGTACTTTCGTCCAGAAAAACGAAGAAAATCCACTTTTTTCGTGAAATTCTAACACGTAGCCTTATGGGTGGGACAAATTTGACTAGCGTTTTTCTCAGATTGCTGTTTTTACATATGGGACGGACTAGATTAGAGCGGCAGTGTTGCAGACACGCTAAAGCAAATTTGGCAGACTTTTTTTTAATTTCAATGTTCAAAATTGTGTAAATTTGGAAGCTGATGCTTTAATATTACCTCTTTTATGATGGTAGAGAAAAAGTTGAAATTACATACATAAGAGGTAAAAATAGACAAAAATGTGTAATATTACTTATTTTCTGAGAGAAAAATTAATTGGGAATGGGTACATAGAAAAAGTGGAATTTCGGAAGTTTGAACATTTTTTTGGTTGAATATTTCCTCTTCTTTGAGTAATTTTACCAACAAAACGTGTAAAAATGAGAAAGTGATGAAAAATCCTTTTTAACACAAAATCTGTCACCATTCCCAGATGTAATATTTCCATCAATTTTCTGAGTACATCTTTTCTACAACAATCGTTCCGAAAAGATGTACAATGGGTGTAATTTGTAATTGTAATGTAATGTTATTTTATCTTAGAAAATGTGTAATATTACTTAGTTTTGTCTAATTTCTACTTTTCCACTATATTTACAGTCATGAATTTTATCTTCAAAATGTGTAATATTACATATTTTTGTCTATTTTTCTCTCTTATAAGGCTGGTACAAATATTTTTTAAAGTTTTTGTCACCCCCATCTTCAAAATCGGCCCGAATAGTAAGGGAGCAAAAACATTTTTTTCAAAAAACTACTAAATTTCAATGGAAATGCAAGTGCAATCAGCTGCAATAAATTTTTCTCTGCGTTTACAAACATTTTAAGCATGTTGAGTTTATTCAAAAATCTCTTGATTTTTTTTTAAATTGTCGAACAGTATTGCAACAACATTTTTTTGCTGATTTTTTTGTTTTCGTTAATTCTTACATTTTTTTGAAAACTAATTATTGCAAAACAACTCAACTAGTGTAAAATGCATTTCAAAACACTTTTTTCATTAAAATGTTGAGACCATGGCTTGCTATTTAAATTTTTATAAATTTTTTATATTTTTTTACCTCCCCCCCCCCCCACCTTCCTTTGACCTCGGGCAGAGCCAAAAAACAAAAACTTTTTTAAATATTTGTATCAGCCTGATGTGCAATTTCAACTTTTTCACTATAATTACACAATGAATGGGAAAACATTAAGACTTACAATTTTTTACTTTTTAAATCTGCACATTTCTTTACTGTGTATTTTTACTATTTATAATAAAAAGTGCTTAAGAAATGAACTTGGATGGATGCTGAAATGTATTTTTCAGTACCTACTGTTATTTTTAGCGATGTAATGTAGGCCGTTTTGTTATTCTAGAATGAAAAGATAGCAGTTTCTCAACGTAATTGCAAACAGACTTTTTTATATATAAAAAAAAACAGAAAACCAGATACTGCTTTAGATCAAGGCTTAAAAAATACTTTTTTTTATTCATTTCCGTTTCTTCCCACAGCCCCACCTTGCGCCTGATTATGCTCAGCCTAGAATAAAAACCACCATGTAAACAGATGTTCACGCGGGGATCAGACTCACGAACGTCGGTTGCCACAACCTTATCCTTTTCCACCCCCCATCAAACCACGTGTCCGTCCATTTGTGCCCACGTGTGCATTTATAATTTGTCACCGCGTGTCGCGCCGGGCAATAAATGAATCCATCCCCCTCTCCTCACCCCCTTCAGAACTGACCTTTCCCTGATTGGGCAGTCGCTCACAATTTGACTCTTGTCCATTTCCAGGTCCCCGTGGCCACGTGGAACCACGATGACGGAGAGGAAAGAACTTCCGCGATAACCACGACACGCAGCTCGTTAACAATTTTATCCCGTTTGTTGAAATAATCAAATAAAATTTAAAACAAGCCAGCTTCCGGTTTCCGGGGTAGAGGAGCGGGGGTGGTCAGTGACCGCAGAATCGTTCCGGAGTTGGGTGGAGGGAGGGGTCCATGCAACACCGATGTTATTTGAATTAAAATGCAGATGATCTGACTCTCGGGTTGCATACGTTTCAAGGGGGAGGAGGAGGAGGAGCGTGGGAATATTTTTTTCATGTTTGTAGAAGGAATTGACTGGGAAAGGCATGCGTCAGGATATGGTCCAGGAACCCCAGCTTCAGCAGTAGCAGAGAACGAGTGGTATGTCAAGTGCACCAGTTCAGTAGAGCAATTTGGTATATTGAGAGTGTGCAAATAAATGCAATTCCGATGAAATCGGGATGAAAGTGCATTTGCATTTGCAGTGGGGGGAAAATCAGAAATCAAAGACCAAGTGAAGAGTCAATATTGGAGAAATGGTGGTTTTGCGTTGATTTCGTTTGTGGCGGTTAAACGCATTTTTTTCCCCTGAAAAATTCCAATTAAAACATTTACCGAATAAACCAAATTAATCAGCAAACAAAAATTCGTGGGCCACGTGCGGCACGACGTGCCATTCGCACCAACGTGGATCTCCCCGTAACCACAATCCAGTCCACCCGCGAGCGTTCCTCGGGATGGACTGAGGCGTACGGAATAGGACGAAAGGATACGAAATGCAGTCCTCTTCGTAGGTGGTTCAGTGCGCATGACTGTGGTTTTCGAAGTTAGAAAGTTCATTCTTGGGGGTGTTTTCGATAATCAACGGATTGAAATGGTGTTTGATATTGTTTTGAGATAAATCATTAGTGGAATTGATTTGTCCATTTAATCACTGCAATTTTTAAGTTCAATGTCTATTAACAGGTGGGCTGAGGTGGGCTTAAAGCTTAACTTAATTCAACTTAACTTAAAAATTTCAATAAAATTGCATTCCATTGAATTAAATTGAAACCATTTAAAAAAAAAAAAAGGTTTTTGGCTGATTTGTTCGCAGTAAGAACATATTAAATAATCGAATAAATATAATTGCATCTACTGTGACCAAACGAAATCAATCCACAACAATAAAAAAAAAAAACAAAATTGATATAAACTTTTTTCCGCTTCATCCATAAGTGTCGGTCGTTTATCAACTATTAGTTCCTTTTTATTGACAAAAAAAAAACAATTTTGTCAAGCAATCGATCCTATGTCCAGTTTTCTTTGAAATGATTTCTGGAATGACCTTCAACGGCTTGAGGTTCCAGAGGTATCAAGATTTATTAATATTTTCTTTTAACTGGCGACACTGAAGGATTTTTTTAAAGTTTATTTTGCCTCCGCTCCTTCCTTTTTCAAAATCAAGGGACAACAAAAATCAAAAAACTTCCCAATTTTGATTGAAAAGGGTGTTTATAGCTAAAAACAATTAGAAACGCATTTTCCTGTCCAATATTTACCGAAATATGACCCAGTCCCATATTAACCATGTTTGGGCACGTTTAAAATATTTTGAATTTTTTCGTGAAATTCTGATGTATAGCAACGTTTGTTTTTAGAAAATTGTTTTTTCGACAATACTTAGATATTTTGAAAACTAACGACTAAAACCACAGACTAAACTACTGGACTGGTGTAAAATGCACTTTAGTAATATTTTTTCATTAAATGTTGAAACCATAGCAACGGCCTTTGTGTGGAAAAAAGAGTTGGTCTTATTTGGGTTAAATTTGAGATTTTACTTGTTTTGATGGTATAAACAGCCCCATCAAATTTGAGCTTGATCAGATAAAGTTGATTTCCGCTTTGCACTTTTTTGTAAGTCTTCATGTCAACTTTCATGATTTATTTTAGTTGCGTCTTTCAATAACGAAAATTTGGGAATCCAGATATGTGTAGTTCATCGCTGAAATTTTAAAGTCATCGCAGTTTTAGTGAAAAAAGTTGATTTTTTCGCCGATTACGTCATTTTACGGTTTTTGCGCGCGGCGCGTCGAAAAACACGAATTTTATTTTCAAAAAATCATATCTCGAAATCCTGTTAATGAACTCCTCCCATTTTTTAGTATGTTACGTAAAAATGTCCGGGGAATCCGATAAAAATATTTCCAGACATAGGCTCTTTGGTCCAGACACCGTCAAAACGGCATTTTAATGTTTCATACGCCCTTTTCATATGTTAGGCTAGATTTTTGAAACTTTTTATTATTTTTCTTTGAAATTTTCTTATCACCTTTCATTTGCGTATAAGACAATTGAAATCGGTTGAAATGGCGAAGAGTTATGATTTTTCGAAAAAAGTGGTTTTTGCGAAAATCGACGAAAATGGCAATTTTTCAGACTACCCTAACACGGCGTAGGTTACCCTAATGGCCAAACAAAAAAATACGGGTCTAATTATTTCGGCCAGGGAACCTCTAAAAAAAATTGAGCTCGATCCGAGCACTTTTTTCATGCTGTTTTCGTGGAGAATTGCTGTATAAATATACGAAAAATCAATTTTTGTCTCCCAGAGATACGAAATATAAACTTGAAGAATATATATACAGTCCAAACTAGACAATCTAAAGTCCTCAGAAAAAATCTTCTATTAGGTAATTGAGCTCAACTTTAACCCCAAAAATGCTCTAAATTTATCTGGGAAATTGTAATATTGCGGAAATGCATTTGCATATATCAGGCAAATTTTCAAATAATTTTTAATAAAGTTAGTGAAAAAAGAGGGCGTTACAACCAAATATCGTCAATTTATCTAATCACAGGCCAGATTATCCGAAGTTGCGATTATCCGAAGTTCGATTAACCGAAGGTTTGTATGGGACTTCGGATAATCAAATCACGAACAAAAAAATGCTTGTTTTTTTATTTTCCTGTTTTAACATCAAATTTGAATTCTGCGATCCAAATTTAGTAAAATTTAATTGTTTAATTAACTATTAAATTGAAAAATGTCTATTTTCAATATTTTATTGCAAATATGGCGACCGCCATCTTCGATTTTTAAATTATAATCTCAACAATCAAAAATAAAACAACAAAAAATGTTTTTTTTTCGTGATTCGATTTTCCGAAGTGAAATTTTACTAAGGCATTCGGATAATCGAGTCTGGACTGATAGATATTTCTAAATTAATCCTTACTTTTTAATTTCAGTTTTACATATTTTGCTTAAAAGTAAATGGCTTAATCGAGTCAGTGATTATTGTTTGAAATATCATTTTTTTTTGATAAGCGTCTAAAAATAAAATTTTAAGCCAAAAAAAAACATTGGATGATTTGACAGTTCTTCGAAAATTATTTATGTTGCTAAGCAAAACGTTTTTGAAAAGGTTTTATGAATTGAAAAAAAAAATGTTTTCTAAATTTTTCAATAACAACCCATCAAATTAATCAATGACAATTTAAATATGGCCCCTGCAATTGCCGGGTCCGGTGAATTAGTGGTTATCGTGGTAGCCTCTAACCCCAGCAGACCTGAGTTCAATTCCAGACGGACCCGGCGGCATTTTTCGAGACGAGATTTGCCTGAACACGCCTTCTATCGAATGGGGAAGTAAAACGTCGGTCCATTTTGTCGGAGATATGGTGGGTTGATGAATGATTTTAGAAATATTGTGAGTATAAATAAACGTGTCTGTTATCCATTGTTAAATTAAATTAACAATTGATTAAAAATTGCATGGTCTCATTATCTATGTCAAACGACGTTTCGTAAGGGCGAAAAGAGAGAGAAGGCTTCCCTAATGATGGTGAGCGCAAGAGAGCCGCAAGCTCTCTCACGATTGTTGGTCAGTCTGTTGGATACTGCAGTGACGAGCGGTTCGCATAGCGCCTCGACTCTACTGGCTGGAAAAAATAAGAATACCTTCCAAAAGGTGCGACAATGGCGCAGGAGGAGGAAGTAGAACCAAGCGGTGAGTGTAATGGCCGGCAATTTCGGAAACAAGTTCGAAACTGTAGACGAAAACACGGTGTGAACGGCAAGAATAAATTGATTGTTGGCTGGTGATTTTTCGATGGGCCAAGTTTCCAACAGATTCCGTTCGATACCATTTGCTGTTCAAGGCGAGGCGAGGAGTTTCGAAAAAAAGAAAAGTGAAAAATGGCGTTGGCCATGCGATGTGGCTGTGAGACAAAGCTTGCTTTGTTGTACACACCCGCATGCATGAGACGATCAGGGGAAAGAAATCACGTTGGCCATACGGTGTGTTTGTGAGGCGAAGCTGTAGTCGCTGGTCACACACACATTGAAACGTATGAGACGAATAAAGCTAAAGCAAAATGAGTTGATTCATTGGACATGTGGTGTGGTGGTGAGACAAGTTGGTTTGTTGGACACTAACACATTGGTAATCATGAGATGAAGGTAGAGTGGGGAATGAAATGAAAGAGTTGAAAGTTTGGTGTAGTTGTGAGGCGAAATAAACATCGTTGGACACACACATGCAAAAGAAAGTTGGCCATGACATTGAGAAGCAAATTTGGAACGGGAGAACAGGAGAATTCAAAAGATTGAAGAACACATGGAAAGAGAGTGGCAAACTAGGTGGCAAAAGAAATGTTGGGCCTAAGATGAGATTGACAGGCAATTTGACATATTCAGATCGGGACGAAGTGAGAAATTTATGATGCTGTATGCCATGCGAGAGCCTAGTTTGCTTAGTGGGAGCGAGACGAAATGAAAATTAATATTCTAGTGAGGCAAAATAGATTTCACTGGACTGGTTTTTTTTGTTGTTGTTGGCTTCTGTGTTGTTGGACGACAAAATAAAAATAAAAAAAAGACTCACACACATGAGGGTACTAAGGCAAAAGTTGTGTTCGCCATGAAACGTGCTTGAGCGTGAGAGGTTCATTTGTTTTGTTGCGAGTGTGGCGAGCTGTGTGATTTGAGATATGGCGGGATGTGGTTGAGAGTAAGATTGCTTTGTAGAGAGAGGAGCAAAGCGGAGGATTTGGGAAATTGAGAGGAGCGACTTTATTGGTTTGTTGTGAGCGGGATGACGTGTATGATTTGAGTAGTTGGTAAATTTGTGCGGCAAAAACAAAATTTCTCTGGACGCACACACATGCCAGAACCTGAGCAAAAGCTGTGTTGCCCATTAAATGGGGTTGAGAAGTATATTTTTTTGTTGTCAGCGTAGCGAAATGTATAAATTGAGATATGACTTCTGGTTGAGAGCAGATTGCTTTGTTGAGAGAGGAGCGAAGCGGAGGATTTGATAAATTGAGAGGAGCGACTTGCGAGGCGACTTGGTTGTTTTGTTGTGAGCAGCATGACGTGCGTGATTTGAGTAGTTGGTAAATTTGTGCGGCAAAAAAAAATCTCTGGATTCACACCCACATGCGAGAACCATACCAAAAGCTGAGTTGGCCATGAAATGAGGTTGAGAGGTACATTTTTATTGTCAGCGTAGAGAAATGTGTAAATTGAATCTACTAGGTCTTTTTGTTGTGAGCATGATGACGTGCATGATTTGAGATATTGGTGTACTTTTGAGGCAAAGTATTCTTCACGGAACATACACACATGAGAAGAATGAGAAAAGAAAAGAGGTGCGTTTGTTTTGTTGTGGGCGTGACCAAATGGGTGCGATTTGGTTGAGAGCTAGACCGCTTTGTTGAGAGTGGAGCGAACTGGAGGATTCGAGAATAGGATTGAGAGACTAGATTGTGTTGTTAAATTGTGCGACAAAAAAGGGCTACATTGGACACAAATACATGAGAGGACTAAAGAGATTAGTTAGAAACGCAGTGAGAGGTACAATTGTTTTGCTGTGTTTGTGGCGAAATGTGTGATTGGAGATACGGCTTCGTGGACGATGTGGTTGAGAATAAGATTGCTTTGTAGAGAGAGGAGCAAAGCGGAGGATTTGGGAAGTTGAGAGGAGCGACTTGGTTGTTTTGTTATGAGCGGGATGACGCGTATGATTTGAGTAGTTGGTAAATGTGTGGGCAAAAAAAAATCTCTGGATTCACACGCATGCGAGAACCAGAGATTAGTTAGAAACGCAGTGAGAGGTACAATTGTTTTGTTGTGTTTTTGGCGAAAGGTGTGATTTGAGATATGGTGAGGAGCGGCCGTGGCTGACTGGTTGCGGTGTTCGCTTTCTAAGCGAATGGTCCTGGGTTCGATTCCCATCTGCTCCCTACGAGAAAGTATAGGAAATATTAATCTTGAAACTCTGAACATGAACGAAAAATCAAACTCGCCCGAGTCAGGGTTCGATCCCCCGTTCTTTGGATTGGCAAGCAAAAATGCTAACCACTAGGCCATCACGGCTTGGAGAGCTATGAATGGAATTAGGAATACTGTTACTATCAACTATATACGCGCTGGGTCCTTGTCCATTTGACAAGGGTTCGGAAGTTCTAAATAACGTTTGAACCCGATTGGTGCAAACGTTCTTCAGGGTGGGGCTTGTCGATAAAAGCTGAGGTACCTCGCGCTCGGCTAGCCAGCGTAGAAATGGGTCACCGAAGCTTGGCAGAGCTAACACCTTCCAAATGCCTATGCGAGTTATTTGCATGTATTGAATGAAGATCTAAAAATACATGGAAACAACTTAATTTGTAAGAAGTGACCGCGTGGTCCCGTTTGGTTGGTTGCACACACACACACACACACACACACACACACACACACACACACACACACACACACACACAAGGTGTGATTTGAGATATGGTTTCGTGAACGATGTGGTTGAGAGCAAAATTGCTTTATTGAGAGAATAGTGAAGCAGAGGACTTAAGAGTAGGATTGAGAGACTCGGTTGTTTTGTTGTGAGCGGGATGACGTTCATGATTTGAGTAACTGGTAAAGTTGTGCGGCAAAAAAAAAAGAAATCTTTGGACGCACACACATGCGAGGATCAGAGCAAAAGAAGAGTTGGTCATGAAATGGGGTTGAGAGGTACATTTTTTTTGTTGTCAGCGAGATTTGAGATATGGCTTCGTAGGTGATATGGTTGAGAGCTAGATCGCCTTGTTTATAGTGGAGCGAACTGGAAGATTTGATAATAGGATTGAGAGACTAGATTGTTTTGTTATGATGTGCGACAAAAAAAAGCTTCACAGGCTCCAGTACACACATGAGAGGATCAGAGCAAAAATATTTGTCCATAAAACGTAATTAAATTTGTTTGGTTGTGAGCGGGTCGAAATAAGAGTTTTGAGGTATGGTTTACCATGCGATGTAGAGGTTGGTTGAGTGCCAAGTTTGCTTTGTAAAGTGGGGCAAAGTGAGATATTTGAGATCTTGGTGTGTAACATAAGATACCAAGGAATTGAACAGTGGAAACTTTACGGGTTACGGGTATCATTAAAAAAAACAGATTTGTTTTACTGTTCTTCAGTACAGTACAGGTGAAGGCGAATGTCGGAGATATGGTGGGTTGATGAATGATTTTAGAAATATTGTGAGTATAAATAAACGTGTCTGTTATCCATTGTTAAATTAAATTAACAATTGATTAAAAATTGCATGGTCTCATTATCTATGTCAAACGACGTTTCGTAAGGGCGAAAAGAGAGAGAAGGCTTCCCTAATGATGGTGAGCGCAAGAGAGCCGCAAGCTCTCTCACGATTGTTGGTCAGTCTGTTGGATACTGCAGTGACGAGCGGTTCGCATAGCGCCTCGACTCTACTGGCTGGAAAAAATAAGAATACCTTCCAAAAGGTGCGACACATTTGCGTAAAAAAGGTTTTGGGTGACTCATCACACATAACCTTCGAACGCCTAGAAATGAGCAGAAACTTGCAACAGAGACCACAAATGACCACGTTAAAGTGGATTGCTTTTTGGCCCCTGCAATTATTTTTCAAAGTATCAAAGTAAGTATTTTTATGAAACATACTGTTCAAATGACATAAAACATAATAAAATAAGAAGACACGAATCCTTATTCAAGCACAAGTTCAAGTATTGATTGATCTTAACTATATAAACTCAGCTCAGCAAAAAACGGCTTTTGCTGATCTCTTCTTTCCACAACACCGTTGAGCACTGATTACCTATTATCCTCATTGTCCATAATTAGGTGTCCGCGTTCATCCTATATCCAACATACAAATACACAACTCCTTTAGCCTAAACAGAGAAGCAAAAAAAAACCGCCCACCAGCAGCAAACACAGACTCAGATTATCACCATGCCATGTTTTCATTCCGTTCACGTTTTTGTTTATAACACTACTAACGAGAAAACTTTTGCTCATCAGCAAATTAATAAACGCGCTGTTTTCTTGAGCTTTTCTGGCCCCATTTGTGGGTGGAGACGATTCCTTCCGGTACGAAAGCTTCCTTCTCCCCGTCAAAGTTTTGCCAAAATGCCAAATCGTGCTTGCCATTTCATTAGGGCACAAAACTTTTGTAAACAAGAGTGTGTCCCTTTCACACCTTATGTAAACTGTCATTTGAGTGAAAGGGATACACTATTGTTTACAAAAGTTTTGTGCCCTTTTGAAATGTTAGGCTCCAAATGTCGAATAATGTTTGGTTCACACGCGAATGCGATTAATCCCAAATCCCATGCCAAAAATGTTACATGCTTGGGTGAGCGTGAGAACTCTCAGTGGAGAGAAGGAGGGGGCGAAAAGCAGAAAACAAAACAAGGAAAATCTTCTTGTCGTTACTAAATTTTGGATGGCTTTGTTTTTCCTTCTCCCCCCTGGAAAATCCCTCTTGCAGGAATAAAAGCTCGTCATTGTGTTTGTGTTTGTGTATGTTTACAAACGATAGAAGTCACGCATCATTACGCTCGTTTAACGGCTGAGTGATGGTGGCGGTGCGGTGGCAAGTCAATCATAAAAGTACGTTCAATGAATGTTTGAATCGGCGTGGGAATTTTAGGAAAGACTCAATTGTGTGGAAAATTCATTTGGTGTATGACTTATTGATAATTAATTTAAAAAAAATATTAAAAACAATGGATTTTGAATTTGTTTACGATACAGTATAATAAAATACATTGAAACTTGGTCCAATAGTTGGTGAGATATCGTCGTTTTGAAATTGAAAATGAATTTTGCTTTTAATTTTTTCAGGAACAGATTACATTTTTCAACGGATATTTTCAAAAACATTCTACAAATATAAAAAAAAACAACGAACAATGCATTTTAGCATAACCCCGATGAAAATTACATACAACCAAGAACATCCACCAAACCCCAAACCCGCTTCAAACCCATTCCCCAACAAAGTTCAAATAATTTCTTGCCCAATCTCCCCCACAAAACTATTTCCATCGAAAGCAAAAGTCACACTTCCGGTTGGTTCACCGTACTGCCTGCCACAAGACCTTAGACTTAGAACTGAACCGAACTGAAGTGTGTCACTTGCGCCATCACCATCGACCGTATCATAGACCAACTCTTACTTGCATTTTCTGGGGGTGGAAGTTTTTCGTCACGATCATCTTCATTGGTCCCTGTGGAGCGATTTACAGACTTAGGACCGGAACGTTCAACGGGTTTTTGAGGTTGGCGTTTCGCTGTGTGTGTGTGGGTGGTTTTATTGATTAAAAGTCAAGCCTTCGTCTCGAAGCTCGGAAAAGCAACAGTCGTCAAAATATTTCCTAAAGTTTGGTCGAAGACGACGTCGGAGCGTCGGAAATCCTCCCGTTTTAATCTGTGGGATTATTCGAGCAAATGCCTTAAACCATTTTTGGGGTTTTTGTGGGTGGGCTGCCCCCTTATTTGGGTTGAGAAAGGGACCAAACTTAAACGGTTGCGGTTGCCTGAGCTGGCAGACCATCCCAGAATCATTGAGGTTAGATATCATTGGAAATTTCTGGATTTATCACTCTTGCTGTGGTTTGATTTCTTGATTCCTGGTGGTATTTGCTTACAAGGTCAAATCTGTGTGCTTTGTCTGGTAATCCTTGGCAATTTTATATTCAAATATTGATTTAAAGAATTTTTCAAATTACCCATGGACGACCCATTGGTCTCAAATATTGAATAGCTGATATTTGTCAATGAAATTGAAATGTATAATGATGTTATTCCACATTATACCACAGATGACACAAAGTGTCAGCTCAAATTCAAACACAAACGTGTATGATGTGCACTCTTGCAAGCCACAGTCAACAAAACAATATCCTCTTTTCAAACCACAAAATCCACACACTCGTACCCATAATATTTATGAACTCAAAACCAGCCAAAGCTGACGTGTTTATCATTTCACCCAAATTGGATTTGAATTGTATGCACAGCATCGAAACCCCAAATAGCCTCCACCCACTCCTCCTTCCCACCCCAGCATCAACCTCATCAGGGGGCTGTTTTTGTTGATCGTTGTTGCCTGAAAATCATTTTATTGCTAATTCCGAACGTAAACAGGCCGTTTATTATTTGAACAGACTCTCTTTCGCCCTCTCTCTCTGTCGATACTTGGCGGCAGTAGTCGCGCATTAATGCACGTGCGACATCACTGTGGGAAAATGGTAAAATTTAGTGGTTTTTAATTTATTTCCTTTTTTTAGAAAAACAATATCATAGAAATAATATTATTGGTCCAGAGAAATAAGTTTCATATGAAGAGATTTTGTTTACATGTGTCTGCTAACTTATATTGTCCATGTTTTAATTTCAAGTATCAACAAAAATCATTTAAGAACATGTAAAGGATCCATTTGTAAGGATTGAATACTGCACTAAATACAAATTGATTCAAAGTTTTTAAAAAAAAGTTACGAAAAACGATGTTTGTGGTCTTGATTTAGAAAACGTACCTTATTTTAATATAAAAAAAACAAGTTTGGTCTTTAATCACCTCCATAAAACATGTAAAAACTATTTTAAATAGTGAAGTTCTACAAAATAGAGTTATCATTATAGTTTAACCTCGTTTTTTGAAGAAAAAAATCGATTGATGATAGGAAAATTATTTCTAGGAATACACGAAAATAACAATCAAAATTTGGATGTTATGATTTTTGGGTAAAAGATGATCCATTGGGATGAAAATGTTAAGCAAGCTTCAATGAGCAAGATTTTTATTATACTTTATTTTTAAATTAAGCGTGATCGTCAACTTCATATTTAAAAAACAAGTATTTTTGGTTGAATATTACCTCCTTTTCGAATATTTCAGGCCGTTGCAAATATTTTTCAAAGTTAATGTCGAAATTGGTCCGAAAAATCAGGGGGAAGAAAAAAATATTTTTAAATAACTTGCCCGCCTTTTCTACATTTTTTTTTGTTTTATTTTTGTTTTTTACATTGAATATCAAATTAAGCATGTTTGGGCTCATTTAAAAATATTTTATTAAACATTTATTAAATTACAATGTACAGCACCGCAAAAACTTTTTTTTCTTACAAACATAAAATTTTCGTCAATGCTTACAAATTTTGGAAACATGTGGTCGCAAAACAACTAGACAGGTGTATGATGCTTTTTAAGACACCTTTTTGTCTTTAAAATGTTGGAACCGAGGTCTGTAATTTCCTTTTTTTTTTAATTTGTGTAAAATTGAGTTAAAGTTAATATTATATTTTGATTACACAGTAAAAAAACGATAAATTTGGCAGGTGTAATTTTAGAAGGTTGAATATGACCTCTTTTATGGTGTAATTTTACCTCAATTTAGACTGAAAAAGTGACATTACATCAAAAAAGTGGTAAAATTGCACATTTTCAGAGGAAAAATTAAACATTTTTTGTGACATAAAAGATGTACCCCTTCCCAGATGTTATATTACCATGATTTTTTTTTACAGTGCAGTCCGCTATCATAACAATTTATCGCAAGTGTGAAAAAAATACGATAATTTTAGAAAAAAAAAACAATTTGAAGTAGATTAAGGCATGAAGTGATTGCTGATTGATTTACAAATCATGTTGGAAATGTTGTTTGAAATTATCAGATTTGTTAAAAGTTGTATCAATTTAAGCTTTGAATAAGTGTTGAAGAATTTTCATCAAATTATATGTTCAGTTGAAAATTCATTGAAATATGATTTTAGAATTGTTTTTTTTGTAAAGTTATTAGTTTAAATTTTAAAGAGGATAAATTTGATTATTTTTTAATTTTAAATATTGTTTTAGACATTACTAAAGCCTTGAATTATGAAGGGGATGAAGGGGAAGGGGGAGACGGGATTTTTTTATTATGAAATCAAATTTAACAAAGGAAGTAAAACAAAATAAACTTTTACAGCAAATAAATTTTATTTTGAATACCAGAATTTAAGACTATAATTATTGAAAGATTTTATAAAATTTAATTTAATTTAATTTAATATTGCTCAAACATTATTTGTGTACAGTCTATAATGATCTGTGATATGAACCACTTTTCAAAAGCAGACGAATTCAAAGAAAGAAACGACAAAATATTTATATTTTTTCCACTTTGCGAAAAACTTTGGTAATTTCGTTATTATAAAAAGTTTTCCAATGTGTAAAAAAATGCAAAGCAATCCACTTTAACGACCCCCGGGTCTTTTATGGGGTCTGTTGCAAGTTTCTGCTCATTTCTAGGCATCCGAAGGTTATGTGTGGTGAGTCACTCAAAACCTCTTTTACGCTAATGGACCGACGTTTTACTTCCCCATCTGATAGAAGGGTTGATCAGGCATCGTGATCATGATCGAAAAATGCCACCGGGTTCTAACCACCGACTGGACCCGGATCCAATGTTAATTTTACTGCTATGAATTTCCTATGCCGATAGGACCTTAAAAAAATGATCGAGATTTGATTCATCAATCTCTTAAGTTATTTTTAGTAGTTTTTGCTTCACTCGCCTTATTTGGCAACAATTTATCTTTATTCATTCTGATCATTATCACGTTACATGATATACGAAACTGTGAATTGAATATTAACTCATAAAAATGAATTGGAAATAAAATTTAAATAATTGTTTACCTTGTAATGTAAATAATGTCCTCCAAATGTTCAATCCCTGTTGCCACTCTTTTCCCCCTGTGCGGTCCAAATTAATTTCCCCCATTATAAAGAGCCATACTTTTCCGCCGTATCACCGTCGTCACCTTTCGCTGGCCCCGGTCGCAAACGTTTTCATTCCATTAGCAATTCAATCCAATTTCTAAATTATGACCCCGTGGGCCAACTAACCAAGCCAAGGTAGAGGCGAAACAGGTGGTGATTTTATTAACGGTAACATTTTGCTTCTGTTTGTTGAAGGGGGATGAGGGAATAACAGGAGGATGAGCAGAATCCGGAAGAGGATTAACCCTTTTTTTGGGGGGTGGGTTTGGGTGAAAGTGACCCTCATGAATATTGAACACGGACGGCATTTTGGTGGTGATAGATGAGCTGTGGATTACTTGGACTTTTCCTGAAGGTCGGAATTGCTCGTTGACACGCAAGAGGTGCAACTTAATTTCCCCCAAATTATACAATTAGTCATGGTGTACGTTCTAATAATACTTGAACAGATTGATGGTTTTATTCACTTACTCGCAGTGTTTTTCCTTCTACTCCTAGGTGACGAAACAACAGCTCAACGAGCAAGTAAAAGTTTTATGGAATATGACTTTATTAACTCGTTCGCACTCGAAGACTGAAGAAGAACCTTCCTCCAAACCCTGACAACGAAAAGACAGGAAGAGCTGAAGAAAATTTTCTCTCACCACACTTTTCGCACACTTTTGCGTACACAATAACGTGTGAAGAGCTTTTCCAGGAGTGGAGTTGTGGGTGAGGGGCTGGTGAGGGAAGTGTTGCAAGACACCACAAACATTTGCAAACATTATTACTGTAATCTCTGGAGTGGTATAAGTTTTATGCTTGTACCACTGCTGATGCCACTGGTGATAAGTTTATTTGCCCATTATTGTGAGAGGACTAGTTATAGCTGGCAAATGAAGCTTTTGTGAGGCGTGGTAGTTTGCTCTGCTTAGCGGTTATTTTTACGCTGCCCTCAAAAACATAATCCCGTCTCTAGATAGGCTTCAAATTGTACAATTTTAATTTTAATCGAAAGAAACACTTTTTTTCAGAATGCATTTTTTGTTATCATGTACCATTTTTAGTGTCAGCTATGGCCTATTTTTTTAAACCTCCTATATCTTTCAATATGCAATTTAAATATAATTGCAATATCGCTAACTTACATTTTTTTGAAGGTGCAGACAATATTTTTTATGTCTGTTACAGTTTTATTGTATAGCCAATTTTGGTCATTCACATTACAATTGGTTTGATAAACTTAAACAAAAATAATAATTAGTTTTTTTTTATTTGTAACATAGAGCATAAATGTGAATGAAAATAAACGGAAAAGAGTTGAATAAAAAATGTGCTGAGATAAAAGAAAGCACATGTTATTTGCAGAAAAAATATTAACCCTATTAATAATAAAGTTTCGACTAATTCAGTTCTCTGAAAAAGTAATTCTAACAATGTTGGGCGTATTTTGCCTCAGATTTTATGCAAATTTTCTTTAACCCTCTACTGCCCATTTTTTTTAGGTCATTTTGTGCATCTTTTGTTCTACGAAAAACTTTACTTTTCTTGTTTTATGTTTCTCTTGTTTTATTTTTAGTATTTTAATTTGCTTTTACCTTGTTTAGTTTACGTTTATTTATGGTAGAATTTGGCCTATTCTACAGCCTCCTATCATTACATTTTGCCTATCTATTTTTCCATGTTTTTACAGTCACTTTATAAATTTTTAAATTGTTTTTCACATTTTCTGCTCTAGAATGACACCATTATCATTTAAATTGTAAAAAAATGCGTAGAGGCATAGTCTGGGACACTACAAAAATTACTGCACAGCACAGCCAAATTTTACTCCTAAAAAAATTACATTTTAACATTGGCAAAGCCACATAAAAATCAAACTTCCGATCCAAAAATTTCTAAAATTTAAAGAATTCTTCTTTCCAATGCTTTTTAAAGATCAAAAATTGGTTGAAAAATTGATTTTTGGCGACTTTTTAGATCGAAAACCTTCTAAAGGCGGGGTTGGGTTGAAGAGGGTTAAATTCCATTATTGCCGCATAGATTTTGGAAATGTTGTAATTCAAAAAATTCTTCAATACCAACAGGACTCCGATCTCAGAAAGAGCAGGAGAAAAAACAAATCCTCAAATATATTTATTAAAATAAACGCAAGAAAATATGTTTTAAATTAATTAGAATTTAAAAATTCTTCAAGTTTTTTTTTCATGGATTCCCGATATGGCAACATTTTTTTGAAAATTACCAGTTTGAATTTGTTGAAACGCCATACTTTAGCTTGAGTCACACTTGAGTAGTGGTAAAAAATATAAAACGTGTTTAATTATTGTAAATAAGAGACTACCAACTAACTTTGAGCCAATTTGCAACAGTTTTTATTTTCAATCTGCTGGTTTGACGTGGAATTTCTCATGGATTAAAATTGGGACTAAGAAGCAGGAATTCTTTTAAATTCAATAAACCAAGTATCTGAGTTGTAGTAATTTCATAACATAAAAAATATATATTTAAAATTATGTATAAACCGTTTACTCCTAAATGACTAAAAATAATGCAAAAAGACAACAAACAGTTGCAATGCAGTTTTTTTTTTCAAAAACCAACGAATAAAATTTTAATAACATACTTGAATAATCCAAATGAAAAAAAAATATATTGAGAGAAATGTGAGAACATTTATTTGAAAGCTGAGGAATGAGTAAATAGAACGTGGGAAAAATATTCAATACATTTTCTGAATATTTGTTATAAATGGTTAATGCATCTGTGAATGAGGGAAATGCATTCCATTGAAATATATGTTTTTTTTTCAGATATTATGTTTCAGAAGACAAATAAAGTGTTGGCAAGTATCTTTGCCTTGCTAATCGATTATTGTTATTAAATTTGTGTTAAATTTAAACCAAACTTAGCCACTCTTCAACATATCAACTAGTCTATCAATTACCGCAAGTTGGCCACAATCAATTCAATTTAATCACTCCTCCCCATTCCTCGCATGTTTGTGTGTGTGCCCACGTTTATTACCGAACGAACCCCACGATCCACACAACCACTCTATTGACAGTGTGGTTTAGTTTCAATTTTGTTTGCCCGACTTTAAGCCACCAAATCGCTAAACTAATCTAAACCTGGTCGAGGTAACGCTAATATGATGATGAATATGCATATGTGTGAGGGTGTTTGTGGTCGAGTGTTTGCATACCTATGGAACTCCATCAGTATTAGGGAGTGGCTACAAAAATTTGGTTTCACAGAATTTCAAACATTTAGGAGAATTTTGAAAAATAAACGTCCTGGAAACACGTGGAGTGATGCAATCAAACTTATGTTTCAAAAATTTTTGTCATGGAAATTGAGAGTTGTTCTCAATTCCTACAAATTTTGCCCCAATTCACCCTTAAATTTAAAAGTGGCTAATGCATCCCACTAACGACGAGTGGCGGTCACTTTTGAAAGCAGTCACTGTTATGATGGCCACAGCAAGCAAAAATATGAGATTTATGTAGAAAGTGCGTTTTGGTGGGGTAATTTATGGTTTCGACTAAGCAGTGCACTGGCAGTACATTGCTAGCATCTGGCTGCTGGTGGTGAATGTGATTAGAGCAAGCGCCATCTGGTGGTTGTCCTGGGTGAAAATATGGGTCAGCTGGGGAATTCTCGAAAAAGGGATACTTTGTTAATGCAGTTTTGATACTGGAATTTTTTTCTGACAAATATATTTTGAATCAAATTTGAACGCGATTTCAACATATTTTTTTCCAGAGAATTCCCTCAAAGTAAGTTAAGTGCAATTTAGATTAAATGCACTGCATCCCTCATAGTTCAAACCCGGTACCACCCATCGGACCCCATCCAAAACCACAATTTAATTTATGTATTATTTCGCGACCACCAGCTTTGCATTTATCACACCACGCTGCTGGTGATGATGAATTTTCAATGAGTGCAATTTCAACACTAAAGACGCGTGCGAATTTCATGCAAAACTTTAACCCAAACATCATCATCATATGCAATGAATATTTGCGCCAAAAAGCTTTTCGATTATTTCCCACCGCCGTATATGTAAATGGCCTTTATCACACTCGAGCTTTCAGAAAAGTGACCTCGACACGAATAAATGCATGCATTTCCACCAGCATCCATTATTCAAAAGTTCCAGTAAATGCGCGTGTGATTCCCGCGAATGAGATGCTCCGAGCCTGATAAAGAGTGACACAAATGTACAAATAATGGCAATAATTTATCACATTGCGAGATTTTTAATTTTTGTCCGAAAAGTGAAGGCTCAATTTAATTTGATACGAAATTTATGAAGTTTCTGTTTTTTATCATTTAACTTGGAAGGAATTGTGAAAATCAGAAAAAAAAATAATTAAAGGTATTTATCAAAACGTTGAATTCAAGCCACTTTTACAATTCTGAACTCCAAACAACACAGCAAAGTCAAACTTCTATGGATCAGCATGGCACCTTTTCTCGTGTTGATTTGGCTTGTGTTGGATGCGACCTGTCTGTCCATCTATGTCCAACTGCTGTCTCCGTGTGGGACATTCCAGGCCATCATATCCGAGCCTTCCTGGACCATACGAGCATGGACGATAGGGCCGAGTGCTCCTGACGTGGCATGTTTCATCTCACATTTTTAACCCCAAGATCGCTTTCACTACTGGTGCTGACTGGTGGGTGTTTAATAAAAGGTTGAATTTCATCAAATTGGAGCAAAATTTTTAAGATTTGAAACACGAAAAAAATGTTTGACAAACAATAAAAAATTAAACAAAATTAAACGTTTTCAGTTTAAAAATAAACAGACAATTCAAATTCATTAAACAATTTGAACGTTTAAATGTAATTTTATTATTTAGAGAACTTTAAACAGCATCTTACGGTTTTGTAAAAACTAAGACCAGAAATATAGTTTTTTAGAGATTATTTAAAAAAAAAATCTTTTAAGAAGCAACATTAAATTTGAAATCAAAAATGTTCTTAGGCATTTTTTGTGATAAAGTTCACCGATTTCAAATTACAAGTATTTAAAGAGCAATTCCAGCTCAAATAAGGAATTTTTCTGGTACTTTTGTAAAAAAAATCTCCATATTGACCATTGTCCTATGTCCAATCCTTGTCCAATTTAAAAATAAAAATGTTAAACAAATAGTTTTTTTTGGTGATTTTTGGCAATTTCTATATGACAGACTTGGTTTTTCAGTCTCATGAATATTTTTACCGGAAAGCTCGTCCAATTTCCCATAAGTTTGCCTTTGACAGCTTTTCAATTGGATGTATGGGCTTACAGAAATAAGTTTAATTACATTGCTCATAACTGAAAATAGAATATTTTTTAAGTGTGGTAGAAACCTGAATAGTAAATAAAAAAACGAAGTTGACTTTATAGCTGTCGGCCACCATTGCTAGTACCAACCACTAGTGTCTTCCTTTTTATCTACAAGGACTTCGCCGCCCTGGGCTCCTAAGTGTATGAAAGTATGGCACGGAGCGACGGCGCCGAATACCCATATTTACACAAAGAATTTTAGAGCGCCCGCCGTGGGATTCGAACCAGCGACCTCTGGATTGTTAGTCCAGTGCGCGGTCCGATTGATCCACACGGGCGGGACCAATAGTAAATAAGCTTACGTAAATATTAAAACTAGTCAAATTGAAACGCTGTCAAAGGCAAACTTATGGGAAATTGGACGAGCTTTCCGGTAAAAATATTTACGAGACTGAAAAACCAAGTCTGTCATATAGAAATTCCCAAAAACCACCAAAAAACCTTTTTTTTCAACATTTTTATTTTTAAAACCGCTGTAACTTCACAAGGATTGGACATAGGACAATGGTCAATATGGAGACTTTTATGTAAAATTGTTTGGGAAATCGATTCGCACCATCGGTTTTTAAAAAAATTACGTTTGGACCACCAAACAGTTTTAGTAAATGATTTTTTTATTTTTTTTAGGAGAGACATACCATCCTGCATTTTTTGTCAGTCTTTTTGTAACATCTTAAGCTATTCAATCAAAAATTTTGAACGAATTTTTTTTTAAAAATTTCATAGAAGTGGCGTGTATTTTTGTATCAGTGTATTTTTTTCAGAAAGCCCGTACAATTTCCTACAAGTTTGTCTTTGACCACTTTTTGAAACGATGCAACGGCTTTGAGATACAGCTAATTTTTAAATTGCAAAATACAAAAATATTTAAATACCTTACGCTCTTCTCAAATGTTATTTTCGAGTACTATTGGCTCCATATTCACAAAAATGGCATATATTGGCCTAGGACAAAGTTTCATTGAAAACGGAGAGGGTCGGGTACAAAAGTACCAGAAAAATTCCTGATTTGTGATGTAAAGAGCTGGAATTGCTCTAAAGTTAAATTTTCAACTAGAGATAACACGGAAACTGTTGGTTCGACTTTCAATATTAAAAAATAATTCACAACGCGACATTTTGGTAGTCGATCTCAGTAAACGCTTTAGTTTTGTTAAGGTATGATAGATTTAGGCTCCCTGAACACGCTCAAAATTGAATTCTAGTGAATTTGTCGCGAAAAAATGAAGTTGTAAATTTCGAGTATAAATGCTTTAAAATAATTTCGAAAAAAAAACCAAGTGCCTCCATTGAATTTCTCTTTCTCAGAATAAAATCATGGTGTCCCCTGGATTCCTAGTACGGAATCTTATCATTTATAGCCGAAATTTACAACTTTATTCTTTTGTTAAAAATTCACTAAATTCTATTCTATTCATTGGACCGTTTTCAGGGAGCCCAAATCCATCATACCTTGACGAAACTGAAGCGTTTACTAAAATCACTTAAAAAATGTCGAGTTTTTTTTTTTGGGAAATTTTCTAAGGTTAGTACAACTTCACCCCCCTTTTCCCTAAACAGCAATATCTAGTAAACGATATGTGATGCTCTACCGCCCCCTTTGAAATCGAGCAGGTTGAAGTGTTTCCCGATGGTCATCTTTTTCAATTTATGAAATTGGTTCGTAACTGAGATGTGATTGCGGCCGTGGTCCCGGACATCCCGGGGATGTCATCGAAACTGACAGGCACCCCGAATCAGCAAGGGTGGGTGAATAGAGATTTTTTCTCTCTCGGAAAAGCACTCGGAAAATGAATCACGTGAAGTGGCTGTCAATTGAATCAAACTTGAGGTTTAGAAAATGACAAAGTTGTTTCTATTCCTGGGTTTTCAAAGTGATTTAGATGTAATTGGTTGGTAATTGTTACCCTCGCTTAATCATTTCACTCGCAAACCACAAAAAAAATCTAACATAAATTCACCGTAATCACAAATGCATGGTATGCGTTCAGCTAGTGCTACGTGCCCGGACCCGTTTGTGGACCCAGCAGAACCCATACGGAGTCATTTAGAGGAAGGTCCATTGTTTGGATTGAAACTTCAATGCTTGTACCTTGGCTAAAAGTGCAGGACGTGTGCCCCGAATGGCGCTAGAAAAGGGTTTTCTGAATGGCCCTTGCATATCCTTTGTGGGCGATTAGGGTGATTCGAATTTTGCGGAATCAGAGTGATAATGTTTTTTTAGTTATTCAATTATTATCATTTTTATCGCGATCTGTAAAAAATCGTTTCCAAGCTATATTTTTAAACGATTTTTGGGGTAGTCCAATTTTTTAATTTGACTTAAATTTAAATTGGGTAAATGCCAATTTTAATCAACGTTTCAGTCTCCTTTTCTCTTTCAAAAGTTCTATAATAGTATCTAGGGTATACTAATACTGTTAAACTGAAAATTTAATTGAAAAAACATGTACAATTGATTGTAAACTTTGTAAAAAACATTTTAAAAACATTCGTTTTGCATTTATAATCAAATGGGATACAGTCATTGGGCTTTCTATAAATTTTAATGTTTAGTATCCTCAAATCAATAAATGACGTAAAATATTATTTTTTTTAATAATAGATTCAACGATATTTTACAATTTTTGACAGAAGCATAATGCATTTGCTACAGTTTTTGTTTCATAATTTTGAAGATTAAAGCATTGAAATTTTAAATTATTGCTTTTTTCATATTTTTATTTTATGAGTTATTTCACCATTGAAATTGTCTCAAGCAATTAAGGGCAAAATATTAATTGACTACCAAAATCAGATATTTCATTAGAAAAACTTCAGCACTCTGTAGAAAAGTTATTCGAATTATAAATTTTTAGTTAAAATGTGTTTTTCGTTAAATTAAGACAAATTATCTAAATAGTATTTTGATAATATTTAAATTTATTTATTATTTTTATTTAATTATGCCAACCTTCTTCGAAATTTATCCGAAAAATCAAGGAGCAAAAAACAAGCAAAAATATATTTTTTTCAAAAAACTTGATTTTTATGAAAATAGCAGTCTAATGAACTTCATACATTCTAAAATGTATTTTTGCAAAGTTCATTTCACGTTTTTGTCCCTTTCACCCCAAAAAAAAAATCAAAAAATTAGAGAACAAAAAAAAATGTAAAATTAATTGAAATAACGATTATTAATGCATTTTAAACCAAATAATTTTTTTATATCTTTTTTTTTAATTTTGAGTTTTTAAGATTACCAATCAGTACAAAACGTAAAAGTTCAGCAAAAAAAAACATTTTAAAAAATTCATTGATATTTTGCAAATTATTTCAGTAGCATAACTGTAATGATATTATAAACATTTTGTTTTTTTTTGTGATGAAATTTCGAAAATCGGGCATTATTTTTTTTATAATCAGGATTTTTTTGGAAAAACGCTACACAGATTTTTTTAATTGACTTTTTATCATAAAAGTTGAAATCTCAAAAAATGCATTATTTGCTTATTTATGGATGTATTCAAGGACAAAAAAAATTTCGCTAGAGGTTTTTGGAAAATTTTGCAAATATGATCATTCAAATTTCATAATTAATATTTTGATTCTAAACCTAATTTACAATCGAAAAAAGGCCCAGTCAGTTTAAAATAAAAGTTTGCAAAAATGATCAATTTCGTACAATTTAAACATTTGTTGTAAATAAAAAATACTTCTGCACAATATATTTTCAAAAAGCTCAGAAAATGTCCTTTTTAGACTTTTCTGATCGCTTAATCTTGATTCAGAATATTTCAATCAAAAAACGGGTTTCTTTGTGTTGTTTGTAGAAGCGTTTTACATATAGTGATATTTTTTTCATTTCAATTTACTTTTTCTGGACCCTGAATTCAGAACTATCATTGACAGTCATTGCCCCAAGAGTGGAAGACTCCATCTACGACCTTAAGTCTATTAATGTTTAAATTCTGTAAAAAACGAGTCTTTATAAGGGTAACTACCCCTCTTTTCGAAGCCTTGGAGAACAGAGTGGAAATTCACGTTCTCAGATATTTGAATTGATCAACATCGTGGTACAGACCCGTTACGCTATGCTATACTTAGATATGCCTCATTTTTTAACTGACGATATCTCGTAAACTGTTGGTTCGATTTTCAATATTAAAAAATGAAAAAATATTACAAATATCATTGTAAATAAAAAAAAACAATAATATTGCCATTTACTTTTTTTCTTTGAATTAATAAAATAAACATAATATTATCTGCACCACCCTACATGGCCACACCTTTCCTAGATCCCATTCGTCGTCCATCGTCCCAGGAGTGTGTGATTCACGCTTTTTTAAACACTCCCACGCCAGCAACTACAATAACAGTCGGTTCTGTTCCTGCTGGAGTTCCCTGGCTGTGGCCAGATATTTATTCAGAGAACAAGCACCCAGGTACTTCATGAATACCGATACGAAAACCATTGCCGGGGAAAAAGGGTTCGGTTGCTTTGCAGATTGAAGCTTGATTGTTTTGTAATCTGGACTTCTTTCTACTACTTTTTATTTTTATTTGCAGGAATCATTAAAATTTTAAGCATTAAAAAGTTTATAAAAACTTAAACAACTTTGAAAATTTGAAAATAACTACCATATTCTTTCAAGACCAATCCCAGCAACCTCCTAAAACCCGTTCATTTGCCGCACAGACATTCCAGAACACCCCCGCACTCACTCCCTTGAACAGGTGCATGCAATACTCTTACGGGCTGGAAAACCGAACCTTTCCGGAGAACTGTTCCGTGGAGAATGTGTGAGGTGAGAACGGCGAGCTTCTCTATGCGCCAGGAACCTACCTACCTAATAGTTATTGGTGGTTGGGGAAGCCGGAGCCCCCAGAAACCGAACCCCAGGAACACGGTGAAAAGCATTTTACTTTATGGTTTTTGAGGTCTGACACGCTTTGGAATGGAGCTTGGATGGAGTGGAGTGAGTGAAGATGATTTAGCTAACTGAGCGGAAAGAGGTGTTTAGAGGGCAGGTTGGCAGGAGACGGAAGCACTTTGTGAGATTTGGGTTGCAATTGAATCACCGGGGCTGATTGCTGGTGATAATGGATTATCACCGATTTGTCTTCTGGATTAGATTAGCAATTATGTTTTTCTTTTGGGGGTTTTTTAAATGAAAATAAATCTAAAAATACAATAAAATCATATTTTATCAGAACTCTTTCATTATACACATTTTGTCAAAGTTGAGTTGGTTGTGAGTAGTAAGTTTTTACGAATGTTATTATCATATATTGAATATTATGTTTGAATAAGTTTACTATCGATGGTAAAAGATCGTTCAAACAAAAGAGTAAAATAATCATTAGAGAACATTTTTAAATGTTTGGGCCTTAGGACAGAAGAATGTTGTGACACTTTTCTTTATTTCAAAAATACTTAACCGAGAAAAAAATGTTTTTTCTATGGCAAGAGTCACAAATTTTGAAAATAAATAACTTTGTTTAAGGCCGATGCAAATATTTTTCAAAGGATAAGTCCCTCGGCTCTGGCAAGGGGGAGGGGGGGGCAATAAATAAAAAAATAAAAATAAATAAAAAACCACAGTTTCAACATTTGCATGAAAAAAGTGTTTGAAATGCATTTTACACTAGTTCAGTTGTTTTGCAATCATTAGTTTTCAAAAAATGTAAGATTTGACGAAAATAAAAATTTTAGCGAAAAAAACTTTTTGCCATAATAAACAACGAAAATTTTCAAATATTCAAAAGTTTATAAAATCAACTCAAACATGCTAAAAATGATTCTAAACGCAGGGGAATGCATTTCAAATTGTTTTCAGCTGATTTCACTTAGATTTCCATTAAATCCCCCCCCTCCCCGATTTTTCGAGCCAACTTTGAAGGGGGGGAGATGCATTTTAATTTGATTACATTTGATTGCACTTAAATTTTCATTAAAAATTTGAACTTTTTAGAAAGTTTTTATTTAACCTCCTGATTTTTTGGGCCAATTTTAAAGGGAGAAGTGAGAAAACTTTAAATAAAATTTGTATCAGCCTTAACAGCTTAGAACTTGAAAAGATTGAGTTTTTTTTCCTTTTCCATGAAGCTTTAAATATTCTTGGTAATATGGTCATTGTCAGAATTTTAAAATTTTGTTATCCACCAGTTTCTTAACTCGTTTAAGAAAAAATAATGAAGATCTGGCAACACTGTTAAATTTAAGGTATTCTATAAAAACAAACTTATCATCATATTTTTGGGATTTTTGACTCTTGCAGAAAATTGTCAAGTAAAGTAATCATGTATAAATGCATAGAAACCTACAATTTTTCCAAAATCGATATTTTGACACTTTGTATTATTTCTGATGACAGATTCAGATTTAGCCCTCAATCTTAGGCTGTTGCAAATATTTTTCAAAGTTCATGTCACCCCCCCCCCCCCTTCCCCCCTTCTCCCTCAATATCGGCCTGAATAATCAGGAGGCAAAAATTTTCTTTTTCGAAAAACTTTAAAATTTTAAAGAAAATTAAAGTTTATTCAACTGAAAACCAGTTAAAATGCATTTTCCTGCGTTTAAAAACAATATTTAACATGTTTGAACTCCTTTGAAAACATTTTAAATTTTCATGTAATACCAATGTACAGTCCCACGAAAAGTTTATTATTTTCGCGAAAAAAAAAATGTCCGTCAATATCTCGATATTTTGAAAACTAATGATTGGTCAGCAACTAGACGCGTTTAAAATGCATTTTAAAAAACTTTTTTTCATCCAAATGTTGAAACCTAGGCTTGTGATTAAAATTTTTATTTTTTTGCCCCCCCCTCGACTTAGCTCAGAGACGAGGGACATAAACTTCAAAAAATATTTGCAACGGTCTACGTGATTATAAACATGCCAATTTTATTAAAAGTTTAAATATAAATTCTTCAATATATTTGAGTTTTTAATTTGCATTTTTTTACAATCAATATGACTCTTGACTCTTGTCTATTCCATAGTTATAAGTATATAGTAATAATTTTTCGATTGAATTACGATGTAAAACACAGCTGAAAGAAACACCAAAACTCTGTTATATACCTAAATGAACTCATTGTAACTTGGATTATTCACAAATAAAACCAAATTGAATTGAATTGAATTGAATATGACTTTTGATTAAATAAATTTTTCGAATTGTTTTTATACACAGGTTTAAAATTGCTCCAAACAAAACTTTTTCCTAAAACTTCAGCTAAAAATGCTATGTTAATAAACTTTTTTGCGGGTTTGCTTTGATGCATTTAGTAAAATTTGCCAAAATTTATTTCAATAATCTAGTAACACGGTCAGATGATATTTTAAATTATCCGATAAGTGTTAGAAGGGCTTTTTCCAATAATGACTTTTCATGTTAATTTTTTTGAAGGTTTTTTTTTTCATAGATTTTTTTAAGCTTATTAAATTGATTGTATATTCTATATATCTTCGATTCCTGTTAAGATTTGTTAGATTCTTCATTTTTTTTAATTGCGTTTATGTTTCATAATTTATTTTTTTCAAGAAAAAATCGAATGCTATTTAAGTTATTATTTTTCCAAAAAAATGTTTAATCAAATACCACTTTATGGCATGAGTTATTGTTTCTGAAGATATTTGAAAAGGTTTTTTTCTGATAAAAATTAGAAATATCTTAACTATTTTTTGGATAATTATATAAATTTTCAAGTATTTAATTTGATGGTTTTCTAATAAACTTCAGCAAATACAAAAATGATCATAGCAAATTAAAACCAACAAAAGACAATTAAAATACTTTCTGCCCGTTTATACCACCTTAATAAGTATGCAGACATTTCCCTCCTCGAGACACCGATACACGTCCTCAACCACAAAAGTCAAACAGTGACGACCCGAAATGTGATTTTACGACTTTTCGCACGTACTTTTACGTTCTTGGTCGTGTGTCAATGCGCTGATATCGTGCGTAAAACTATACGGTTCTGCTCACTCTACTGCTAGACATCTAGACAAACACGATGCTGCTGGTGGAGAAGGGGTTTTATTTGAACACCCCCACATCAAGCAATTTCCCCTCAACATTTTGATGCGAATATCAGCAGCGTGCAAAGTATCTTTATATGAGATGGGGAGATGGAGCCATGACAGCGTGCTTGCTGGTGTTCAAAGTTCTTGGGTATTTAAGTTTCTTAGTTAGGGGGAAGGAACATAAAAAGTTTTCCCCCCAACTTCCAAAGTTGCGCTGCCTTGGTAAAGGGAAAGTACGACCCTGCAAAGTAATTGAATTTTCGAGGTTGACTTTATAATTCATGAAAATTGGGAAATTAATTTCCCCTGAGCAGTCCTAAGTAGTGTGGTGATGAGCTATTAAATCATTACGCAGCGTTTTCTCCTCAAAGTTTTCAAGTACACCTAATTAGAAGTGACAATTTCCCTAAACCAGTATCAATGTCATCGACTGGAATTAAAGCAACGCCATCAACATCGTTTATCACCTGTCTTGTTTTCCTCTTCACCGTTGAGCAGTTCCATTTCGTCACTTCATTTGAACCATTTAACGAACTCTAATTGAGCTATTCTGGACCATCACCACCACCCCCGCTCACCATACACAACTTGCGCTCACTTTATATAGCATTTCACCGTCATCATTGATGGTTGTTGTTCACGCCGTTCACGTTTCTTTTTTTGTGCTGTCTTGGCCCTTGATACAGCCAACTCCATCACCACCCTCCACCCCAGTTATCCTTTGCGCTCCTAACGAGGAAACTTTCGCTCATTAGCAAATTATACTCGCCGGAGAGATGCTGCGATGGTTCCAGCGATGGAACCGGTTGAGAATGGTGGCGGATGTTTGAGTTTGGAGGGATCCGGGATTCTGGCGGGTAAAAGTCGTGGTAAAGACATTACGAATGTTTAGAAATTCTGATTCAGATAAACAATACATGGTTTTATACGTGAATTGTTGTGAATAAAATCGGTAAAAGAAATAATCATGTAAGGTTTTCATCGAAATCCATTCGGGATTTTATTACCCCTCCAAAACACAACGTTTCTCCCAAAAAATTAATATTTTGTTTTATAAAAAATTGGATTTGCACAAAACCATGATTGTCTTCTTATTTAAAAATTGTAGTACTCTAAATCCAATCCTGAAATTATTTGATTATCAAAATGTTCATATTTTGATGTAAATCCTTTTGAAGACAGCAGCTTAGAGAATAACTAAAAAAATATACCGATAGTTTCGGTAGTTTCAGAGATACAAAAAAGTATGAAACAAATACCTGATTTTTATTTCTAAAATGAGTCCTCACATAACTCCAATCGTAAGTTAACAATGAGTTATAGTTAGTATTTTAGTATTCAATCAAAATGAGAAAGAAAACAAACACTTAACAAAATATACTCAAAAAATGCATCAAAAATTAAAAAAACAATTAAAAATGAATGATTACTAAACACTTCAAGCCAATCAAACTTAGCCCTTTTCTGCATTTTTTTTCGATTTTTTTCCTGTGTTCAGGAGGTCATTTTGAGCAACTTTTGTACTACGAAAAACTATAATTAGTCTTTAAATTCATGCTTTTTTGTTTAATTTTAAGTATTTTAATTTGCATAAATGTATATAATATTAAAGCTTTTTTTCATATAATATTAAAGTTATTTATTTATTATCAATGAATAAGCTTGCTCCTATTATTAAATTTAACATGAAAATTGTTATTATTGAAAAGGATTAGAGAAAAATAAATTTAAATGTTTCAACTATTTAAAATGTTATTTATTCATCCAAATTATTATTTATATTTGTTAACATAATTTTTTAGATCATAGATATTTTGCAATTATTTTGAATGAAATAGATCAGTTGAAGAAATTGATCACTTGACTTTGTATGGACATAGAAAAAAATACAAAAATAAAAAAGGAAAAAGTTTATTGTAAAAGTAGAACTTTTTTACCTGAACAATTTACCTGTTTAACCAAATAAATCAGAAGTAATTTTTAAACATTTTACTAATAACTTGTTTTGTAATAATTTTTAATGAAATAAAAATTAAATCAATTCAACTTTTTTTAATAGTAGAGCAATTCTCTACCAAAACCGGAAATGGATTTTATTTGTATTTTTTTTATTTGGCTCAAACTTTGTGGGGGCCTTTCCTATGACCAAAGAAGCTAGTTTGTGCCATTGGTTCACCCATACAAGTCTCCATACAATTTTGGCAGCTGTCCATACAAAAATAATATGTAAATATTCAGACAGCTGTAATTTTTAAGAGAATTTTCTGATCAATTTGGTGTCTTCGGCAAAGTTGTAGGTATTGTTAAGAACTGTCAAGAAAAAAATAGGTACACGGTAAAATTGTTTTGTCGATTTTTTATGTAACATTTTTTTCACAAAAACTCTATTTCCCAAATACGTATATTTTGATTTTTGAGATTTTTTTATATGTATTAGGGGACAAAAACCCGCAACTTTTTAGGTATAGAGAAGTATGGTCAAAAAATCTGCCGCCGAGTTATGAATTTTTGAAAAAAGTGATTTTATTATAAAATTTAATTTGCAATCGAAAAGTACTTTACAGATTTTTTGATAAAGGGCTCCGTTTTCAAGATATAGCCACCAAAAAATTGATTTTAGCGAAATATTCGCAGTTTTTTGATATTTAAAAATAGTGATCATGAGTGACCATTCCTAAAAATATTTTTTTTTTGAAAAGTTTGATATGAAATTGTCTAAGAGACATTGGAGATTGGACTTGTGGTTGCTGAGATACAGCGGTTTAAAGAAAAAGAAATAGGAAAATTGGAGTTTTCTAAGTCTAACCCAAACAACCCACAATTTTCTTATGTCGATATCTCAGCAACGAATGGTCCGATTTTCAATGTTAAAGCATGAAACATTTGTGAAATTTTCCGATCATTTCGAAAACAAATGTTTTGAAATTTTTGAATCAAGACTAACATTTTAAAAGGGCAATAAATTCAATATTACGCCCTTTTGAAGGGTTAGTCTTGCTTTAAAAAAAATCAAAATATTGTTTTTGAAAAGATCGGAAAATTTCACAAATGTTTCATGTTTTATCATTAAAAATTTGACCATTCGTTGCTGAGATGTCGATATTAGAAAATGAAGGGGTAATCCTGTTTCTTTTTCTTTAAGGGGTTACATACATGTAGAAAATCACAATATTTCATATTACAGAAAATTTATTAAATTCTGAAAATAAAATAAATATTTCTGAAACATTCATGAAGATATTCCATGATTAAACTGAGTTAGAGACGATTTTAAGCTCAACATTTTGCCGTGCGCAAAGCGGACTGTCAAACTTTCTGAGTGTTTTTCTCGAAACACCAAGTTGATTTACGGGTGCCACGATATCTCGAGATGGGATGGACCAAATTGGCTGAAATTCGGAGTGAAGACTCCCAAGACATATCCCGTGTGCATGATGAAGCCTGATTTTGAAGTTTTGCTTTTTAAAAAAATACAAAAATTAAATATAATCGATTTTTTATATGAAAAACACAAAAATATTTTTATCTTTTTGAAAAATAAGTTTTTTGAAAATCGGCCTTCGTCATGCACACAGGACCGGTTTAACGAGTCTTAACCGAAATTTTGAGCCGATTTGGTCAAGGCAGTATTGAGATATCGTGGCACCCGTTTTTTGAAACTGCTTACTTCAAATAGCTATATCTCGGCAATGATACAACCAAATGTCTTCAAATTTGTTTTGATAATACAGTGGACTCTCCGGCTGTCGATCTTCTCGATATCAATATTGCTCCGGCTGTCAATAAATTTTTCAGTCCCTTCAAATAGATTGCTTTGATTTTTCGTTCTATAATTTGATAACTCCCGCTCTCGACGGTCCCTTCAATATCGACAACGAGAGAGTCCACTGTAGATGAACATGTATATTTTAATACCCTGAAAACAGATTTTAAATAAAATTAAGTGTGTGCTCACACCAACCTCTGATTTTTTTGTCGATTTACATGTATGTAACCCCTTAAGTCGCTGTATCTCAGCAACCAAAGGTCCAATCTCCAATGTCTCTTAGACAATTTCATATCAAATTTTCTAAAGTTTTCAAAAACAAAAAAATCAGTAATAGTCACTATTTTTAAATATCGAACTTGTAAAGTACTTTCGATTGTAAATTCAATTTTACATTAAAAAATTAGATCAAAATTTTCATTTGCCTAAAATTTCGATTTTTTCCAAAAATCACTATTTTTCCAAAAATCACTATTTTTTTCAAAAGTAACTCGGCGGCAGATTTTTTGACCATGTTTCTCTATGGCTCAAAAGTTGCTAGTGTTTGTCCCCTAAAACATAAAAAAAAATCTTGAAAGTTAAAAAAAACGCCAAATTGATCAGAAAATTCACTCAAAAGTTACAGCTGTTTGAATATTAGCATACCATTTTTTGTATGGGAGCAATTCCAGCTCAAATCAGGAATTTTTCTGGTACTTTTGTACCCGACCCTCTCCGATTTCAATGAAACTTTTTAGACATGTTATCCTAGACCTATATAAGCCATTTTTGTGTATATGGAGCCAATAGTACTCGAAAATAACATTTGAGAAGGGCGTAAGGTATTTAAATATTTTTGTGTTTTGCAATTTAAAAATTACTGTATCTCGAAGCCGTAGCGTCGTATCAAAAAGTGGTCAAAGACAAACTTGTGGGAAATTGGACGGGCTTTCTGAAAAAAATACACTGAAACAAAAATACACGCCACTTCTATGAGATTTTTTGATTTTTAAGTCGAAAACTTAAATTTAAAGGTGTTGTCACGATTTTTTTTCGTTCAAAATTTTTGAGGAAATAGCCTAAGATGTTACCAAAAGACTGACGAAAAATGCAGGATGGTATGTCGCTCCTAAAAAAATACAAAAATCATTTACTTAAACTGTTTTTTTTTGAAAGGTGGTCTAAACGTCAAAATTTTTAAAAACCAGTAGTGGGAATCGATTCTCCAGACAATTTTACATAATAGTCTCCATATTGACCATTGTCCTATGTCCAATCCTTGGGAAGATACAGCGGTTTTTAAAATAAAAATGATGAAAAAATGTGTTTTTTTGTGGTTTTTGGCATTTTCTATAAGACAGACTTGGTTTTTCAGTCTCGTTAATATTTTTACCGGAAAGCTCGTCCAATTTCCCATAAGTTTGCCTTTGACAGCATTTCAATTGGATGTAGGGGCTTACAGATATAAGCTTAATTACATTGTTAACAACTGAAAAGGGAATATTTTTTTCAGTGTGGTAGAAACTTGGATAGTAAATTAGCTTACGTAAATATCAAAACGAGTCAAATCAAAAAGCTGTCACAGGCAAACTTATGGGAAATTGGTCGAGCTTTCCGGTAAAAATATTTTCGAGACTGAAAAATCAAGTCTGTCATATAGAAATTGCCAAAAACCACAAAAAACCCAATTTTTTCATCATTTTTATTTTTAAAACCGCTGTATCTTCCCAAGGATTGGACATAGGACAATGGTCAATATAGAGACTATTATGTAAAATTGTCTGGGAAATCGATTCCCACTATGGGTTTTTGAAAATTTTGACGTCTATACCACTTTTCAAAAAAACAGTTTAAGTAAATGATTTTTGTATTTTTTTAGGAGAGACATACCATCCTGCATTTTTCGTCAGTCTTTTGGTAACATCTTAGGCTATTTCCTCAAAAATTTTGAACGAAAAAAAATCGTGACAACACCTTTAAATTTAAGTTTTCGACTTAAAAATCAAAAAATCTCATAGAAGTGGCGTGTATTTTTGTTTCAGTGTATTTTTTTCAGAAAGCCCGTCCAATTTCCTACAAGTTTGTCTTTGACCACTTTTTGATACGACGCTACGGCTTCGAGATACAGTAATTTTTAAATTGCAAAATACAAAAATATTTAAATACCTTACGCCCTTCTCAAATGTTATTTTCGAGTACTATTGGCTCCATATACACAAAAATGGCTTATATAGGTCTAGGATAACATGTCTAAAAAGTTTCATTGAAATCGGAGAGGGTCGGGTACAAAAGTACCAGAAAAATTCCTGATTTGAGCTGGAATTGCTCATGGGCAGCTGCCAAAATTGTATGGAGACTTGTTTGGGTGAACCAATGACACAAAATAGCTTCTTTGGTCATATGGAAGGCCCCTACAAAGTTTAAGCCAAATCAAAAAATATAAAAAATAAAAATGGTCGAAATTGGCTGATTTTGTAGTGATATGTTCAGTATTTGTATTAGTTGTACAAATTTAAGAAAGTTTATAAAAAAAATATTTGTTACATATGTTTCGGAGCTCCTTCCACTATGGGTTACACTGCAAATCATATTAATACAGATGGACATAATATCAATGGATTTGGCAAGAGCAGGAATTCTTAAAAATGAGTACAAATGAAATGATCAAAAGCATGTTAAACAAGAACGTAAAAAACTTGTAAACTATGCTAAAATATTCTGAAACAAATTGTTTAAAAGTCTAAGGATCTAACCATATCTCAGATTATGATCACTGCAGTGAAATTTATTCACCTTCTAAGGGTGGGCGTTGAACTTAGCTTATTTTCTATGTACTTTATTTCCAAATAGTTTTTGGTTCGATGTAAGGTATTACATATCATACAGCTTTTTACTTATTTGCTGAAATTGAAAATAAGTGATGAAAATGGAAAAAAATCATTTATATTTTTTTTGTGGTTAGTAGCTGTTGCAAAATATGCATTAACTTATTCTTAATTTTAAAATAGAACGAAAGTGCTGCGTTTTGACAACAAGAATGGGAAGTTTCCTTAAATCAAAAAGAAACAGAAATGATAATATATTATCTTTTTGTACTTAACATTCTGTTCCAAAGAATCGTGCATTAAAAGATAAAGCTATGACTTTTCTATGAAAAGTTAGCCTTGCGAATCGATCTTCAATTGTGCTCATTTTTTTATAATTTAAAAAACGTTTTATCCATTTTTTATAAGTAGTGTTAAAACGGATATTCATTATTCCGGAAAACAAAAAACCAAAAATCTCTAATCCCGGAACATATCTCCCACTCTTCCGAAGCCGGAAAAAGAAAGTCGAAAGGTGAAAATCACACCAAGAAGAGCAACCACCACCTTACAACAAGGCTTGTTAATATTTCCGCTATTTGGCCTCTTCCAGCCTCGGCTAAAGAAAGAACTTGTCCGCACGGCCACCGTGCAAAAGAGCAGAAGAAGCAGATGCTAATTAGCAGAATTATAGGCCCCAGCGCCATCGCTGGATGTCGAGACTTTTCTCGCAAAACTCCCAAACCACAGGAATAACATCACCAAAGGGGGTGGTGAAAGGGCTCTGCGTGCGAGGGGAAAACAAAAACACAAGAAAAACATTGAATCTCGGTGCTAAAAGGCTCTCATGGGGGGCTGAAGAAGGTGGAAAAAAAACTTGCTGCTAATTAAATAGATAATCCACTTATGAGTCCTTTCTCACTCTTTCAGTGTATGCCATAAGATAAATTACAAGAAATGACTCTTACGAGAGAAGCAACTTTTGTTGGGTGGAAAATGTTTGCTTCTAATTGCTCACGAGCCGACTCTTCCGACGACTTGAGGAAAACTTAACCTCTATCGAGATTTTACTGTTGTTCGTTCCCGAGGAAATCCTTCCAAGCTGCGATGAAAATCCGATTGAATTTTCATAGCCATTTTATTGCGAGCAATATTTTCCACCGAGTAGGTATATCGCTTTCCACTCGTCCTCCCCCCCCCAAAAAAAGGCAAACATCTTGAACATCAATCGCAAATGTATCAGCACATGTCCCCGGGGGGACGAATTCACCATTTGTGTCAATTTGTGTGTATTTGCGACAATCTTGACGCGACGCGATATTTGCGAAAATGTCAATAACTTTTCGACTGAATTCACGTGAGCGTTATTAGATTTGCAGCAGCAGTTTACATCGCTCGAAGAGCTCGAAAGCTTCAACATTTTGAGAAATATTTTATGCATTGGATTTTCCCGTTGGACGGCGTCCGGTGCAAAATTGATATTGAAGCAGAGTTTTTGACACTTGACGAATAAATTTAAATAAAACGTCATCATCAGTTACGGTCCCACACTAACAGGGACTGTGTGATTCTGCCAGGAGTTTATTCAGGTTGAGCAGCATTGTTGCACTGGATACGGAAGGACAGCCGGACTGGGAAAGCAGTGCAGCACTATAGTGCACTATGCAGTTGCTGTTCGCTTGCAGTTTCGTTTTGTATTGATTGCTATTTCTATAGTAAGTATACTTTTTTAGGAGACTTCAGTCATGTTGTTTGAATTTATTTTATTGTTTTTATATTGTTAAAAATTTGAACATATTTTTAGCGTGTCATTTATTTTAAGAATATTTTTATAAAGTTGTTACAATTTTTTTTAAGTTTTTGTCGCAATTTTAACAAAAAAAAACCTGAATCTTGAGTGCAATCAACTGAAATTAAAAAAAAAAAACTTTATTCTCTGCGTTAAGAATTATTTTTAGAATGTTCGGGATAACCCAAAAAACAAATATTTTTTAGTGAATTGTCGATGTATAGTACCGCAATAAGTTTTTTTTGCCAAATTTTCTTATAATGCATTTTCCAACAATTTTCTTATTGAAATGTTGAAATTCTGGCTTGTAATTTCAGTTTTTATAATATTTTTTTTGTCGAGAGACAAAACCTTTTTTTTCAATTTTTGCATCGGACTAAATAATAAATAAAAGGATGTTTTTGAAGTATTAAGAAGATATTTTATTGAAGAAAATATCAACAAAATATTAATAGCTATTATAAAAATTTTGTTAGTTGTTAGTGATTTTATTTACAACTTTTTTTAATGTATTGGGGAAGAATATTACTAGTGAACATTTTTAATTTTTAATGATTAATCAACAAATTTTTATCATGTTCTATACTGCCCATGTTCACATAAATGTCCCATATGCAAAAACAGCAAGCTGAGAAAAACGCATGGAAAGTTTGTCCCACACATAAGGCTACGTGTTAAGTTTTCACGAAAAAACTGGATTTCCTCCTGATTTCTAGAACAAAGTACTGTATGTTATAGGCTTTTCTGAAAGATCACACGATTCTGAACAAAACTGCATCAATATCTCAAAATCGATGAAAATGCATATGGGACATTTAGCCGATCAGGGGCAGTATAGAATTTAAAAAAGATTGCAGTTTTCTTTTCTTGCTTCAAGAATTTTTTAACACATTTTTAGATTCATATTTTTGGCCAGGGATCCAATTTTGTATAAAAATAATAATTATAAATTCGATTATTCGAAATGAAATTTTGGCGAGGGAAGTACGGACTGATTGAAAAAAAAATTGAACTAGATCATGAAGATTTTTTCCAGAAATTTTACGTCCCTTTTTGATCACAAAAATCAACATTTTTAAACATCTAAAATCACGCTTTTTGAACCCTCTTCAACCCAAGCCTGCCTCAAGGTGGGCTTCAATTTAAAAAAAATTGCCAAAAATTACATTTTCAACCAATTTTTGATCTTAATAAAGCATTAGAAAGAAAAACTTTTAAAATTTGAGAATGTTTTAGGGTTGGAAGTTTTACTTGTTTTATGTGACCAATCTTAGTATGCAGTATGTAATTTTTGTAGTGTCCCAGACTATGCCTCTATACATTTTATACAATTTAACACTCCTCCGTCCAAGGCATCCCGTACTTACACGAACGACCAAGGCGGAAAAAAAGTTGGAACGCTAACTTCAACTCGCTGGTTCTCAGCCAAAACTCAACCAATCTGGATGATTCCTTTTTCCAGAGATTTGTACGGATCTCCAGATGAGCCTAGAACTTTGCAGATCTCGATTTGATCAATCCTCTAATAACTACGACTAAATTAGTCGGAGCAACTTTTTTTCCGCGTGTATTTCCGAAAAGCGACTCAAGCGGGAACATTTTTGCTACGCTGCAAAAACACAATAACTTTGCTAAAATGTTAGCAAAACCCATAAAATTATATATCAAAATTTCCGTTATGATCTCAGGATTATGATGAGCTTCTCAAATTTCCATTATTTTCACAAAAAAAATCACAAAACTACGTAAAACTACAGAAAAAATAAAAATGCCTCGTTTTATGACTAGAACTTTATGGTAAAATCATTGATTTCATTGATTTTTTTATGAAAATGTTTCAAATGATCTAAATTATATGTTTCAGAATCATTCTGAGTGTGTTTTTTCCTGAATACTACAAAATTTTACCAAAACTACGTAAAATACAGAAAATTTGATACATTCCTTTAGAACTTTATTTGCTTCATGATAAAATCATTGATTTATTTTATGAAAATGTTTCAAATGATCTAAATTACAAGTTTCCGAATTATTCTGAGTGTGATTCTTACTGAGTACTACAAAATTTTACCAAAACTACGTAAAATACAGAAAATTTGATACTTTCCCTTAGAACTTTATTTGCTTCATGATAAAATCATTGATTTAGTTTATCAAAATGTTTCAAATGATCTAAATTATAAGTTTCCGAATTATTCTGAGAGTGATTCTTCCTGAATACTAAAAAATTCTCCCAAAACTACGTAAAATACAGAAAATTTGATACTTTCCCTTAGAACTTTATTTGCTTCATGGTAAAATCATTGATTTATTTTATGAAAATGTTTCAAATAATCTAAATTACAAGTTTCCGAATTATTCTGAGTGTGATTCTTCCTGAATACTAAAAAATTCTACCAAAACTACGTAAAATACAGAAAATTTGATACATTCGTTTAGAACTTTATTTGCTTCATGGTAAAATCATTGATTTATTTGATGAAAATGTTTCAAATAATCTAAATTACAAGTTTCCGAATTATTCTGAGTGTGATTCTTCCTGAATACTAAAAAATTCTACCAAAACTACGTAAAATACAGAAAATTTTATATTTTCCTTTAGAACTTTATTTGCTTCATGATAAAATCAATGATTTAGCTTATGAAAATGTTTCAAATGATCTAAATTATAAGTTTCCGAATCATTCTGAGTGTGTTTTCATCCTGAATACTAAAAAATTTTACCAAAACTACGTAAAATACAGAAAATTTGATACTTTCCTTTAGAACTTTGTTTGCTTCATGATAAAATCATTGATTTATTATATGAAAATGTTTCAAATGATCTAAATTACAAGTTTCCGAATTATTCTGAGTGTGATTCTTACTGAGTACTACAAAATTTTACCAAAACTACGTAAAATACAGAAAATTTGATACTTTCCTTTAGAACTTTATTTGCTTCATGATAAAATCATTGATTTAGTTTATGAAAATGTTTCAAATGATCTAAATTATAAGTTTCCGAATTATTCTGAGTGTGATTCTTCCTGAATACTAAAAAAATTTCTCCCAAAACTACGTAAAATACAGAAAATTTGATACATTCCTTTAGAACTTTATTTGCTTCATGGTAAAATCATTGATTTATTTTATGAAAATGTTTCAAATGATCTAAATTACAAGTTTCCGAATTATTCTGAGTGTGATTCTTACTGAGTACTACAAAATTTTACCAAAACTACGTAAAATACAGAAAATTTGATACTTTCCTTTAGAACTTTATTTGCTTCATGATAAAATCATTAATTTAGTTCATGAAAATGTTTCAAAGGATCTAAATTATAAGTTTCCGAATTATTCTGAGTGTGATTCTTCCTGAATACTAAAAAATTCTCCCAAAACTACGTAAAATACAGAAAATTTGATACTTTCCTTTAGAACTTTATTTGCTTCATGGTAAAATCATTGATTTATTTCATGATGCTTTTTCAAATGATCTAAATTATAAGTTCCTGAATCATTCTCAGTGCGTTTCTTCCTGAATACTAAAAATAAATTACCAAAACTTCGTAAAATACAGAAAGTTTTATAATTTATATAATTTTATGTTGGTATTAGAATGTAGAGCATTGTTTTGGAAGCTTATTGTATGGGAGCAGTTCTCTACAGAATCAGTCTTTTTTCTTTAATTTTATTTTTTGTATTTTTAATCCAGCTGAAACTATTTTGATGTCTTCGGTATGCCCAAAGAAGCAATTTTGCAGCATTGGTTCGTTCATTTAATTTTCCATACAAATTTGGCAGCTGTCCATACAAAAATGATATGTGAAATGTGAAAATTAAAAAATCTGTATCTTTAGAAGGAATTTTTTGATCGATTTGGTGTCTTCGGCAAAGTTGTAGGTAGGGATATGGACTACACTGAAAAAAATGATACACGGTAAAAAAAATTTGGTGATTTTTAATTTCACTTTCTGTCACTAAAACTTGATTTGCAAAAAAAAACACTATTTTTATTTTTTTTATGTTTTGATATGTTTTAGAGGATATCAAATGCCAACTTTTCAGAAATTTCCAGAATGGACAAAACATCTTTGACCGAGCTATGATTTTTTGAATCAATACAGATTTTTTCAACAAATCGAAATATTGTTCGCAAAAAACTTTCATCTTCATTTTTCGATGTCAAATCGAATTTGCAATCGAAAAGAGCTTCAGTGATTTTTTTTGTAAGGTGCAAGTTTTCAAGTCAAGCTATTTTTAGGAAACTTTTTTGAAAAAAGTCGCAGTTATTCATTTTTTTAAATAAGTGCCCATGTTTGCCCACCTTTGAAAAAAATATTTTTGAAAAGCTGAAAATATTTTTAAAAGGGCCTAACATTCAATATTATACCCTTTTGAAATGTAAATCTTGATTTTAAATTTTTGAAAATATTTTTTTCGAAAAGATCGAAAAATTTCATAAATGTTTCATATTCCAACATTGTAAATCGGACCATTTTGTAGTACTCAGTAAGAATCACACTCAGAATAATTCGGAAACTTGTAATTTAGATTATTTGAAACATTTTCATAAAATAAATCAATGATTTTACCATGAAGCAAATAAAGTTCTAAAGGAAAGTATCAAATTTTCTGTATTTTACGTAGTTTTGGTAAAATTTTGTAGTACTCAGTAAGAATCACACTCAGAATAATTCGGAAACTTGTAATTTAGATCATTTGAAACATTTTCATAAAATAAATCAATGGTTTTATCATGAAGCAAATAAAGTTCTCAAGGAAAGTTTCGAATTTTCTGTATTTTACGTAGTTTTGGTAGATTTTTTTAGTATTCAGGAAGAATCACACTCAGAATAATTCGGAAACTTGTAATTTAGATCATTTGAAACATTTTCATAAAATAAATCAATGATTTTATCATGAAGCAAATAAAGTTCTAAAGGAAAGTATCAAATTTTCTGTATTTTACGTAGTTTTGGTAGAATTTTTTAGTATTCAGGAAGAATCACACTCAGAATAATTCGGAAACTTGTAATTTAGATCTTTTGAAACATTTTCATAAAATAAATCAATGATTTTATCATGAAGCAAATAAAGTTCTAAAGGAAAGTATCAAATTTTCTGTATTTTACGTAGTTTTGGTAGAATTTTTTAGTATTCAGGAAGAATCACACTCAGAATAATTCGGAAACTTGTAATTTAGATCATTTGAAACATTTTCATAAAATAAATCAATGATTTTATCATGAAGCAAATAAAGTTCTAAAGGAAAGTATCAAATTTTCTGTATTTTACGTAGTTTTGGTAGAATTTTTTAGTATTCAGGAAGAATCACACTCAGAATAATTCGGAAACATATAATTAAGATCATTTGAAACATTTTCATAAAATAAATCAATGAAATCAATGATTTTACCATAAAGTTCTAGTCATAAAATGAGGCATTTTTATTTTTTCTGTAGTTTTACGTAGTTTTGTGAATTTTTTTGTGAAACTAATGGAAATTTGAGAAGCTCATCATAATCCTGAGATCATAACGGAAATTTTGATATATAATTTTATGGGTTTTGCTAACATTTTAGCAAAGTTATTGTGTTTTTGCAGCGTAGCAAAAATGTTCCCGCTTGAGTCGCTTTTCGGAAATACACGCGGAAAAAAAGTTGCTCCGACTAATTTAGTCGTAGTTATTAGAGGATTGATCAAATCGAGATCTGCAAAGTTCTAGGCTCATCTGGAGATCCGTACAAATCTCTGGAAAAAGGAATCATCCAGATTGGTTGAGTTTTGGTTGAGAACCAGCGAGTTGAAGTTAGCGTTCCAACTTTTTTTCCGCCTTGGACGGAGGAGTGTTAAATGATAATGGTGCCATTATAAAGTAGAAAATGTGCTAAATAAACAATAAAATGAAAAAGTGACTGTAAAATATTAAAAAAATATATATATATATTAGGGTGGGTCATTTTTTTTCGAAAGTGCTCGGATCCGGCTGAAATAAACTCTATCTTATAGAGGGTATCCATAGGGACTCTCACACCAAATTTGAGCTCATTTGGTTGAAAACTGGCTTGTCGCTCGGGGGTTAAAGTTTACATGGAAATTACTATGGGAAATGCGTGATTTTACTTCAAACGCTCCTACAAGCTAAGCGACAAACTTTAACCCACACTTACACTAGGTAGCCGTGTCGGGGGTGGTCCAAGGAACATTTTTCTCTAAGGGTTCATGGTCATCCGTTCAACCCTGAGCTTGCGCAAAGCCGAAACATCCGGCGACGCCGGAATCCTTCGAAATCTCAGTTTTAACGGTCAACGCATGCTACGAAACTATGACAGAAGCATTGTTTGAATGAATGAAAAACGCGACGCCGAACGTCAACAAACTAAAATGGAAGCAAAAAAGAACGGTTCATCAGTGTTGTTTTTATTTCTTGCATTGAACAACAAACGATTCAAAATTATCGTCTTACAGGTTGATCGTCGCACATGGCCAGCGGAATCGATGGCGAGGGGTTCACGAAAGGAGTCTTCGGGATAGAGAGGACACGTGAAGGTAGTTACGGTTGGACTTTATGAAGGGAAGCGGTTGGTCGACGCACAGCGTCAGCGGAATAGACGGTTTGGGGTTCGCCTGGCAGGGCCAGCGGCGTCGGCGGATTTTCTCCGGAAGAGCCAACGGGATGGATTGGCCTTTATGAAGCGGTTATCATCAGCTTACCTGGATACTATTCTTATTTGTGAGAAACATACTAAAAAATATAGTTTATTTTTTATTTTGTAGACCAATAAAAGTTATTTTGTTAAAATTTCATGAATATCTTTAACATTGTATTACTTGAACTTCTACTGCACGCTATTCTTGGTCGCGTTGTTGCAGATGATTCGGCTCTTGTAGCTTCGGAGCACGTTCTGAACGATCCTGGACTGAACCAGTTCCACCACATCGACTCGCTTCCAGTGAACCAGGAACAGCCGTTCGCCGTCCTCTTCGGTAACTCCTTTCAACTTTTCGCCACGTGTCCTTTTCGATTCCGTTTTCGGCCTTTGTGCGTTTGGCCAAATCCACCAAAGGGTGAGCTATATCCTCCAGCTTCAAACTTTTCGACGCTCTTGGCAGACTCTACAGTTTCGGTGGCGCTTTCTCAACGTCTTCTCCGGCCCGATCAATGTTTGAGTAAGAGTCCGTCGAAGATCGCTCTCCGTGGCTGCTGGCCCACTTCTCGCCTTCCTCACGCGCAAATTTTTCCAGAAGATCCTGGCAGTTGAGATTTTCCTCCGGTTCCCAGCAGTTCTCGGAATCGTCGCAGCCCTTCCACTTGATCTGAAACTGGACTCATATCAGAGCTTAGCTTTTTGATCCGATCTGCTGAATTTTGTTTTCAAATTGCTTATTAAATTTTATTACCATATTTTCAAGTAAAAACACCTTGTTGGGAGAGCGCAACCTCTCACTTATTGCTTCCATTTTAGTTTGTTGACGTTCGGCGTCGCGTTTTTCATTCATTCAAACAATGCTTCTGTCATAGTTTCGTAGCATGCGTTGACCGTTAAAACTGAGATTTCGAAGGATTCCGGCGTCGCCGGATGTTTCGGCTTTGCGCAAGCTCAGGGTTGAACGGATGACCATGAACCCTTAGAGAAAAATGTTCCTTGGACCACCCCCGACACGGCTACCTAGTGTAAGTGTGGGCTAAAGTTTGTCGCTTAGCTTGTAGGAGCGTTTGAAGTAAAATCACGCATTTCCCATAGTAATTTCCATGTAAACTTTAACCCCCGAGCGACAAGCCAGTTTTCAACCAAATGAGCTCAAATTTGGTGTGAGAGTCCCTATGGATACCCTCTATAAGATAGAGTTTATTTCAGCCGGATCCGAGCACTTTCGAAAAAAATGACCCACCCTAATATATATAGGCAAAATGTAAATGTAAAATGCAGTAGAATGGGCCAAATACTACAAAAAAAAACAAACATAAACATAACAAGATAAACAAGCAAATTAAAATACTAAAAACAAGAAAAACATAAAACAAGACAAGTAAAGTTTTTTGTAGAAAAAAGTGTTGCTCAAAATGACCTTCTGAACACGGGAAAAATACGACCTACGAAAAAAAATCGGGCAGTAGAGGGTTAATAGAAAAATAAAATTAGCATACAATCTATTCAAATAAGTAATCAATTTATTGTGCAAGTTTTTTAATTGAAAATTTATGATATCAGAAATAGTATTTTCTGCCTCAATTTTTTTTGACTATAATTAACTCGAAAATGAAAAATCCTTTTTATTGATCTAAAATGTTTGAATAAAATTTTGAACATAAATATTAAAAGCGTCGAAGATTACGAAAAAGCTGAATAAAACCAATTACAAATAAAATAGAGGGTAATTTAAGGATAATTTTTGTGTTTTAACTAAAATGTTTGATGGTCAGTATAATTTGAATTTTTTATTGTGGTTCAGGATTTCAGTTTGAATGAAAATAAGAAAACTTATTCTACGTTGCTAAAAACATTATTTGGTCCAAAATTAAATGATTTTTTTTGAAAATTTTTCGAGGCAAATTTATGAGAAATGGAACAAATTCGTTAATTGTTTTATCTAGTTTTGTTTACTTTTCCTAAAAAATATCCTTAAAAACCAAGTAAAAATCTTAAAAAATTAAAATAGTACTATTGACCCTTGCACTGTAACTTGGATTTGGCCCGCACTTTTCTCTCGCACTTTTGATAACAAGAGTTTGAAAACCTAGGCAACCAGTTGTTGTTCATTTACATTTCCAGTCGCATTTTCCACCAAACTGGACTTCGGCACTTCAAAATTGCGATTGGCAGCTGAAAAACGAGTGAGTAACCTCGGCTCGCTTTGATCATTTTCTAGGAAATTTTAAATTTCCCAAGCCGGTTTGACAAATCGCAATAGTGCGATCGATAGCAATAAATTAGTGCGAAGTCCAATTTAGTGGGAATTGCGCAATAGAGCTTACAACAAAATATTATGATTCACACGGTTTAATATCGCTTCGTTTCGCTAGGAGACGGTGATTTCATCGAATAGCAGGCTGGATTACGCCATGTTAAGTGATGATTGTATAAGCCCAAGTTGCCTAGGGATTGATAATTGGGAATAGAACAAACTCCACCTTCACTACGAAAAAAAACCCGACTTAGGTACCATTTTTAAATGTGTCCGAAAAATCGAACTGAAAAAAATCAGTTCTGGTACGGAGTTTTGACATTTTATAAACTTATAATAATAATCATAGATGTTATAAATATTTTTTTGTTTGCATTGTTTAACTGAAACTAAATAGTCAGAATATAACTATTCTAAGGTTTGTTTTTTTTTTCTATTCTTTACTTATCAAGATTTATTTCTGAAATTCGTCTGTAAACTGAAAAAAATCTTTTACATTTAACCATTTTTTACATTCCAAACATTTGAAATAAAAACTACTGAATCATTGTAACTTGATTCACATGATTTTTTGATTGCCTCAAACTTGGTAATAATGCAAATATATAAAAAAAAACTGAAAACCAAAAGCTTAAAAATTTAAACTGAAGAACCCTTTCAAGTCTGATAAGTCATAAACTTGCATATAACTATCATATATTGGTCCCAAAAATCATATTTTTTCAATGTTCATACCAGAAAAGGTTAAGATAAAGTAATAATATTTTGTGGTGTTACACTAATCATTCATTTGAACAATTATTATTAGCTAGAAATTTCGATAAAGAAGTTGCCTTCATTGATACACTCGAATTCATGATAGTAAAATGCAATGATTTCCTTGATGATTTCAGTGACCTTTGATCAGATTTTTGTTGTTTTAATTGAAAAGTATAACATACTCCAATATCTCCTACCACCTTTAAACTCGCAACTTTGAGCTTTCTCTTCCACAAAAAAATAAGCTAGTGGTATCTGATCTGACAGCACACAGCCAGAGAAAGGGGAGCAGCAAGCTACCTCAAAGAAGTCCCTCCAAGTAGCTTCGAACTGACTTTTGCGCTGCCAAGTCGTGCGCACTCACTTGGAAGAAAGCAGAATTCAATATTCGCATGGGAAAATTGTCAACCGAGTGAGTTGGTGGTGGTGGCAGAGTGGGTCGGGAAAAACGATTGACTTTATTTGTGTACACGTTTCCGGAGGGACGACGTCCAAAGTCCGGTGAAATTGTGTGGATCGCAAAATTAAAATGGATAGCCTCGTTACTAGTCTGGCAGCTGCTACTAAACTGTCCGGGAAATGCAATTGCATTGAGAATAAACCAGTTGTTGAAACTAAATTGCGTTTTTTTTTCGGGGGGAAATTTGGTTGTTTTTTCCTTGTCAAAAGTAAATACTCATTGTAATCCAATGAGGGTCCGTTGGCATTTATTGCATTTCAAAGTGCCACCTAAACCATTGGACTGACAAGGCAAAGTTTACTTCTTGGATACCAAAAAAAACGAAAACTTTTCCCTTCAAATCCGATAAATACCAGCATCAAGCATAATAGCTACCGTGGCGGGACGTGCCCCAATAAACAGAGCTCCAAGTGTCCCAAGTGGCAAAGATTCATTGCTGGCGTGTGTGTGGGTGGCGGTGTCGGGGACAATTCAATTACGGATCGGCACGCGGAAAACCGTCGGAAGACCCCCAGCGGTGGGACCGACACCATCATCTTCTGAAGTTGGCAAGATCTGTCCAGAGGTGGACACGACGCAGTTCATGGTTGGGTGTCAATTCCGATTCCGACGTGATGTGGCCATCGCAGAGGAGGACACTTTGTGGGCGACAGAAGGAGCTTTTAAGGATATTGTGTTGTATCACGTCAGTGATGAAATTAAACCAACTCCTTGGAACATCGAGAGCATTGGTCAGTTCTGTGTACCGAGCGTCAACTTGAGGGACTTGACAAGACAGTCAATCAGTAATGTAACACAATAATCGTTTTTGAATGGAATCGGTCGTACAGGCCAACTCAATCAAAAAACACAACTAACATTTCTTGAATGGACTTCAATGACACACATGAGCAACTCTCTACGAAATCGGCCGATTTCGACCATTTTTATTTTTTGTAATTTTTGATTAGGCTCAAACTTTGTGGAAGCCTTCCCTATGACCAAATAAGCTATTTTGCGTCACAACCAAGTCTCCATACAATTTTGGCAGCTGTCCATACAAAAATGGTAAGTAAATATTCAAACAGCTGTAATTTTGAGTGAATTTTCTGATCAATTTGGTGTCTTCGGCAAAGTTGTAGGTATTGTTGAGGACTTTTGAGAAAAAAATAGGTACACGGAAAAAAAATGCTGCTTTTTAATCAACTTTTTTTTTACAAAAACTCAATTTCCCAACTTTTTTTTACAAAAACTCAATTTCCCAAAATACGTATTTTTTTGATTTTCGAGATTTTTTGATATTTTTTAGGGGACAAAAATCCGCAACTTTTGAGCCATAGAGAAACATAGTCAAAAAATCTGCCGCCGAGTTACAAATTTTTGAAAAAATAGTGATTTTTGTAAAAAATTTAAGTTTTATGCAAAAACAAGTTTGACATTATTTTTTAATGCAAAATTGAATTTGCAATCGAAAAGTACTTTACAGATTTTTTGATAAAGGGCTCCATTTTAAAGATATAGCCACCGAAAGTTTGATTTTTCGAATATTTGCAGTTTTTCAATTTTTAAAAATAGTGACCATGAGTGACCATTTCTAAAAATATTTTTTTTGAAAAGTTCAGAAAATTTGCTATAAAATTGTATAAGAGACATTGAAGATTGGACCTCGGGTTGCTGAGATAGAGCCGCTTTAAGAAAAAGAAACACGAAAATTGAAGTTTTCTAAATCTCACCAAAACAACCCACCATTTTCTAATGACGATATCTCAGCAACTAATGGTCCGATTTTCAATGTTAATACATGAAACATTCGTGAAATTTTCCGATCTCTTCGAAAAAAATCTTTTGAAAATTTTTAAATCAGGACTAACATTTAAAATGGGCGTAATATTCAATGTTTGGCCCTTTTAAAATGTTTATCTTAATTTAAAAAAAAAATTTCAGCAACCCGAGGTCCAATCTTCAATGTCTCTTAGACAATTTTATAGCAAATTTTCTGAACTTTTCAAAAAAAATATTTCTAGAAATGGTCACTCATGGTCACTATTTTTAAAAATTGAAAAACTGCAAATACTTCGCTAAATCAAACTTTCGGTGGCTATATCTTGAAAACGGAGCCCTTTATCAAAAAATCTGTAAAGTACTTTTCGATTGCAAATTCAATTTTGCATTAACAAAATAATGTCAAACTTGTTTTTGCATGAAACTTCGATTTTTTCCAAAAATCACTATTTTTTCAAAAAATCAAAACTCGGCGGCAGATTTTTTGACCATGTTTCTCTATGGCTCAAAAGTTGCGGATTTTTGTCCCCTAAAAAATATCAAAAAATCTCGAAAATCAAAAAATACGTATTTTGGCAAATTGAGTTTTAGTAAAAAAAAAGTTGATTAAAAAATCAGCAATTTTTTTTCCGTGTACCTATTTTTTTCTCAAAAGTCCTCAACAATACCTACAACTTTGCCGAAGACACCAAATTGATCAGAAAATTCACTCAAAAGTTACAGCTGTTTGAATATTTACATACCATTCTTGTATGGTCAGCTGCCAAAATTGTATGGAGACTTGTATGGGTGAACCAATGACACAAAATAGCTTATTTGGTCATATGGAAGGCCCCCACAAAGTTTGAGCCAAATCAAAAAATACAAATAAAATCCATTTCCGGTTTTGGTAGAGAATTGCTCACATAGTATGTTAAAATTGTGCATATTAAATTTACTGAAATAAGATCTAGCCGATTCATAGAAATTACGACAAAATTTTTTTTGAAATGTTTTACTAAACTATACCTGTCAAGATTTCAATAAAATACAAATAAAAATACGAAAAACAACTACTTATCAATCTACAGTAAGAGTACAACTACTAACTTCACTAAATGTAACATTGAATTTCACACGATTTGGTAGTACAATTCCGGTCCTATAAGCTATTGTCTTTCGGTTGTTTAAAGGACCATTTAAAAAACTCTAGAATTTAAGTTCATGTTTAAGGGTGCACAGCAACCAAGGAAGTTGTTGTCTTCTTATACCAAAATTGTCAAACTTACGGACCCAATCCTGCAAGAATCTGATTGTAAAAATAGTCAAACTTTGTTGTAAATTATTACGAAGACAGTAATTTAGGGGATGAATAAAAAATTATATCGATAGTTCCCGTAGTATTGATAATACTAAAATGTCTGTAACAGAAATCTGGGTGCAAAAGCTATGGTTGATGTGTACCGTTAATGTTTAATGTTTAATGTTTTATGTTTTATGTTTTATGTTTAATGTTTAACGTTTAATGTTTTATGTTTTATGTTTTATGTTTTATGTTAAATGTTTAATGTTTAATGTTTTATGTTTAATGTTTAATGTTTAATGTTTAAGGGGTTACATACACGTAAATCGACAAAAATGTAAGAGGTTGGTTTGGGCACACACTTAAACTTTTTTTAAATCTGTTCTAAGGGCATTAAAATATATATTTTCAACTATTATCAAAATAAATTTGAAGATATTTGGTTGTATCATTGCCGAGATATAGCCATTTCAAGTTAGCAGTTTCGAAAAAACGATATCTCCACACTGATTTGACCAAATCGGCTCAAAATTTTGTTGAAGCCTCGTTAAACCGGTCTTGTGTACATGACGAAGCCCGCTTTTCAAAAAGTTAGTTTGAAAAAAAGATAAAAAAAAGATAGTTTTTCTTATAAATAATCGCCAGTTTTTTTATTTTTGTATTTTTTTAAAAAACAAAATTTCAAAATCGGGCTTCGTCATGCACACGGGATATGTCTTGTAAGCCTTCATTTCAAATTTCAGCCAATTTGGTCCATCTAATCTCGAGATATCCTGGCACCCGTAAATCAACTCGGTGTTCAGAGAAAAACGCTCACAAAGTTCGACATTTCGTTTTGCGTATGGCAAAATTTTGAATGTAAATTGTCTCTTACTCAGTTTAATCATAAATATCTTAATGAAACTTTCAGGAGTGATTGAAAATCATGTTTTAAGTGTATTTATAAATTTTTTTTAACCCCTTAATGTTTAATATTTAATGTTTAATGTTTAATGATTAATGTTTAATGTTTAGGCCGTTGCAAATGTTTTTTGAAGTTTATGTCCCTCGACTCTGGTCGGGATCGAGGGGGGGGGGGGCAAAAAAATAAAAATTGAAATAACAAGCCATGGTCTTAATATTTGAATGAAAAAAGTGTTTTAAAGTGCATTTTACACCTGCCCTGTTATTTTGCAATCATTAGTTTTCAAAATATCCAAGTATTGAAGAGATTTATGGTGTTGGTTTTATGGTTTTATGGTGCTGTACATTGGAATTCCATAAAAATTTAAAATATTTTTGATCGATCCCAGACATGCTAAATATGTTTTTAAACACAGAAAAATGCATTTCTAATTGTTTTCAGTTGGTTAGACTTATATTTCCTTTAAAATTTTGGAGTTTGTTGAAAAAATATTTATTTGCCCCCTGATTTTTCGAACCGATTTTGAAAAGGGGGCTGGGGCGACATAAACTTTGAAAAATATTTGCAACGGCCTTAATTTTTAATGTTTAAAGATTTATGATTTATGATTTATGATTTATGATTTATGATTTATGATTTATGATTTATGATTTATGATTTATGATTTTTGATTTATGATTTATGATTTATGATTTATGATTTATGATTTATGATTTATGATTTATGATTTATGATTTATGATTTATGATTTATGATTTATGATTTATTTTTTATGATTTATGATTTATGATTTAAGATTTATGATTTATGATTTATGATCTAATTCAATGAACTCTGGATTAATACCATACATTAAATCAAAAATCAAAAAGGAATAAAAAGGATAAACATAAAATATATTGTATTGTGATATACTTTCTCAGAACCGTAGAACTTCCTCCCGTTCGAAGCAACCAGCAGGTCGAATCATCTCTGGCATACCTGGACCATCCGTAACTCTGCACGAAACTCTACCTATACGTGACACACAGTCAACGTGACGAAATGACAACGGTCTGCCCGCAATGATTGGTTTATCTGATGAAGTGACTGCTGCTGTGGTCCAATCATTGATTTGATTTCTCCCTCTACATCAACAGGTCAATGAATGAAGCCTCCTGATGCATTCCTTGATGTTCGACAAAATTGGACGTGGCTTTCAAAGGAAGGAATTTGACTCTTTCAGGTGGAATTTCTTGCACAAGTAATTCAATTTAGTACACGCTCAACCGTGTGTGTTGCTTCCTCATTCGGGATAATCACCTTCTACGCAGCCCGCCTTCTCAGACACACTACTAATGATAACAGAGGATTGCGCTTCCGCCGGGTCGCCAGCCAGCACTAATGAAGGTGAGCCGCACAACCACGCTCTCTAATGGAGTTCACCTAGGATACACACCAACCGACCAGGTATAAAGAGTCCTCTTTCGCGTGTAAACATGAAAGTAAAAATCCGCGAAAATTGTCGAGCAGACACGTGTTTGCATCCGTGACAAGTGTGGTGCACCCGTGCGAGCTTAGTTATAATTCACGGGGATTTCGAGGAGAATTTAAATTTTTGCAACAAATTCTCCAGAATCGTAAACTAACGACTTGGTCACAAATTGGTCTCCGGGGTTTTAGGACGAGATTGGAATAATTTGGTAGGGTTACGTTCGACTAACCCAGTAATAATGCTCCGCTACCACGTGTACTTATTTTAAAATTCTAAGCTGACGAATTGGAGCGAGCGAGCTGGGCCGCGGTATGAAATAGCAATAACTAGCGCTAATCGCTTGGAAGAGGGATAATCTCAATTGGTGCAATCATTGCATCACATTGATTCGGGCGATACCATAACCGGGTGAGACAGAGGATCTCTATATTGTATCAAGGGCTGATTCTACCACCATTGGAATGGGGGTGTTGGGGTGAAGTGGTCTCAAATGTTTAAAAATTATTCAATTGTATAAATACACCATAAACAGCTTAAAAAGTTTTATTATTTTTTATCCGTTTAAAAACTTGTTGAGAAGTTTTTTATAATTTTTATTTTGAAGCATTTTGACATTTACTAAAATATACAATAATGATTTTGTTCACATTTGGTGCTTTTAATTACTTTTGTATCAGCAATCCCCAAATAAAAAATCACAAACATTTTTGTTACCATCGACAGCTGTTGTTTCTTTAAATGCTCGCATTCCTTAACATTTATTATGGTTTTTTTGAGGATGAAAAAGCAAAAACAACAAAATACTATTTCAGATTGATTGCAAAATATACTAAATTGGATTTAAAAATGGTACACAAATGATCACTTCAAAAATGTAAGATTTTCAAGGTTAAAATAAAACAACATGTCCAGTTTCGATTCGAGCGGACTGTAATTTCTCGAGCAAACACAACACTTCTTCCGGCGGACTGGGGGAACCGGGAATTTCACTGGGAGGATCGGATTATCGCAAGCAAGCCACTAAAACACTCAAGTTTCTCTTAACTACATCTATTTAGCAACTAATTTTAATACTAAAGATTTTCTTCCGAGAAAACTCGCGATCCGCGGCGGCGACTTCCGTCCGATCACTTCGGCTGCTTGCGGCGAACTTGTCTCAGCTTCTCCCACGATTGCGCTAACTCGTTCGTTGCGCGCCAAAAAACTCTCCACACGCGGGTGCGTTCGTTGCGTCGTTCTCTCCTTCTCCCTCGTTCTCGCACCGTCGTCAACGGCGCGCGGTTGCCAGCTTTGTCGTCGATCGCAGTAGCCGTGGGGTTGGACACTGCTCAGTTGTAAACATTTCTTCGGGCTGACAGCTTTCGGCCCGAACATCCTCCCCACCGGAAGCGGCTGTAGTCTCGGCGTTGTCCAGAATTGGCAGCGGTGCCAGCTTGTGGATCGGCCGCTTCAATATTCCGGAACGTGTTCGCAAGTCGACGACTCGAACCATCTTGTCCGGACCCGGGTAAGTTTCGGTAACCACTCCGAGTCTCCACGATTGGGGTGGCAAGTTGTCCTCCTTGATCATGACAACCATGCCCTTGCGCACGTTGACCATCTTTCTGGTCCATTTTCCCCGAGCTTGAAGTTCCACCAGATACTCCCGTGACCAGCGCTTCCAAAAGTTGTCACGGAGCACCTGGACGTACTGCCAGCGGGACAGTCGATTTGTAGGAATCTCCTCGTAGGTTGGCTCTGGTATTGCCGTCAGCGGACGGTCAATCAAAAAATGTCCCGGCGTTAGCGGTTCGGGGTCCGATGGGTCCTCGGACTGCGCGTACAGAGGCCGCGAATTGAGTTGCGCCTCAATCTGGCAGAGCAGGGTAGCAAATTCCGTCATCGTGAGTAACGCAGTGTTGCATACCTTCTTCAGGATCGTCTTGGTGCTCTTGACTCCTGCTTCCCAAATTCCTCCCATGTGCGGTGCGCCAGGGGGGATCATACTCCATTGAATCTCGCGCGGCTGGCAAAACTCAAAAATCTTTCTCTCCGTCAGCTGATCCTGGAACAGCTTGTACAGGTCGTGTAACTCGTGCTTGGCGCCGACGAAGTTCGTCCCGTTATCAGAAAAAAGCTCCTCGGGTAGACCACGGCGGGACACGAACCGTAGCAGCGCAGCGATGAATGCTTCAGTCGACAGGCTCTCGACCGCCTCCAGGTGGATTCCCTTCGTTACCATGCACACGAACACGCACACGTAACCCTTGACCGGGGCCGCCTTCCGTCCAGCTTGCTTGATGAGGAACGGGCCCGCGAAGTCCAGGCCAACCTTCTGAAACGCTGGAGCTCTGTCGCAGCGACTCGTTGGCAGGTCTCCCATAAACTGCTTGGCTGTCGTGGGACTGACCTTGAAACACTGCACGCAGCTCCGTGTGATCTTGCGTACCACCGAACGAGCGTTGGGTATCCAGAATTGCCGGCGAACTGCCGCCAGCAATGCCAGCGGGCCAGCATGCAAGTTCTCCTTGTGAATGCATCTGACCAGGTTCTGCACCACCTTGTTGTGCTGCGGCAGTATCCACTGGTGCTTGGTTGCGTACGGCAGCCGCGAATGGCGCAGGCGACCGCCCACACGCAACAACCCATCGTCCAGAAATGGGTTCAAACAATTTAGTTTCTTGGAGGACTCACCTTTCTCGAGGCTGGCTATTTCGGCGGCGAACTCCAGGTGTTGCACCGCTCGCAAAATCGCCTTCTGCGACTCGCGCATCTCTGGGATCGTAGGGTACCTTGACACGATCCGCCTTTCCTTGACCTTCTCCTTACAGTTGCGGCAGAACCGCACGACGTAGGCGAAGATGCGCTGCAGCTCTCGAAACGATTCGATCCTCTCGAACGTTGGTTGAAATGTTTCGTACTGGATGGCCGCGCTTACGACCACAGCACGACGAAGCTCTGGAACGGCGTCATCTGGCAGCGGCTCTGGTTCCTCCATTTCGCAGATCTCACTTCGCTGGTACTCTGCGCACTTCTTCCATTTCTCGTTGGTTGCTAGCTTGGTTGCAGACATACCGCGTGAAACGATATCTGCAGGGTTGTCTGCAGTGCGCACATACTTCCACTCGAAAATACCGCCGGTAGCGACAATCTCAGCAACCCGATTTTTCACAAACACCTCCAGTTGATCAGGTTTCTTTTTTAGCCAAGCAAGCACGACCTGGCTGTCAGACCACAGCACAATTTTCCTGAAGACGAAGTCCACCGCCTCCAGGACGTTCTTGACCAACCGGTGCAGCAAGCGTGCGGCCAGCAGCTCACTCCGTGGGATCGTTTTCACCGTCTTTGGAACCAATTTCGATTTGGCGCACAGCAGGTTCAGTTCCGCGGGGCTCCCTGGGATGATCGATTTCACGTACACGCAAGCTCCGTACGCGTGCTTCGACGCGTCGGCGTACCCGTGCAGCTCGTTAGCAGCGGCGTTCGTAGCCACCACCCTACGCGGCACTCGAATCTTGTCGAGGTCCCGGATTGCATCCAGGAAGTTCTCCCACTCCTTCACTAGCTCTTCAGGTATCTGCTGATTCCATCCAATCTCCTTTTCCCAGATACGCTTCATCAATAACTTGCCGACGAGAACCACTGGCGCAGCGATTCCGGCCGGGTCGAAGATGCTCGCGACACGCGAGAGCACTTGCGATTTCGTTGGCCGCCCGCCTCGCTCGGAAGGCAGCGGCGCAAATTGTAGTTCGTCCGCCGCGGGGTTCCACAGCAGACCCAGAGCCTTGATCACCTCCTTGGTTCCAGTTCCACCAACGCTGACAAGCTCCTCCCGATCGGCTTCCGGAATGGCCTCCAAGAGTTCCGGACTGTTCGACGACCACTTGTGCAACTCAAATCCGCCTGCCTTGCACAGTTGGATCAGCTGCGATTGCGCTTCGGAAGCTTGTGAAATGTCGTCGAAACCGAACAGCGCGTTGTCGACGTAGAAGTCTTCCTCGATGATCTTGGCTGCTAGTGGGAATCGATGCTTCTCGTCTCTGGCCAGCTGCTGGAGCGCTCGTGTGGCCAGAAATGGTGCGGATGCAGTGCCGTAGGTGACCGTCGTCAACTCTAGCACCCTAAGCGGTTTCGTTGGATCGGTTCTCCAAAACACGCGCTGCAGCGGCGTGTGCCTTTCATCGACAAGGACTTGCCGATACATCTTGGCCACGTCTGTGGTCAGCACGTAGCGGGGGAAGCGAAAGCGAAGAACGATCGAGACAAGGGAGCTTTGGTTTAGGTCACCTACCTTCATCACATCGTTGAGAGAGAGGCCGTTCACTTTGGCGGATGCGTCGAACACCACGCGGCACTTGGTGGTAGTATTCGACGGGCGAAGAACGGCGTGGTGAGGCAGGTACCACTTCTTGAGTCCCGCTGGATCTTCACCTTCTTGTATCTCCTTGCAGTGTCCAAGCTTCTCGTACTCTTCCATGAACTCGACGTACTGCTTCTTCAACTCCGGCTGTTGTGCAAGCTTTCTCTCCAGAGCGTAGAATCTTCGCAGCGCCATCGTACGTGAATCGCCGAGCTCGGCGACCGACTCTTTGAGCGGAAGCTCCACCACGTACCTCCCAGTTGCATCCCGACGGTGTGTTTCCGTGAAGTGCAGCTCACATTCACTTTCTTCACTTGACACTTTCACATCACTTTCGTATTCTTCCAGCTCCCAAAAACGTTGAACGGTGCGGTTCAAGTCTTCCAGTGTGGCTGAGTGCGAGTGAACCACTGCTGCAGCTTCGTCTTCTTCATCGCACACGCCACCAACGACCCAGCCGAACTGAGTCTCGCGTAGCATTGGCAGGTGTTCCGCCAAATGCACTTCTCCGGGCATCAGCAACTTCAAGAACAGTTGATTGCCCAGTAGCAGATCCACCTTCCCAGGCTGGTGGAAAGACGGGTCCGCAAGTTGTACTCCAGGTGGCAGCTCCCAGCTGCGCACGTTCACTGCGGACGTGGGAAGGTCGGCCGTGACCCTCTCCGTGACCAAACACTTGATGTTCGCGCTGAAGCTGGAGTACCTCGAACGAAGTTGGACCACGCTGCCCGATGAAGCGTGGGTTTTCGTGCCGTCGATTCCTGCCACGGTGACGTTGGACGGAAACTGCTTCAAGCCCAGCGACTCCACCATGGCCCTCGAGATGAGGTTAGCTTGTGACGCACTGTCCAATAAAACTCTGCAGGGGTGGGCCTTGTTGTTTCGATCCATTATGTCCACCACTGCCGTGAGAAGCAGCACCTGTTGGGTTGGCGTCTCGTTGTGGCAACTCGCGGTTGTCAGCTGAGCTGCTTCTTGCTTCTTGACCTCCGGGGCTTGTTCCGGCGGTGCTTGTGTCACCTTCTGTTCCGACTTGGGGCGTTCTTCGGAGTGGAGCAGACTGTGGTGACGTCGTTTGCACTTCGAGCAGGTTCCCGGTGAAGTGCACTTCTTGCTGGGGTGTCCCTTCTTTAGACAGTTGAAGCACAGGTTGTGCTCCCGAACCTTGACCAATCTTTGCTGCAACGGAAGTGCCTTGAATTCCGGGCAGGCGTGGTTCTTGTGGCCCTTGCCACAGATGTCGCACCTGTCTTCCGACCTGGTCTCGGACTCGGACGTGGACACGGCGTACGACTTCTGGCTGGACTTGACGGCCGGCTTGGGCTGGACCGTTGGCTGCTTTGGTTTCAGGTCCTCGCAACGCTCCATGACGAAGCACTGGGCCTTCAGGAACTCCAACATCTGATCGTACTGGGGCAGTTCACCTTTCTTGACCTCCGACTCCCAGCGTCTTCTAGTGTCCTTGTCCAGCGCTGCGCCGAGCAGATGGACCACAATCAGCTCTGATATTCCCGTGAACTCCTGTTCCAGGAACTTCAGACTCTCTACGTGCCTTGTGCACTCGTCCACCAGGCCTCTCAACTCGACGTGGTTCTCCTTGTTCATCTTCGTCAGGTTCAGCAGCCCGTTGATGTGTCTGTCGATCGCATGACGCTTGTTGCCGTACTTTTCCTCTAGAATTTCCCAGGCATGGGCGTAGTTGCCCTCGCTGATGGTCTTCGCGTCGATCGACCCAACTGCACCCCCCACCAGCGCGTGTTCCAGATGGTAGAGCTTCACTGCTGGCGGATCGGGCGCCTTGTCGACCACTTCCTTGAACAGGACCTTGAACTTCGGCCAACTCTCGTAGCGGCCGTCGAACGAGGGGATTGGCATTCTCAAGGGCTGGTGAACAATGACAGGGGGTTGAGGGGCTTGTGGGGGTGCAGTTGCGTTCAAGGTTGCGTTTGCCCTTGTGGCATTGAACCCGAGCAACTGCTCTTCGAGCATGAGGGCCACTTTGTCATGGAGGTCGTCAAATTCTTCGTAATGCTTGTCAGCCTGCTTACGACCCTCCATGTCGACCATGGCCAGGATGGATTCGTGGTTGGACATGTACTCCTTCTGAGCGGTTTCCAACTTTTTCATGTAGACATGAACTTGCGGCTCGCTTAGCTGGCGAACTTCCGCAGTCTCCGTGGGGCGAATAGCTTTGAGTATCTTTGTCACCTTACCTTTGGCCAGGCCTCGGCGGTGGACGAGCGTCTCGATCTCCATCTTGATCTTCTCCTGCAACTTCCGCTTCTTCTTCTCCTTCTTCACTACAGGAGTCGAGGATGTGGCTGAATTTCCGAACTCAGCGCTTCCAGGTGATGTTGCAGGAGCTTCCGCGGAACTTTTCGGCATTCGAGGGACCCCAACAATCGAGCCTTTTGCCCGAACCTAACACGGAAATCCACCAAGTTGGAAATCACGGTGCTAGGGGGAAACAATGGCGTCCTCTTGGCCGACACTACACTTCTCTTCCGGTCCCGCTTCTGGAACCTTCCACTTGTTCTTCTTCTGGAACTTTTTTCCTCTCAAGAACGTTCTGGACGCAAGATGGCGTCGCTTCTTTTTTCGCCAAGATGGCGGCTTTTTCACTTGGTCGCGGCGTTCACTTTTTTCGCACTTTTCGCGAACTTGTCCACTTGCCGCGATACAAACGACCCTCCGCCTTTGTCCTGGGCACTACCCCGCACTTCCGGTTCACCAGATCCGGCTCGAAGGACCATGTCCAGTTTCGATTCGAGCGGACTGTAATTTCTCGAGCAAACACAACACTTCTTCCGGCGGACTGGGGGAACCGGGAATTTCACTGGGAGGATCGGATTATCGCAAGCAAGCCACTAAAACACTCAAGTTTCTCTTAACTACATCTATTTAGCAACTAATTTTAATACTAAAGATTTTCTTCCGAGAAAACTCGCGATCCGCGGCGGTGACTTCCGTCCGATCACTTCGGCTGCTTGCGGCGAACTTGTCTCAGCTTCTCGCACGATCGCGCTAACTCGGTCGTTGCGCGCCAAAAAACTCTCCACACGCGGGTGCGTTCGTTGCGTTGTTCTCTCCATCTCTCTCGTTCTCGCACCGTCGTCAACGGCGCGCGGTTGCCAGCTTTGTCGTCGATCGCAGTAGCCGTGGGGTTGGACACTGCTCAGTTGGAAAATTTTCTTCGGGCTGACAGCTTTCGGCCCGAACACAACACATTTACTCGAAAAATGTAAAGTTATGAAATTTCTAAATACACATACAGTTCGTATTAAAAACGGTTTCAACACAACAAGTTTAAAAAATTCTAAATTTTTTATATTTTTAAGAGTAAAAAAAAACATGAATGCGAAAACTAACTATTTCCAACAAAGTTTCTAAACCATGGTTTGCCATTATCATCAAATTTATTCCCAAAACTACCCCTCCATTAAAAATTACTAACAGGAAATCAGAGAGCGAAGAAATGATTATTGATAATCACAGAAATATTCAAGGAAAAAACAATTGTGAAATATAAAGAGAACATTGAACAAAGATAATTAAAAAAAGAAAAAACAAACAATAATTGATTTTTTGACAAATGTTTACTTTACCATAACTGTATTTTTAAGTGCTTGGAAATTCTGTCTCAATAACGAATTTATTTATTAAAAAAAAAATAATCCACAATTGTCCTCGACCAGGGTCAAAGAACGCAAACTTTGAATAAAGTTTGTAATAGAGTACCAAAACCGGAAATATATTTTATTCATATTTATTTAATTGGCTCAAACTTTTTGGGGGCATTTCCTGTGACAAAGAAGCCATTTTATGTCATTTGTTTACCCATACAAGACTCCATACAATTTTGGCAGCTGTCCATACAAAGGCACGTAAATATTTGAAAATCAGTAGCTTTGAAGGAATTTTCTAATCGGTTTGGTGTCTTTGGCCAAGTTGTAGGTACTGAAGAGGGCTGTTCATGAAAAAATGGTACACGGAAAAAATAATATCCCGATATTTTTATTAAACATTAAACTTTTTTTTACAAAAAATCAATTTACCAAAATTCACAATTTTTATATTTTGAAATTTTTGGATGTGTTTTGGGGGACAAAACATAGCAACTTGTGAACACAAATGTTGCCACCAAGTTATGATATTACCAAAAGAATGTTTTTTTTAAATAGAAATTATTCTCGAAAAAAATGATTTTTTTGAAATGTTAGTCTTGATACCAAAATCTTAAACATATTTTTTTCGAAAAGATCACAAAGTTTCACAAATGTTTCATTTTATACATTGCAAATAGGATCATTAGTTTCTGAGATATTGGTTCTACCAAATAAAAGGCTTTTTGGATGGAATTAAAAAAAAATTGTGATTTTATTTCAATGTAATGTAAAACCACTACAAAATTTAAAATTAAAATCCAAGACCGCAGCAGGCTTAGCCAAATGGTTACGCTGTCCGCTTTGTAAGCGGATGATCATGGGTTCGATTCCCATCTGCTCCAACCTTCCATCGGATGGGGAAGTAAAACGTCGGTCCCGGCCTTGGTTGTTGTTAGGCCGTTAAAAAAAATGAAACATTTCGACGGTAACATTTCAAAAGGCATCATGTACATTTTGACACTTTCTGGGTTATTGCATATTCTGAAAGTACTCCTAATAAGCTACCTCTCCACCAAAAATGAGCAAAAGTTACTTCAGTAACGTCTGTTTAATCATGATTTTAAATAAGAAACATAAACAAAATCTCTGCCATCAGCAGTCCCTGTTTATATAGCCCTGTCAACCTGTCAAATAAAAGACTACATGAACCTCGTGACGAAAAAAAAGCAACATGAAAAAAGCGCCATGTACATTCGGCGAAAAAACGAATCATAACAAAGCGTCCCCATCAATGACAGCATAGTGATATAGACGTTGGTGATTTCAAAAGAAGTTATGTTTGTTTTTCTCAAATAAAATTAGGGAAATAATGTATTATTGAATTTGGATGATCAAGTATCAATAAAAGCAACGTTTTTCATCGTTTGTTATCATTAGAACATCTTATTTTGCTTTGATATTAAAATGGGAATTTAAAATGGATGCTCAACATTCAAATGCGTTTTTCTCAAAAAAGATGGTGTGTATATGATGCTTTTTGAAATGTTGGCGTCGATTTGTGAAACTTTGTGATCTCTATGAAAAAATATTTTCAAGATTTTTGTAACATTTCAAAAAGATCAAATATTCTACACTATGCTTTTTAAAATTGTTAGAGTTGGTTCCAAAATTTTTAAAATATTTTGTCGAAATGATAAGAACATTTCACAAATGTTTTATTTTTTAACATTGCAAATTACCATTAGTTTAAGAGAAATTGGTACTAAAAAATAAATGGCTGTTTGGGTTTATTTAAAAATTATGAAATTATCCATTTCATATAGATTTTTTACTTGTTTTTAGCTTTAAAAACATGAAAATTTGAGCTGTTGAAAAATATCAAGAGACTTGAAAAATTCGCAAATTCTACTTGTTTAATATATGCTAGAATTTATAGTTGAAACCTAAATATCTTCCAAAACTGGATGGGCTGAAATTTGTGTCTTTAAATATATTCCTGTAATTTAATTGAATTTGTATTCGGATAAAATATTTGTGATAGTAATTTTGTCACAAAATTAGCTAATTTTAGAACGTTGTTTGATTTCAAGTTTTAGAAAAAATTTAAGCATCGTATCCCTGGGATCGATAAAAATCTAATACACAATGAACTTAAGTTTTATTTCACTCCCAATTCCCCCAGGGGCAGAAATTCGTCTTAACATCATCGCATCTAGCGGTTGAGCGAGCAGACTTCCTCATCACTTGGAATAACCGTACTCTCAGAGAGATCGTAACCAGCGAGATGCTCCGTGTGCTATCTTGGCTGATCCAAAGCTGCGTGTAATAGCTTGTAATTCGCAGTTTATACAGCGTCCGTACAACGTTCCAGCTTCCCAGAATTGATTGAGCAACTAAAAGTGGGTTAAAATATTGCCCCAGCATATCTGCAACAGCCAAAACCACCAACCTATTAATTCCCACCAGTTTTGGGAGGGCCAGAAGTGAAATTTTTCATCAAACAATTTGCCAACATTCCGCTCCCATTTAAAAACCATTATTTCTGCAGTAATTGTCACAATGGAACTCGCAGTGTGTACAATGTTTTCAGGAATGCGTTCTCCACTTTTTTTTGTCTGCCATACTAAATGAAAATAGTTTTGCGTTGTTTTTCTTTTTTTTCCCATGCACGAAAAACGAGCGGGGACAAACTTTTTGCCCTTTTTCCGACCTCCGGCCCCAACCAGCCAGCTGTGTGTGTTGTAGTCAAACATCGTTTTTGTTAATGTATGCGGACAAAATATTTATGATCCTGCTGGTTTACCCCACCGAAAAACCCGGCGGATGCCATTTTTGGGGTCAAATGCTGCATTTTACCATCCGAGAGCAGTGGACAAGAGGAAATCATGTTACACTGCATCGGAAAATGTTTTGATTGTGGGTTGAGCCCGACGATGGAAATCGCTCACTGGGGAAACTAGCAAAACAAAATGATTATCTTCCCAACATGGAGCGGCCAACACAAATCATCACAATCATAATCATCAAATGTGGGTGGCTGGGAAGGATTATCTCCGCACCTAATCGTATTAGCCATTGTATCAATTCACAACCAATAACGAACCAACCAAACGCCAACGAATTCCATTCCAATCACGCCGGAAATATCATTACACTGATTTTGTGCCTTCTCCACCCACCATCCACCCTTCCTACCACGTGGCATCGAAGGGGGAAGGGAGAAAGGAAGAGCTGTGCATTCCTCATTCACAAACTCGCTGATTCAAGGCATGAATCTGGGCACCAGCACCAGTCAGAAGGCCAAGCCTTGCGATTCTCTGAGGCCTGTGATGTGGTGGTCTATTACGTGCCTGATTTGAGGGCCATTTCCAACTGGGCGGCGTGGCGGCCGGCTTCACTTTATGCGATATCGGTATTTATTGTTATCTTTTTTTCTTTTCTTCTCTGGGTTTCTGGTTTAGGGGTTGCCAGTTTTACAGCATGCAGCGTTAGGGTGATAGATAGGCTAGTTTTTTTTAAACCTCGACTATATTGATAAAATATAAGTCCTTTGCTAATACAGTCCAGACTCGATTATCCGAAGTTTGATTATTCGAAGGTTTGTATAGGACTTCGGATAACCGAACCACGAACAAATTAATGTTTTTTTTTCGTGTTCTTAAATTTTTTTATTTTTATAATTAAATTCGAGTTCTGCTACCCCATTTTAGTCACATTTAAATGGTTGAGTGCCTATTCAATTAATAAAAATGCATTTTTTTAAATATTCCATCATCGCGAATTTGGCCGCCATCTTGGATTGAAAAATCCAAATCACTTTAGAGTAGTTCAGGGGTCATACCTAAACTCGACAATCAAAAATAAGACGACAAAGAAAAACAATTATTTTGTGATTCGATTATCCTAAGTGAAATTTTGCGAAGGCCTTCGGATAATCGAGTCTGGACTGTATTTTACAATGTTTCTGATTTCCCTCATTAAAAAAATCAAACGGAATTGTTTGTTGCACTTTCTGTTGCCTTTTTAAAGCACTTTTAAAGCTACTTGAAAGTTACCCTTAATTTAAAATGTTTGAAAGCTCTCACAAACCAGATATCCAATTAATGAAAATTTTTACAATTTTCCTCCACCCATTTTCAAAATCACTACTGTCAGAAGAGTCTTAAGGGAAATTTACTCAGCTTTCAGATGCTTCAAAGTGCGTAATGTTTTATCAAGAAATTGGTGAGATATCTATTTTTTATGTTTTTTGTTTTGAAATCATTTGCATTTTAAATTCTTTTTGTAAACTTTTCAATTTTTTTTCAGAAAACTAGTCAAATAATGTGTTTGATGTGTCATTTGCTTATCAAAATGTGCTAAATAAGAAAAGAAACAACTTTGTAGAAGGTTTCAAATCGTTTGTTTAGAAAAAATTTTAACTGAAATTTCGAATGTGTGGAATTTGTTTGCTGTGCTGTTCTCGGTATTGGAAAGAATTTTCCGGGAAAAAATCATAGAAATTTGAAGCTTAACATTGCAATACCATGCTGGGAAAATTTTAGCATCGTAGTATAAAAACAGCTTAAGTTATTTGCAAAACTTTAAAATGTTGTGTTTTCATCTAGTTTTCATTGAACATTCATTATGATTTTTGGACAATATAAAAAGCATTTATTGATATTGTAAGTCTAGAAGTATATAGTTTTTGCCATAATCTTCATTATTCTATAGATAGATGAGTCCAAAAACATAATAAAAATCATTTTTAATAAAATTTTCTGCAAAAAGCGTGGTCGGGGCAAAATGCACCGCTATGAAGCACCTTTGTAAAAACAGCGGTGTCATCTAGTGGTGACTAGTGAAAACTGCGTTAACCCGCATTTTGCCTCATCGTTGTGGTGCATTTTGCCCCAATGTTGTAGTGCATATTACCCCGCATGGTTATTTGAAATGAATCAAAAATGTTTTTTAGAAATTTGATATTTTCGAACAATTTTTAGGTTTTTTAAGACTTTTTTCACATGAATGACGAAAAATAATAGTTGTTTTAGAACATCGAAAAAAAAATTCTTTCACAGTAATGCTAAAATGGTTGAGAAATCGCAGTTTCCCTTAGGGGGTGCATATTACCCCCTCTCCCCCTAACATAATTTTTCTGTACAAATATCACCTATCTGCTCTGATTTAGCTGATTAAACCTAAATTTTATCAGGTTTGAGATTGTTAAGGGAATAAATACATTTCCTTAACCAAACATGCAACCCAGTTGCATGGATACGAAACATAATTAAAAATCTAACATGGACAGTTATTTGTAACGTTGCAAGCTTCAAAAGTCATATTTTTCCTGATTATAAGGTAAAGATAAAGATTAATAAAATGTGTTACTGTTAAATAAGCATTTCAAAGTAGCAATAAAACTCGCGTGTTCACGTGTTCAGATTGTTCAAAACACTGTCGCAAAAAAATATGTTCATTATTTTCAGTATTTTAACAAAAAAGTTAAACAAAAACATCCATTCCGAACTATTTGCACTAGTTACATAACTGTGTTTTTTTTTTCAATTCTCCGTTGGAACGACAATAGCTCAAAGATCCTCTGTAATAACTATTATCTATAAGAAAAATGTAATTACGATAGCCGACTCGGTCCTAACCAGCGCCTAAAAGAAAATATTAATAAATTACTTTTAGTTTTTTTTTCTAAAATTTGAAAAAAAAATAGGTTTACATCCAATTAACAATTTAAAATGTTTGAAACCAAGTTTGGGGGAAAACCTGAGGTTTTCAAGTTTTGTGAACAAGATGAGATTTTCAAAATAGTTCCATAATTATGTTTATTCATTTATGTTATTAATTTTCAAAATAGTTCCATATTTTTTTTTATATGAAATATTCTGAAAAGTTAGCAGAAAATAAATACGGAACATTGAATTAAAATCCCAATGCTTCAATCAGAGAATTTAAAAAAAATCTACAATATTTTTTCTAAATTTAGCAATAAAAATAATTTTTAAGCTTACAAAATCCAAAAATAACCTTTTATGTAATAATTTAATGATTTACCCAAACACCCTATTCGCACCATATATGCCGCTTGGCTGCCTTTCAAAAGTCATCTCCCCAAGTGGCCGCCAACGAAAATAGGGAATTTTTATCACGTCTCGAGTCGTTTCCTGATGATTCTATTGCCGAATTCTGCCGATTGTCACTGCCTTCTCGCTGCTCTATATCCGTTGAAAGGCCTCGCCACGAAACGACTCAATTTCACCCAAATGACCGCATTTACTGCCTCGCACGATCTCTGGCCCCCTTTTTTTTTTTTTTGATGAGTAGAAGGAAACTGTGGCGACTAGTTTCTTGCACGACTATGCGTCTCCATCGAAATTAGGACAGTGAAGGCTATCCAGGTTTTTAAGCGAAGATGGCGTTCGAATGGTGAACGCCCGAAATGTCAAAATCGCGCAGTAGCACCAACATTAGAAAAAAATGTGGCTGTCATGCCATGGCACACTTGTTCCGTAATGTTGGTACTACTGCGAGATTTTGACATTTCGGGCGTTCACCATTCGATCGCCATCTTCGCTTAAAAACCTCGATATGAAATTAGGTTGAATGTTGACATGTCAGAAAATCAATGAAGCTTCTTCAAAAACAAAAAATATTTTGAAATAGCTGCAAAAAAAATTGTAAAAGCAAAAAAACACTTACATAGATATTGCATCGTAAACACATTGACAGCCGCAAATAAACTTTGTCCCCACTGAATCATCCGAAGCTTTGCTAAATTTAGTGACCTTCGAGGACGGGGGCCTATTTTCATAGATGTCCCTCGCAATGAAAGTGGAAATGCATGGCAAAAAGTCCGACACGGCCGTACTTTCGGTTGCCCAACCTTCCGTTTCCCCCCACAAAAAAATTGTCCTCTTCACTCGATTTTCGTCCAAAAAACCCCGAACCCTGGCTATGCATACAGATGCTCAATTGTCATCGAATTTATTTTGAATTTATAGCCATTTCTGTGGTTGCAGTGCCACGATGTTTTCCCTTAGCAGAGCTGAATAGGGGCTGTGTTATTTTCAGGGATAGCAATCTGTGATGGTCCTGTCGGTGAAAAGGGCTTGGAGATTGGAGGAGGAAGAGAAGTGGTCCCACCTACATGACCCAAAGCGACGAACGTTCTACGTATGTTTTCCAACGTTTACTACACAGCACAACGTGAGATTAAAATAGAGTATTTATTGAAAAAAAAGAGATGTATTGATGAATTTGTTTAATTTTTCGCGAATGTTTTCAAGGATTTTCACTCATCATAAACTGAGCATTTCTCTGAGATTTCGGTCATTCGATTTTTTTATGTATTTTGTAATTCGGCTGAAACTTTTTCGGTGCCTTCGGTATGCCCAAAGAAGTTTCAGCCAGAATATTTTCAATTCTTTTAAATCAAGACTACAATTTTAAAAGGACGTAATAATAAATGTCTGGCCCTTTTGAAATGTTAGTCTTGACTTAAAAAAAATGTTTTCGGAAAGATCGGAAAACTTCACGAATGTTTCATATTTTTGCATTGAAAATCGGTCCATGAGTTGCTGAAATATCGACTTTAGAAAATAATGGGTTGTTTGGGTGAGACTTAGAAAACAATAATTTTCCTCTTTTTAAACCTTTGCATGGAAATATCTCAGCAACTAAGGATCGTATCAACAAAGTTCAACCAAGCAAAATATAGGGAATTTTCTCAGTTCTTCAAAAACATTTTTTTCAGAAGTGGGCAAACATGTAAACTAATTTAAAAAAATGGATAACAGCATGTTTAAAAAAAAAAGTTACCTAAAATGGATATAACTTGAAAAAAGTGCACTTTATCAAAAATTCACTAATGAACGTTTTGATTGCAAATTCGATATAACATAGAAATATGAAGTTGAAAAACTTTTGCGATCAATATTTCGAATTTTTGAAAAAATCTGTATTGATTCAAAAAATTATAATTCGGTCAAAGATTTTTTGCCCATTCTGGAAATTTCTAAAAAGTTGGCATTCGATGTCCCCTAAAACATTTAAAAAAAATAAATGAATATAGTGTTTTTTTTGCAAATCAAGTTTAAGCGGCAAAAAGTTAAATAAAACTTCACCATTTTTTTTATCGTGTATCATTTTTTCAGTGTATCCCTTATCCATACCTACAACTTTGCTCAAGACACCAAATCGATCAAAAAATTCCTTCAAAAGATACAGGTTTTTGAATTTTCACATCTCATTTTTGTATGGACAGTAGGGTGCCCAGAATATGGGACTTTTTCTCAAAACCTCGCTCCACAAGCTGAATATTGTTCCTTAAGCTATTATAGGACTCTGGGCCAAATATGAGCAAAATTTGTCAACGTTTACCCATTGATACTCGACGTGAGATTCTCATTGGAAATTTAATGCTCTACAACTTTGTAGAACATACCAAAGCTGTAAAACTCGATCCTGAAAAGTTATTAGCGATTTAAAAAAGTAATATTTGTATGAAAAACTTGTTATTCACTAACTTTAGACTCGGGTATCAATGGGTTAATCTCAACCATTGCCGATCAAAATTTGCACAGATGCTTAAAATAACCCAAAAACCCGTTTTCCGCTTGTGGAGCAGGGGGTAATTTTTTCTGGGCACCCTAATGGACAGCTGCCAAATTTGTACGGAAAATTATATGGACAAACTAATGATGCAAAATGGCTTCTTTGCATACCGAAGGCACCAAAAAAGTTTCAGCCGGATAAAAAAATACAAAATTCAAAATAATAAAAAAGGCCTTTTTCGTAGAGAATTACTCAACAGTCTTGTTGTGTTATTTAAACCGTATTTTGGTAATCAATAATCCTTAAAAACGTATTTCAGTTAGTATTCATCAAAATCTTAAATTGTAGTGTTAATTAAAAGTTTAACTTTTTTATTTATATAATTTTTCTTTAATGTTAATATTCAACAAAAAAATGAAAATCCTGAAGTTTACCAGAAACAAATTATTTCAGAGATTCAGAAGTCATAAATTGTTCAACTTTATTTTTATTTTTTTTTATTTTACTATTAATAATAATTGATTACATTTGAACATTGTAGAAAAACAATAATTTTACTAAAATGTATCTTTCTATTATTTAACATTTGATGCACAGACAAAAATCGGTTGAATTTGGACGTTTTAGAAAATTATTATTGGGAAAAATTGGCATCTCTGCCAAACAGTTTCGAGGCAATACCAACAGCTATGCTGAAAACATCAAATCGATCAGAAAAATTAGTTTGAATTTTCGAAAGAATTGTTAAAAATAGTTCAAAAAAAAGTTTCATAGTTCGTAGTCATTTTAACCGATTAAACCCCATTTTTTTAATTTGAATGTAAAATGTTCAAAATGTTTATTCGTTAGTTAAGTTAATCAAGAATAACGCAAATTTATAAAACAATGTTTTTTCTTTGATTGTCTTGAATTGTCAAAAATTAATAACAAAAAAACTAAAATTAAGCCCACCTTGTCCCAAATCGTCGCTGCTTCCCGATCAGTTCAAAAAGAGTCAACAACAACAACAAAAAACCCGCACCGCGTGAAAAACGGTCCCCAACTATTCAAGTCTACAGCGCCAGCCAGCGATATCCCATTGACAGGCCCTCATTCCGCACGAGGTGGTGTGGCCAAAACCGCCACGTGTCGACCAGCATGTGAACGTCGGAAAATTGAAATGATACTGACTCTCTGGAGTGGCTCACAGGACGGGGTGTTTGGAGGCAGGTTCCCTGCTCCGATATCCAGGTTTCGGGGATACATTTCAATTCGATGTGTTGAATTTTTCATAAATCAATCCCAGTCTGGTTCCGGATTGATGCACGTGACGACGACACTTGGCTTTGGGTGTTCTTTTTTTCGGGGGAGGCGAGACCACATGTGTGGCATTGGTATGCTGATAAAGTAAGTGTCTGCTGGGTGAAATATGTCCCATAACTTGTGATTGAAGATATCAAGGTAACTAAGGTTGACATTTGTTTCATTTTTGTCGTTCAACATTCATCAAATTTGAGTGATGAGTATTTTTGACACAGATTTCTTCGATTTTTTCTATTGCGTTGTCAAGGACAAACAAAATTGGATCTCTTTTTTTAATCATTAAAAAAATATTCGCCAAAAACTTAATTGAAGGTTCAATGTTGCCAATATCACCCAAACAAGCACGACGAGCCCCCTGAGATAATTGGACAACTTCAAACGCACTTCACACAGCAAAAAATCCGATGGTAGAATCGCATGCAAAAGCATGCACATCACCTTCGTCAAAATAAACACTTAATATTACACACTGCATGTACAATTTTTGCAAACACAAAAAAAAAGTTGCAACCGACGGGATTCAAACCCAGCACCAACAGTAAGGACTGGCGCCTTAGCCCACTCGGCCATCAGACCGATGAAAAGTTGTAAGGATAAACGCATATATGAGCTTGACATTTCGGTCAAGTAGGTTTCCCATACTGATGGGCTACATATTTCAGGGCGTATAATTACATAAATTTGCATAAAATAATGCAATATTAATTTTACACCCAGTACTTTTACACGCAGCTGGATTACTACTTTTTTAGCTGTGCACCAGTCGAATAAAACCCCGTTTATTTGCACACTCACACACACTCAGGGAGGAGGACGGAAATTTATGTTTATTACCACGTATCCGATTTTATTTCCCTTCGTCAAGTGCACCCAACGTGATATTTTTGTCTGGATTTCACCGGGGAAAAAAATCTGCTCCCACATCATTCCCTGACCAGTCCTGACCAGAGGTGTCCCGCGCCAAAGTGACACTCAGCTGCTGCAACTGGTGCACTTTTCGACCGTGATGCACTGTGGAAATAAAAACAAATGATTCTAAGAACAATGGATCTTGTTTTTTTTTTCAAAGGTAAAATTTGTTAAACTTCTGATAAAAAATAAATGGAATGTTTTTTTTGAATCGAAAATTTTATCAATTTTAACTGCAGTTTCAACGTGGGTGCATAAACTAACAACATTATCAATTCCGCTAGCATAAATTCGTCGGTGGAGGAGGGATATGTGAACATGTTTTTCACAGCTTTACAAAAAAAAACGCAGACATTAAACAACTTTGCGCCTCATTCAACGGCCACCAATTAACAGCTGTACATGTTTTGAGTGATTTGAAAAGGTAAATTTATCTTGTTGTAACACCGAGTGTGGAAACAAATAAAGTTTGTGAAATTAAGGATGTTCGAATAATTATTGAAACAGAAAACATAAAAATAAAATTTCATGTAAAATTAACTAGTATTTTTAAACTACTTAGGAATTATTATTCGATTATAGATTTGAATAATCAATGACTTTGAGAAGCATATTTGCAATTTGCATTTGTATATGATATACTTGATGGAAGGAGTTTAACTGAAACTCCAAATGATATTTTTAAAAATAACCACGTCCACACCTTTTTTAACAACTTTAATACGGTCACGAAACGGATAAAAACATAGTAGAAAATTGATTTAGTACATTAAAAAAATATTTCGAAAAAAAAAACGTGGGAGGGCACTATACCAAATTCCAAATTCCAACACATATTTTGTCAAATCAAACTTAACCCAAATAAATTAAGATAGTGTAGTTCTCTAGCTTTTAATTCAAAAAACTGATTTTTAATTGTATAAAACATTATCCATTTATTTTTATTCAATATTATTGCATTCATACAATTATTTCCTACTTGCTTCATACAAATTTGGGGCTAACCACAATACGCTGAGTGATCTTGAAATAATAGAATTCATTATTATGAACTTATTTTGCTGATCAAATTAGGCTGGTACAAATATTTTTAAAAGTTTTTGTCACCCCTCCCCTTCAAAATTGGCCCGAAAAATCAGGGGGCAAAAAAAATATTTTTACAATAAACTTCAAAATTTCAATGAAAATTCAAGTGCAACCAGCTGAAATCAAATTAAAATACATTCTCAAATCATTTTTAGCATATTTGGGTTTATTTAAAAATCTTAAGATTTTTTGAAAATTTTCGATGCAAAATCTTTTTTTTCGATACAATTTTTGTTTTTGTCAGATCTTAGATTTTTTGAAAACTAATGATTGCAAAACAACTGAACTAGTGTAAAATGCATTTTAAAACATTGGCTTGTTATTTAAATTGTTATATTTTTTTAATTTTTTGGCACCGCCCCCCCCCCCCCCTTGACCTCGGCCAGGGCCGAGGGACAAAAACTTTTTTAAATATTTGCATCGGCCTTAGTGTCTCACAATTATTAAGGCTTTTCTAGAAAAAATGTCACTCCTTTAAAAATAATACCAAAATGTAAAAAACTTAATTTCTCAATAGGTCAGTTTAGACAAAGTTTACGCTGATAGATTTCTTCACATTTTTGTTTTTGTGGATATTGATCAATCCATGTTAATAATGAGAATTTTAAAATATGTTCCAGGTAAGCAAGTTTTTGAGTAACACTCAAAAATTTAAATTTTTCAATCGGTACTGTGGGAAATTGTTGATCCTATTTTCGTAATCAAGCAATTTAACTTTCGTGAAGTTTGCTCAGTTTTGTTTAGGGAATCAAAATAATTAACATTTGAAAATAGCTAAAATTGTAAAATTCTACGTATTATTTTTTTTTGTAGAAATCTGTTAATTCTAAGTTTATGTTGCCTTCCCCTCTCCATTCAAAATCGGTCCGAAAAATCAGGGATAAAAAATAGAAGGATTTTTATAGAAATAGAAGCCTAATCTGGGATCGATTAAAATTATTTTGATTTTTTAAAAAATTTGGTTGTACAGTACCGCAAAAGTTTTTTTTTGTCGACAAAAAATTCATCAATACTTAGATATTTTGAAAATAAATGATTGCAAGCAACTGACAAGAAAACAAATGACAATGACAAATGAAAAGAAAAAAAATGGAAAATCATCAGAGATACCTCCTCGCTCGATTCTTTATCTAAAAATAAGTAACTGTGCCAATTTTGAGCCAAATCGGTTAAGGGTTAAGGGTCGCTTTTTATCGTTGAAGTTTTTATGGGTAAAATCGAAAAAATGTTTGAGGAAAAGCAAAAAATTCGAAATTCCACCAATAGGTGGCGTTAAATGTGTCGGATCATTGTCAAGTATGAGATTCTTATGTTAAATTTTATAACAAACAACTTTGTCCAAGATCGCAAAACGATCCGAGTTAACCTTGAAAATTTTCACAGTTACTTACTTTTGCCTGAGGAATGTGCATAATACATTTAAAAACACTTTTTTCATTTGAATGTTAATGTCATGACCTGAAATTTCATTTTTAATTTTTTTTTTAGAAATTAAACACTTTTTTGTTTTTATAATCCTTGAATCACGCTAATGCAGCGTTGCCAGGTTGCCAGATACATCTGGCCACGATTTGAAATATATATTAATTTTTTTATTTTTTTCAGACTAAGTTCAAAACCATACTGTTTATTTTGTATTTAAAATAATTAAAATGTGGAATCTCACACTTTTTGAACACTGTTTTGCTCGTTACTTTAAGAAGAGCGGCTAGCCAGATTTTTTCTGTTTTTTTTTTTTTGCCAGATTTTTTTGTGTGTTCAGACCTGGTAAGGGCTCGTTAGAAAATTACGTCCTCGAATACGGGGAGGAGGGGGGCCTGAAGTTTGTGACAGCTCATGTGAAAAGTATAGGAAAAGAAGTCTGTCAAATAAACTTTGTAGTATAAAAAGTATTTCAAAATTATGTTTTTAAGGGGCCATGTATAAACCACGTGGACAGTTTAGATGGTGGATGATTGACCACGCTCCATGCAAACAAGATTTTTTTTGTATTGACGAGGGGGGGGAGGGGTTGAGATTTCCAAAGAAGTGTCCACGTGGGTTATGAATGGTCCCTAAAATAATGCAACTATTTCTTATCGATTAGTCCTGATCTTGTTGAAAAAAAACTCTGAAGAATCTGATCTAAATTATAGAATAAAAATAGATTCTTCTATCATCAAGAATCATCAGCTGACTAAATCTGCATGTTTATTAAGGTAGTAATATCAGTTTTTATGAAATGAAATTTAAAAAAATTAAAGACTGTGATAAAAAAAATCTCAGGTGCTCAAAAAACATTTACAAAATTGTTACAACACAAATCACTACAAAAAATCATTCAACAAATGCATCCACCATAAAGCTTGACGCTCACACACACCTCCATTCATTATTGCGCTCGCTTGTCGAGAGCTTTTCAGCTGGCTGTTAAATAATCGAATAAAATTTAAAACAAAAGCTTCCGGTTCAAGTGCAGGCAATTGGTTCCTCCCAAACTTTCTTTTTTTTTCTCGCTCCCTCGGTGTGGTCACCCTTTCTGAGTGTGCGTGTTTCTGTGTCTGTGTTTTGCTTGTATTGGGGGATGTTTAATTAAAATGCAGCCGGGAATCGATTTTCGAGTTTTCAACATTTTTTGAATTGGGGAATTCTTTTTTAACCTCACAAGTTTTTTTTTATTTTGTTTTTGGCAATTTTTGGGTTAAAAAAGAAACACTCAATTGGTCGGGCGGTTCAGTCAACAGACTCTGGGCAGGATGGTGGAAAACGATAAATAAATAAATGAAAATGCAATAAAGCCCAATTGAAAGCTATGCGCGCAGGAGGGATTTGAACCAATTTTCGAATATTTTTCATCGATGAAATCAGTGCATCGATAGGCACTTGATGACTGAATTTGTTTTTTTTTTGTGGCTTGTTTTTCTGAGATTAGGCATTTTAACTTTTTGATGCATTTGCTACCATGTTTTCGAATCATCACAAAGGATTATGTTGAGAATATTTCTCTGCGTTTTTTACTCTCTGTCAACTATTTTTGTTATATTCCGTTAATTACCGCACCACTGAACCAAAAAGCGGAGAAGTGCCTCATGCGCGATAAAATTTTATTTCCCGGAAGGGCTGCCGAAATCATTTCGACACTCAACTGGACAGATCTGTCGCGAAAAACCTGGATTGTTGTCCTCAGGGATGAGCAGACACGTGTCGGCAGATATTTCAAGCACATATCTTTTATGCACAATTTTTTTAGTTCACAGTGGTCAAATTTAAAAGTTTTTTTTGTTTGGCAAGGTCATTTATTTTTATTTTAGAACATTATAGTATTTTGTTTGTAACTGATTGAGGTTCGTACAAAAAATATATTATCAAAAAAATGTCAAAATTTTAGTTAAAACACAATTTTTGATGTTTTTTTTTAAGGGGAGTGAAAAACAAACTTTGCAAAATACGTACAGTTGCTTTAAATTAGGTACACAAATAGAAACTTTCAAATAATTACTCAAAAATTCAACATACCAGTTCACCACATTCTCTCGTACTTTCACCACGATCCCTTCCGACACCGGACAAACCAGCTGGCCACCACCACCGGCGGAAAGCCGAAATAAAACTTTCGCTTCGGGGTTTATTCGCCACATTGCTGCTGCCGCTGCTGAGAGAAGCCCAACCGGGACCTACCTTCCTTTTTTTATCCTGTCCGAAGCCTCGTGTCGTTATCGCCGTATCGGAACCGTTCCCTCTGGAGTGGTTTTAAATACAGTGCAAAGTTTCGACAACCTTCCGCTCCCAACCTGCTGCCTGCCCTTTCATTAGTAATTTCCGGTCAGTGGAGTTGAATGAAAGTTTTTATTGTTGAGTAATAAAATTTTCACCTGATTTGTTCAGAAATTCTGAAGCAGAATCAACCGGATGTGGGTGGGTGGGATGAGCTGGGGATTCGGAAAAGCGTGGCATGGTGCTTCGGCATAATAAAAGGGGTTGAGAGTGATTTCCGGAATGGCCGTCTTTTAGCAGATTTAACTTATTTATGGGGCGATATAAAGTGGAGCGTGGCAGCTTCGGATAGTTTTGAGTTGTGCTGGAGAAGTAAATGTTCACTGTGAATGATTTAGTGTTGTATAAACAATTTGGTTGTATGTTTTTAACTGGTTGGTAGCACTGTACAAAAAAGCAAATCAGAATAAACTAAACATAATTTACTACAAAAAACATGAAAAATAATCAGATGTACATAATTAACAATAACCAATTAATACAATAAATTTATAAGATTAAATCAATGAAACATTAAGATAACATAAATGATTTAAATTTGTTTCAGTTGTTCAGATCCCCCTTTTTAAACTTCCCAAGTAGATTAGATGTCCCTATTCTGGACCATTAAAAAGGAGCACTTTTTTGTTTGATTTATTTGCAATAACTTCTTTAGGTAGTCTCTTATATCTACATAGTTTTTAATGCTTATGCACATTAGAGTGCTCAGAAAAAATGACCCCCTACTCCACAAGCGTAAAACGGTTTTTTGGGTTATTTTAAGCATCTTTGTAAAGTTGTGCGAATTTGGTTAAGATTAACCCATTGATGAAACTCGAGCCTAAAGTTGGTGAAAAAAATGTTTATACATACAAAAATACAAAAATGACTTTTTAAAATCGCTAATAACTTTTCAGGATCGAGTTTAACAGCTTTGGCATGTTCTACAAAGTTGTAGAGCATGACATTTCCAATAAGAATCTCACTTTTGAGAATATTTGGATGGAAGTAGAGCACTCTGCAGACAAAACCGTAAGAAAATTGAGTTTTTCATACATTTTTTCGATTTTTCCCATACAAACTTCACCTTCGAATATCATTGGGTAAATGTTGACCGATTTTGCGCATATTTGGCCCAGAGTCCTAAAATAACCCAAGTAACAATATACAGCTTGTGGAGCGATTTTTTGAAAAAAAAGTTCTATATTCTGAGCACCCTAATGCACATACACAATCAATTTTGTGATCAAATTATCAATTTTGTGATCAAATTATCAGTCTAAAAAAGCACTTAGTATGGTAGTATTGCTCTAGAGATACAACCTTCAATCCACCTATTTGCGGCCCACCTTCTGATTGGTTGAAATCTCGAATCTCCACGCGGTGGACCATTATGACGTACAGTTCAAGCTACGCCCAAATAGGGACCAGCCAGAAATTACGTGAATTTATTTGAAGATCCACTTGGTTTATGGATGGCCCTATTTGGGCGACCCAAAATTCAAATACCGATCTCAGCAACTACTGTTCTGATTGTCAATGTGAAAAAAGAAACTTAAGCAAAATTTGGCCTTGCTAGATTAGAAAATTTTAGTAAATTGCATTGCAAATGTTACACAATGTTTGCAAAAAATCAAACATGGGGTTGATATCTCAGTAAAAATAAAGTTAAAATTAGAAAACATGATATTTTCATGAAGTTGGTAGCACTGCCAAATAATTTTTGCTCTTGCTAGGCCATAGCACCAAAGATGTCTTTTTGTCATCTTAAAATTACTCAAAACGAAACTTTTCAAAAAAATTGTTTTTTTTTTGTGTCAATTGTTTCCTTTTGTGAAAAAAATTTAAATAAAAACTAACTTAATCCATCTAAGTGGTTTATGGCTTCCTTACTCTTAACCAACAATAGATTGATACAAATTCACAAATTTCATCAATATATTTTTTAAATCCGGAAGAAAATCTATGTACAGCAATTCCATTTGAAAAGAGCCTAAACCGAAAAAAAGTTCTCCGATCGGTCAAAATTTTTCTGGGGGTTCCTTGGCCAAATTAATTAGACCCGTATTTTTTTGTTTGACCATTAGGGTGACCTACATCGTGCTAGGGTGGTTCAAAAAATGGCAATTTTCGCAAATTTTCGCAAAACCCACTTTTTTCAAAAAATCGCATCTCCGCGTCATTTCATCTGATTTTAGCTGTCTTAGACGCAAAAGAAAGGTGATGAGTTTGGCTATTTGAAAAAAATAGTAAGAAGTTTCAAAAATCTAGCTAAACATTTGAAAAATTCGTATGAAAACCTAAAATGGTGTTTTGACCGTGTCTGGACCAAAAAGCCTATTTCTGAAAATATTTTCGTCGGATTCCTCGGAAAATTTCACATGTGATTAAAAAAATTGGCGATGTCGAACCGTATGCCACGCGCAAAAACAGGAAAATCACGAAATCGACAAAAAAACATCTTTTTTTTACTAAAACTGCGATAACATAAAAATTTCAGCGATGACCTAAACATGTAAGGGTACCAAAACTTTTGTATTTAAAATACGCAACTTTTGGTACACTAACATGTATAGGTCATCGCTAAATTTTTTAAGTTATCGCAGTTTAAGTGAAAAAGTCGTTTTTTGCCGTTTTCGTCATTTTTCCATTTTTGCGCGTGGCGCGTCGAAAAACCTAGTTTTTATTTTAAAAAAATCGTATCTCTGAAAATTGAAAACATAACTTCACCATTTTTTGATATGTAAGGTAAAATTTTCCGAGGAATCAGGGAAAAATATTTTCAGGTTCTTTGGTCCCGAGACCTTCAAAACAGCATTTTAAGTTTTCATACGACCTTTTCAAATGTTAAGCCAAATTTTTGAAACTTCTTTAAGACAGCTAAAATCGGATTGGTTTTTGCGAAATTCGACGAAATTGGCCATTTTCGGACCACCCTAACACGGCGTAGGTCACCCTGATGGCCAAACAAAAATATACGGGTCTAATCATTTTGGCCATGGAACCCCCAGAAAAAAGTTGAGCCCGATCGGAGAACTTTTTTTTCGAATCATGCTGTTTTCGTGAGGAATTGCTGTATATATACATAATAAAAGATCCCAAATATTAATTTTTAATTTATTTAAAAGTAAAATAAACAAATTGGAATGTTATTTCTCGTGTTACTCCTTTTCTGAAAAGTTCTCATCATAACCTACAACTTTACCAAAGATACCAAATCGATACGAAAATTCCTTCTCTAGATACAGATTTTGGATGTTTATTACATTAGAGTGTAACAAAAATGACTTTTTGGCGGGCATTCAAGGGTTTGTTCCGGTGGGCATACTAAGCCCAAATCCAAAATATGAGCTTGATTGGACGTAACAGGAGCTGGCGCTCCGCCCTTCAATTTTAAATGGGATTTAACCCGTAAAAAAGATTTTTTCAAAAATGTCACTTTTTGAGGCATTTTGGCCACTGAAGCGTTTATTTTCAACATCATTGGCGTGTAGGCCAGATCCTTGCGCATCTTTTGGTATATATAACATTGAAATTTGGAGCAATCTAGAGCTCGGTACAGGCCTTCAAAGTTAAGCATTTTTTCAAAAAATCGGTCCCGGCAAAAAAGATATGCGTCGCGCCTCGCGACGCCCTAGACGCCATTTGATTTTGCCGGGGCCGATTTTTCAAAAAAATGCCAAACTTTGAAGGCCTGTACCGAGCTCCAGGGTGCTCCAAATTTCAATGTTATATATACCAAAAGATGCGCAAGGATCTGGCCAACACGCCAATGATGTTAAAAATAAACACTTTAGTGGCCAAAATGCCTCAAAAAGTGACATTTTTGAAAAAATCTTTTTTTACGGGTTAAATCCCATTTAAAATTGAAGGGCGGAGCGCCAGCTCCTGTTACGTCCAATCAAGCTCCTATTTTGGATTTGGGCTTAGTATGCCCACCGGAACAAACCCTTGAATGCCCGCCAAAAAGTCATTTTTGTTACATCCTAATTATTACATATTCATTTTGTATGACCAGTCCTAAATTGTATGTGAAATTGAATGGAAAATCTTATGATACAAAATGGCTTCTTTTGACATAAGGAGTACATAGACAAAGTTTCATCCAAATAAAAAAAATAGAAAGAAAATTGATTTTCGAATACGTAAAGAATTTTTCAGTGATTGTAGTATTTCATAGAATTAATTTCGACAGGACCAAAGATTCTATAGGCTAAATATACGGACATCTACCCTAGGTGAGTACCGTTTTCAGGAAGAATTCAAAAAGTGCGAATTGTAAATCGCACATGAATGTAACTGTGTGTGAGTGTACATTTTTCTTTGTGGTTTGGTTTCGAAATTATGAAATGATTTTTTTGTTCTTTTCTTTCGATGGCACCCCACCACCGGCGTGTCACCATCGTTTGAAACGGAATTTCGCGCCTCAGGAGCGTGCCCAGCGTGGTCGAGTTTTTTCTCCCCACCCTCCCGTCAGCATCGTGGGTGGGCGATATCAATTTGAGCCGTCTGACGGTGAGGAATAAGAAATGTAAGTAATTTTGTTCCGCATAGTGAGGATTTTTTTTCTTTGCTTTCTTTATTCACTTTTGTTTTCCATTCTTCAAGGGTGAGTGAAAAATGAGCAAAATTACTGAGTTAATTTCGAGCGAGAGAGATGATTTTTAATTACCAAGTTTTCGCTTTGCTTTGTTCGAAAGTTGAGCTGATTGGTTTTTCTTCCGGTGGCGTTTTTCATGCAAATGGTGCTTGTGAGATTTTATGGTAGTTTTATGGGAAAAGAGTTCATGGTCGATATATTTTTGAAATGTTTTCAACTATGCAAATAATGTTTGTTTTCCATAGCTTTTAATTGTTGACTAAGTTTTAAAGCAAACAAATCAACATTTTAGTTAGAACAACCAGTCAATCTGTCTATACATTTCCGTATCCGTTACCCAAAAAATACTTCCGACAGGGGTTTTCCTTCCTTCCTGGTGGCTTTCGATCGGATGTCCCCCGAGCCTCTATCGAGACCCAATAATGAAGCAGCAAAGTGTCACTAAATGGACGTTGGACAGATGAGAGATACGTGCAGCGATTGCCAAAATCTGGGGTCCCCCCTGCCCGGTTGGGGAATTCGCTGTATCAAAGTAATTGAGTTTAGGCGAAATCTTGCGACAGTCACTTCCTTCTTCTATACGTTTGGGCTCATTCGGGGTTATGTGATTCGATTTCGGGGACGACTCCCCCACAAATTCGAGGACGGCCATCATTCGAGCTGATGATGATGATGACTTTGCTGGTTGAGAATTTCCCGAAAAATGACGTAAATGTCAGCGATTCATTAGGGTTGTGGTGTCGTTTACGTTACATGGCGAAAACATTCGATTTGAGCTGGCCTAGTTCTTGGAAAAGGCAATTCGAGCAATTGGTCCCATTATACACCATCGTTTTGGGGCATGATGTTGCATTTCGGAGGAGGCTGGTTTGGTTTTCAAGAGAAGAGTAATAAGTTCTTGGTTGAGCAAGCAGTATCGAGAAGAGTTATTCGATTGTGACATGACCTAGCAATGCTTACAAGGCACGATTGTTTGTGGTTGAACATTTGCAGAGGACCTTACAAAGAACAAAACAACAACTTGCTGGTTACGTTACAAAATACAAAAAGACCTTTTTGTTCACTTTTGAAATTTCTTTGAACCACGTGAAATTCTCTCCCATTTCCACTAATTAAACAACTTTTTGGAACCAAAATTGCATTCTGCAATCAATACAGTTGATTACATCAGACCGCCCACAAGGTCACGTCACCGTAAAAATCTGCGCTTAACGAGCTTATCGATCGACGTTCTTCCAGCGATTACCGAGCAGCGATAATCCTGCTCCTCGGAAGTCGCCACTTTCGCCTTTCATCAACAAAAAATAAAACACCGGCGCCGGAACCTTATCAGTCGATGACGAACTCGACAGAGTGACGTCCTCTCTCCCTCGAAGACAAGTGGCATCCCAGCTCCTCGTGCTGGACACATGTGAAACCCCTTCCTACTTGAAAAAGTCTAGAAACCGTTATCTGTATCAGGCCGCGAAAAGCTTGTGCAAAGCCGCGACCATGTCTAAACAAATCAAAAACTCGTAGCTGGAAACTTCTTAACGGCACAGCCAAATCGGTGGAACGCCGCGCCGTGCAAACACAAAATAAGGCAATCAAAATCAATCAAAATGAAATAAAACAAAAAAAGCGGCGCAAACTTCATCTTCCCATCGCTGGATTTGTCTAGATTGACTTTGGCAGCGTGCCAAAAGTCGAATAAGTGCTCTCCTGGAATGCCAATTCCTCGTTTCCATCATAATTCCGGAACCTTAATGTGATTTCCATTCTATTGTGATAACAAATTTATTTCGACGCTCTCTCGATGCTGTCTCTACTTCGATATATTCATGCAGAAACTTCCCTCAAGCATGGTGATTGTTTTTCATTGAGTTTTGTTTCTGAGTGAGTAGCTATGAATTTATTGAAGAAGAATTTACGAAGTCGTAACTTTGGTTCAAATGGGTTGACAAGGAAGACATAAGAAAGTGGAACAGCTCTGTTAACTTGAAAAAATTGTTTTACAGCGGTTTTTAATGGATTCATCAATAGGTTTCTTCTTTGGTTTTATTTTTGCAATTCAATATTTCAATACGATTCCATGGAACAAGCATTGAAATTTTACTTTTACTTGTTACTTTTTACTTTTTACTTTTTACTTTTTACTTTTTACTTTTTACTTTTTACTTTTTACTTTTTACTTTTTACTTTTTACTTTTTACTTTTTACTTTTTACTTTTTACTTTTTACTTTTTACTTTTTACTTTTTACTTTTTACTTTTTACTTTTTACTTTTTACTTTTTACTTTTTACTTTTTACTTTTTACTTTTTACTTTTTACTTTTTACTTTTTACTTTTTACTTTTTACTTTTTACTTTTTACTTTTTACTTTTTACTTTTTACTTTTTACTTTTTACTTTTTACTTTTTACTTTTTACTTTTTACTTTTTACTTTTTACTTTTTACTTTTTACTTTTTACTTTTTACTTTTTACTTTTTACTTTTTACTTTTTACTTTTTACTTTTTACTTTTTACTTTTTACTTTTTACTTTTTACTTTTTACTTTTTACTTTTTACTTTTTACTTTTTGCTTTGTACTTTTCACTTGCGCCGTTGCAATTTTTTTTAGTTTATGTCCCTCGACCTTGACAAAAGTCGAAAATATAAAAATTTAAATTACTAGCCTTGGTTTCAACATTTGGATGAAAAAAGTGTTTTAAAATTCATTTTTCATTTGTTTTCAAAATATCGATGTATTGACGGATTTTTTTGCTCTGTTTGTGGGACTGTACATTGATATTTCATGGAAATTTAAAAGGTTTTCAAAAGAGTTCAAACATGCTAAATGTGATTATAACGCAGGAAAATGCATTTTTACTGGTTTTCAGTAGATAAAACTTTAATTTTCATTAATTTTTTTTTGTTTTTCGAAAACAAAAATTTTTGCCCCCTTATTATTCAGGCCGATTTTGAAGGGGGGGAGAGGGTTACAGAAACTTTGAAATATATTTGCAACGGCCTTATTTTCTTTTTTTTGTTTTTTTGTTTTTTTTTGTTTTGTTTTGTTTTTTTTTTTCCTTTTTTTTCTTTTTTTTTTCTTTTTTTTTCTTTTTTTCTTTTAATTTTTTTTCTTTTCTTAATTTTTTTCATTTTTATTTTTTTTTCTATTTTTCTTTTCTTTTGTTGTCCTTTTTTTATTCTTATTTTCTTTTTTCTTTTTTTCCTTTTTTTCTTTTTTCTTTATTTTCTTTTTTTTTCTTTTTTCTTTCTTATTTTTTTTCTTTTTTTCAGGATTGATTTCAACTACTCTAATCCCTCAATTTTTTAACAAGTGTGACAGAAAAGCAAACAAAAAATATTTTAATAAAAAATGTCATTTTCATTTAGGCCGTTGCAAATATTTTTTGAAGTTTATGTTCCTCGACTCTAATTGAAGTCGAGCCGCCCCAACCCCGCCCCCCCCCCCCCTAAAAATAAAAAAGTTTAAAAAAATTACAGGCCACGATATCAACATTTAAATGAAAAAAGTGTTTTAAAATGCATTATGCACACGGAACAAAATCCGGCCGGCGGATTCGGAAAAATATTGCGATGAATCCGCAAACAGTGCTCGTTTCCGAATTCATCGAGAATTCTTTCAATATTGGAAATATTGTTTTCGATATTGAAAAAAAATGTTTCCGAAATCGCAAACATCATGTTTGTGGTCCTTTTGTCTGTGCAGCCTGCCGCAGCCAATGCGTTACGCTGTCAGATTCAGCTGTTTGCGGTGCGCACTTGGGCAGGCAAAATTGTAATTGTAATTGATTGTAATTGCAAAACATAAACAAACGAGAAAAAAAACTGTCGAAAAGGTGCCACATTTCCGCGGGGACAATATTTTGGCCAAAAATTGATCAAGAATTGGTAAGTTTTTGTAATTTATTGTATTTATTGTAATTGTAATGTAATTCACATTCACATTCTTTCTTGCAGATCAAAAAGTATCAACTACACCGGCAGAGCAGCGGGCGGACAATTTGTGCTGTTGAAGGCGAGAATTGGCCACCTTTCTGGACAAGTGGACGAGCCAGTCAGCTGAAGAGGATTTTTCGCACGTCACGCCTGAGTAATCCGCTTCAAAGCTGCTCAGCAAACGACTAGACAGACTTCTGTCAAGGATGCCTGCACCTGCTTTGGCGGCGATTTTATAATCACAACAACGCGAAGTTGATACGGAATGGGCCGCGCTCCAGCTGCCGCTGCGCTGCAGCTACCTTTGTGTTGTGGTGACCCGGAATTTCGGTTGTTCTTTGGCATGCGATACGTTTCTCCCGGCGCCTCCGCTCTTGAGTTTGGCCTCGCGCGTTGGAACCAGATTCGTACTCCATGCGCGTCACCGGTGCATCTCCGCGTGCGTCTGGACCGTCTGGACACTCTGCCCGCGTCGTGCGTTTGCTGCAGCTGGCGGAGCTCAAAATCGCCCTCCTCAACGTTTTGTACAAGGCGAGCCTAGCGTCGTGCCACGCCTACACTCTCGGGACGCTCGTTGGACAGGTTGCCAATCGGTGTATGTGTACGGGATTCGCGAGATGCCGAGCTTTTCCGTCTAACCTTGTGCCCTCTAAGTGATCCTCCCCGTTTGCGAGGTCCTTCAGATACAACTCTGGGAGCTGCTGGTGGCGGTCTGAGGAGCTCGTCGTGTAAAACTTGCAGTTCGCGTGCACACGATTCGGAGATGCGATCGAGTAAGGCTCAGCACTCGTTAGGTGTTTGCTGTGCAGGCATTTGTAAACTACATTTGGTGGGAAGAATGATTTGGATCTGATCGATTTGTAAGTTCTGTTTTTACCTACCTGCTGAAAGAATGTATGGATGTTACAGCGGTTTCCCTCCCGGTTAGGGAATTCTTCTCTGCCCTTCCTTTACAATTTCTACAAAAAATCAGAACTAGAAAACTACTGCTTAAAGTATAAGTTTTCATTGAAAACCCATGTAAAAGCGTTACAAACGCATTAAGAATAACTACATTTTATAATATTTATAAAGTTTAGTTTAAAAAAATCATTTTACAATCACAAATCGTAAAAAGACGTACACAAAACTGTAAAAAAAACAAATCTAGAGTTTCTTTTGATTAGGTCCTATAAACATATGAAAGCTTATAGGTCCTTTAAAAAAAAAAAAAACTCTGGAAATCAACTTAAATTTTGCGCAGGCTCATCTCAAGGGCACTTTTGAATTCTTGAATACTCAAATTTAAAATTTTCAGTTATTTTGAAGTTTAAAAATCTTTAAAATTCTAAAATTCTAAAATTCTAAAATTCTAAAATTCTAAAATTCTTAAATTCTAAAATTCTAAAATTCTAAAATTCTAAAATTATAAAATTCTAAAATTCTAAAATTCTAAAATTCTAAAATTCTAAAATTCTAAAATTCTAAAATTCTAAAATTCTAAAATTCTAAAATTCTAAAATTCTAAAATTCTAAAATTCTAAAATTCTAAAATTCTAAAATTCTAAAATTCTAAACTTCTAAAATTGTAAAATTCTAAAATTCTAAAATTCTAAAATTATAAAATTCTAAAATTCTAAAATTCTAAAATTCTAAAATTCTAAAATTCTAAAATTCTAAAATTCTAAAATTCTAAAATTCTAAAATTCTAAAATTCTAAAATTCTAAAATTCTAAAATTCTAAAATTCTAAAATTCTAAAATCCTAAAATTTTAAAATTCTAAAATTCTAAAATTCTAAAATTCTAAAATTCTAAAATTCTAAAATTTTAAAATTCTAAAATTCTAAAATTCTAAAATTCTAAAATTCTAAAATTCTAAAATTCTAAAATTCTAAAATTCTAAAATTCTAAAATTCTAAAATTCTAAAATTCTAAAATTCTAAAATTCTAAAATTCTAAAATTCTAAAATTCTAAAATTCTAAAATTCTAAAATTCTAAAATTCTAAAATTCTAAAATTCTAAAATTCTAAAATTCTAAAATTCTAAAATTCTAAAATTCTAAAATTCTAAAATTCTAAAATTCTAAAATTCTAAAATTCTAAAATTCTAAAATTCTAAAATTCTAAAATTCTAAAATTCTAAAATTCTAAAATTCTAAAATTCTAAAATTCTAAAATTCTAAAATTCTAAAATTCTAAAATTCTAGAATTCTAAAATTCTAAAATTCTAAAATTCTAAAATTCTAAAATTCTAAAATTCTAAAATTCTAAAATTCTAAAATTCTAAAATTCTAAAATTCTAAAATTCTAAAATTCTAAAATTCTAAAATTCTAAAATTCTAAAATTCTAAAATTCTAAAATTCTAAAATTCTAAAATTCTAAAATTCTAAAATTCTAAAATTCTAAAATTCTAAAATTCTAAAATTCTAAAATTCTAAAATTCTAAAATTCTAAAATTCTAAAATTCTAAAATTCTAAAATTCTAAAATTCTAAAATTCTAAAATTCTAAAATTCTAAAATTCTAAAATTCTAAAATTCTAAAATTCTAAAATTTTAAAATTCTAAAATTCTAAAATTCTTAAATTCTTAAATTCTTAAATTCTAAAATTCTAAAATTCTAAAATTAAAAATTAAAAATTATCTGAAATTCAGAATTTTAGAAATTCAGAAGCTCAGATATAAAAAAAATGAAATATAGAAATTTGGGAATCCAGAAATTCATAATTGCTGAATTTTTGAGATTTCGAAATTCTGAATTCCTGGAAAATCCAAAAATCAGAAAATCAAAAAAAAAAATATCAGAAATCTAGAAAATCAGATAATCAGAAATTCAGAAATTCAGAAATTCAGAAATTTAAGAAATTTTAGAAATTTTAGAAATTTAAGAAATTTAAGAAATTTAAGAAATTTAAGAAAATTTAGAAATTTAAAAAATTTAAAAAATTTAAAAAATTTAAGAAATTTAAGAAATTTAAGAAATTTAAGAAATTTAAGAAATTTAAGAAATTTAAGAAATTTAAGAAATTTAAGAAATTTAAGAAATTTAAGAAATTTAAGAAATTTAAGAAATTTAAGAAATTTAAGAAATTTAAGAAATTTAAGAAATTTAAGAAATTTAAGAAATTTAAGAAATTTAAGAAATTTAAGAAATTTAAGAAATTTAAGAAATTTAAGAAATTTAAGAAATTTAAGAAATTTAAGAAATTTACGAAATTTAAGAAATTTAAGAAATTTAAAATTCTAGAATTCTAAAATTCTAAAATTCTTAATTTCTAAAATTCTAAAATTCTAAAATTCTAAAATTCTAAAATTCTAAAATTTAAAATTCTAAAATTCTAAAATTCTAAAATTCTAAAATTCTAAAATTCTAAAATTCTAAAATTCTAAAATTCTAAAATTCTAAAATTCTAAAATTCTAAAATTCTAAAATTCTAAAATTCTAAAATTCTAAAATTCTAAAATTCTAAAATTCTAAAATTCTAAAATTCTAAAATTCTAAAATTCTAAAAGTCTTAAATTCTAAAAGTCTAAAATTCTAAAATTCTTAAATTCTAAAATTCTAAAATTCTAAAATTCTAAAATTCTAAAATTCTAAAATTCTAAAATTCTAAAATTCTTAAATTCTAAAATTCTAAAATTCTAAAATTCTAAAATTCTAAAATTCTAAAATTCTAAAATTCTAAAATTCTAAAATTCTAAAATTCTAAAATTCTAAAATTCTAAAATTCTAAAATTCTAAAATTCTAAAATTAAAAATTATCTGAAATTCAGAATTTTAGAAATTCAGAAGCTCAGATATAAAAAAAAAATGAAATATAGAAATTTGGGAATCCAGAAATTCATAATTGCTGAATTTTTGAGATTTCGAAATTCTAAATTCCTGGAAAATCCAAAAATCAGAAAATCAAAAAAAAAATATCAGAAAACTAGAAAATCAGATAATCAGAAATTCAGAAATTCAGAAATTTAAGAAATTTTAGAAATTTTAGAAATTTAAGAAATTTAAGAAATTTAAGAAATTTAAGAAATTTAAGAAATTTAAGAAATTTAAGAAATTTAAGAAATTTAAGAAATTTAAGAAATTTAAGAAATTTAAAAAATTTAAAAAATTTATGAAATTTAAGAAATTTAAGAAATTTAAGAAATTTAAGAAATTTAAGAAATTTAAGAAATTTAAGAAATTTAAGAAATTTAAGAAATTTAAGAAATTTAAGAAATTTAAAAAATTTAAGAAATTTAAGAAATTTAAGAAATTTAAGAAATTTAAGAAATTTAAGAAATTTAAGAAATTTAAGAAATTTAAGAAATTTAAGAAATTTAAGAAATTTAAGAAATTTAAGAAATTTAAGAAATTTAAGAAATTTAAGAAATTTAAGAAATTTAAGAAATTTAAGAAATTTAAGAAATTTAAGAAATTTAAGAAATTTAAGAAATTTAAGAAATTTAAGAAATTTAAGAAATTTAAGAAATTTAAGAAATTTAAGAAATTTAAGAAATTTAAGAAATTTAAGAAATTTAAGAAATTTAAGAAATTTAAGAAATTTAAGAAATTTAAGAAATTTAAGAAATTTAAGAAATTTAAGAAATTTAAGAAATTTAAGAAATTTAAGAAATTTAAGAAATTTAAGAAATTTAAGAAATTTAAGAAATTTAAGAAATTTAAGAAATTTAAGAAATTTAAGAAATTTAAGAAATTTAAGAAATTTAAGAAATTTAAGAACTTTAAGAAATTTAAGAAATTTAAGAAATTTAAGAAATTTAAGAAATTTAAGAAATTTAAGAAATTTAAGAAATTTAAGAAATTTAAGAAATTTAAGAAATTTAAGAAATTTAAGAAATTTAAGAAATTTAAGAAATTTAAGAAATTTAAGAAATTTAAGAAATTTAAGAAATTTAAGAAATTTAAGAAATTTAAGAAATTTAAGAAATTTAAGAAATTTAAAAAATTTAAGAAATTTAAGAAATTTAAGAAATTTAAGAAATTTAAGAAATTTAAGAAATTTAAAAAATTTAAGAAATTTAAGAAATTTAAGAAATTTAAGAAATTTAAGAAATTTAAGAAATTTAAGAAATTTAAGAAATTTAAGAAATTTAAGAAATTTAAGAAATTTAAGAAATTTAAGAAATTTAAGAAATTTAAGAAATTTAAGAAATTTAAGAAATTTAAGAAATTTAAGAAATTTAAGAAATTTAAGAAATTTAAGAAATTTAAGAAATTTAAGAAATTTAAGAAATTTAAGAAATTTAAGAAATTTAAGAAATTTAAGAAATTTAAGAAATTTAAGAAATTTAAGAAATTTAAAAAATTTAAGAAATTTAAGAAATTTAAGAAATTTAGAAAATTTAAGAAAATTTAAGAAATTTAAGAAATTTAAGAAATTTAAGAAATTTAAGAAATTTAAGAAATTTAAGAAATTTAAGAAATTTAAGAAATTTAAGAAATTTGAGAAATTTAAGAAATTTAAGAAATTTAAGAAATTTAAGAAATTTAAGAAATTTAAGAAATTTAAGAAATTTAAGAAATTTAAGAAATTTAAGAAATTTAAGAAATTTAAGAAATTTAAGAAATTTAAGAAATTTAAGAAATTTAAGAAATTTAAGAAATTTAAAAAATTTAGAAAATTTAAGAAATTTAAGAAAATTTAAGAAATTTAAGAAATTTAAGAAATTTAAGAAATTTAAGAAATTTAAGAAATTTAAGAAATTTAAGAAATTTAAGAAATTTAAGAAATTTAAGAAATTTAAGAAATTTAAGAAATTTAAGAAATTTAAGAAATTTAATAAATTTAAGAAATTTAAGAAATTTAAGAAATTTAAGAAATTTAAGAAATTTAAGAAATTTAAGAAATTTAAGAAATTTAAGAAATTTAAGAAATTTAAGAAATTTAAGAAATTTAAGAAATTTAAGAAATTTAAGAAATTTAAGAAATTTAAGAAATTTAAGAAATTTAAGAAATTTAAGAAATTTAAGAAATTTTAGAAATTTTAGAAATTTTAGAAATTTTAGAAATTTAAGAAATTTTAGAAATTTAAGAAATTTTAGAAATTTAAGAAATTTAAGAAATTTTAGAAATTTAAGAAATTTTAGAAAATTAAAAAATTTAAGAAAATTATGAAATTTAAGTTTTTTTTTTAGAATTTTAAAATTCTAGAATTTTAGAATTTTAGAATTTTAGAATTTTAGAATTTTAGAATTTTAGAATTTTAGAATTTTAGAATTTTAGAATTTTAGAATTTTAGAATTTTAGAATTTTAGAATTTTAGAATTTTAGAATTTTAGAATTTTAGAATTTTAGAATTTTAGAATTTTAGAATTTTAGAATTTTAGAATTTTAGAATTTTAGAATTTTAGAATTTTAGAATTTTAGAATTTTAGAATTTTAGAATTTTAGAATTTTAGAATTTTAGAATTTTAGAATTTTAGAATTTTAGAATTTTAGAATTTTAGAATTTTAAAATTTTAGAATTTTAGAATTTTAGAATTTTAGAATTTTAGGATTTTAGAATTTTAGAATTTTAGAATTTTAGAATTTTAGAATTTTAGAATTTTAGAATTTTAGAATTTTAGAATTTTAGAATTTTAGAATTTTAGAATTTTAGAATTTTAGAATTTTAGAATTTTAGAATTTTAGAATTTTAGAATTTTAGAATTTTAGAATTTTAGAATTTTAGAATTTTAGAATTTTAGAATTTTAGAATTTTAGAATTTTAGAATTTTAGAATTTTAGAATTTTAGAATTTTAGAATTTTAGAATTTTAGAATTTTAGAATTTTAGAATTTTAGAATTTTAGAATTTTAGAATTTTAGAATTTTAGAATTTTAGAATTTTAGAATTTTAGAATTTTAGAATTTTAGAATTTTAGAATTTTAGAATTTTAGAATTTTAGAATTTTAGAATTTTAGAATTTTAGAATTTTAGAATTTTAGAATTTTAGAATTTTAGAATTTTAGAATTTTAGAATTTTAGAATTTTAGAATTTTAGAATTTTAGAATTTTAGAATTTTAGAATTTTAGAATTTTAGAATTTTAGAATTTTAGAATTTTAGAATTTTAGAATTTTAGAATTTTAGAATTTTAGAATTTTAGAATTTTAGAATTTTAGAATTTTAGAATTTTAGAATTTTAGAATTTTAGAATTTTAGAATTTTAGAATTTTAGAATTTTAGAATTTTAGAATTTTAGAATTTTAGAATTTTAGAATTTTAGAATTTTAGAATTTTAGAATTTTAGAATTTTAGAATTTTAGAATTTTAGAATTTTAGAATTTTAGAATTTTAGAATTTTAGAATTTTAGAATTTTAGAATTATATAATTTTAGAATTCTTGAATTTTTAACAAGAAACGATAATTGTTTTTTATGTGTTCTTTTTCGCAGCCTTCCCTAGCGATTGCAGCATGAGTTCAGCAAACGTCTTAACAGATCTGACTGCTGGCGTAGATTCTGTCCCGCCAGCAGGGCGTACAAAAGGAGGGAACCCGTTCAAGGTAGATGGTCTTCTCTGGGAGGCCGCTCCGCTCAAGTCGATCCTCGAGGTGGAGGTCGCATTTGGAATCGCGATGGTGGCGCTCTGCTTGGGCATCTTCGTGGCCCTCATGTGGCGCCAGATGCTCCAGAGTTAATCGAGCTCCGTCATGAACCGGCGACAGTCTGCACCAGGACCTTACCCGAAGGCACAAAGAGGAAAAAAACAACCTCTAAAACAAGGAGAACTTTCGGCGGTACGTGAATCCGTTCAGGGGAAGTGCGAAGCGCTTCGCGATGCCATGGAACTGAGTCTTTATCCGGCGCCAGAAATCAACATGATCGCCGGCCCGAGCACGCTGCACCGTTCTCAGCAGCACCTCTATCCGGGTGGCCACGCCGCCGATGTCACCGAGAACAAGAAGGATCAGGACAAGGCGGAGGCTGTCGACCGGAATTCACACACCCTGCTGATCAAAACGCAAACCGCCGACGTCATCATAAAAAAAATCGCCACCGCGATGACGGTGCCGGCCTCGAAGAGCAAGACATCCTCCTCCTCCTACTGCTAGCACCGAACACACGTCACGGGGAGCAACGTACCAACGGCGGCAACGGTGCCCAGCAGTTCCCAGCTGCATCACGGACATCGAATCCGGTTTGTCGGCCTGATCAGGAGAATAGGCTCGTTCGAACCGTCACTTGCGCTTGGTCCGTGTTTTTGACAAAGCTTTCAAAAGCAACACACAACTCGATAGATCTAAAATTCCATAGTGAACCACATACGCAATTTGTTTGGTTTGTTTTTTTTAAATAAAATAAAGAAATAAAAACTCAAGAAACTCTTCTTCTTCTTTTTCTTCTTATTTCCATCCAAATTTCGAACAGCAACGGTCAATTCAAAAAGGTAAATATAGAAGTGGCTGCGTGCTGCGTGCTTTTGCCGGCTAGGCGTTACTGCGTTACGTTTGCGAAATCGGGGAAACTGGTTTGCGATATTGGAAGCAATGCTTCCTGCTGACGGGTGGAAACCGAGATTTGCGATTTTTAGAGCAAATCGGAAGCAAAGTTTGCGATTCCGCAAACCGGATTTTGTTCCGTGCACCTGTCCAGTTTTTTTGCAATAATTAATTTCCAAGATTTCTAAGTATCGACGAAAATTTTTATTTTTGCGAGAAAAAAAGTTTTTGCGGTGCTGTACATTATAATTTTATAAAAGTTCCAAATATTTTTAAACGAGCCCAAACATGCTAGATATGATTATCAATGCAGAAAAAGGCATTTAAGATTGTTCTTAGTTGATTAGAATTTTATTTCCATTGAATTTGAAAAAAAAAATACAAAAAATTTGCAACGACCTTAATGCTTTGCAATTTTTATTCGACCAATAAAATTTGGTTGGTTAACATTTGAGAAAATATTTAACAGACATCAAAAATATGTAATAATTACTACTCACTGTTAAAATTTTGCCATAAATATATGTATTTGCTACCTTGAATTCTACCTTGCTAAAAGTACGTCCAAATAAGCTCTTATTTCCAGCTTCCATGGTCATCACCACACAATGCTCAGCTGAGCTCGAGATTTGCCCCCCTCGAGGCCCACTCACTTCTTCCATTCGAAGCACCGGAAAATGGTCAAAAGCAACAGTCTGGTGGCATTCTTCGAGAACGTAAAACGCGGTAGAAAAAGTTGTTCTTGACTTTCCCGCGAGGAAAGTGGGTGGCCACTTTCTCGCACAGGGAGAGAAAAAAACCATGGTTGAGAAAATGAGGAAAAGTGCCGCAGATGGTTTATTTCGAGTGCGAAAGCATTTCACAACTAGTAGTATTAAAATAAAATTATTAAATTATAATTGCTTCGTGGAATGGGCGATCCGGCAGCGGCTTTATGGCACAGCGCAAGGATTCCGGACGGAAATGGCTAAATAATTGCAACTGGTTGTGGGAAGGAGCCAATAAAGATGGTTGGAAAAGCTGCACTTGGTTTCGGTATGATTTTCAAGGGGAAGAACGCCCGGTAATGGATTCTTTTTCGCGAAGATGCCCAACTTATGTGCATTAATCAATTTTGTTTTAAAAATCTTTTGGGTGAGATATTCTTTGAAATAATTGGAATTTCAGATCTGACAAATTGCAGAATAACCTGATCTCATAACCGTTTCTGTAATCGCCTAACAAAATTTATACGACTTCCAATTGTGTCGAACCCCATTCCCATCACTTGATCCGGAATATTCAATTAACATAAAATCACCATCCATTCATCGTCTACACACTAGCATACATACCGGTAACCACCCACGCTACCAGGGGAAGGAAACACAAAGTCACGTTACTTTTAAAATTCAATTACTCTTAATTAACAGCCGTGCGGTTAAGCCCGGTATGTCGCCGTGTGGCAACTTTCTTCCCGTGGCCCCCCGTGTCTCAGCCAACAGCAGTTCCGCGACGTCTCTCATCTCATCATCATGTCAGAGCATCCAGCATCACACAATCATCAACTCATCATAACCCACTCTTGCTTTGGCACCGAACTACCTCACGTACAATGCATGAAACAAGGTGTTGGGATCTAATTTCGACCTAAGTCTTAGAAAAAATACTGAAAAATTTACTTAGTTCCTGAAGACCATCCACCTACCCTAGATTCATGTCTCCGCGTTTTCGAGAGCATATAGTTCGACAAATTGCTCGCAACGAAATTGTTTCATTTGGCGGAGGAAAAATAGTCATTAGCGAATTTAGAGCCATGTTAGTTTTACGACGTGCGACGACGACGGCACCACCCCCGCACAATCGCGCGTTCGTTCATTTATTCATTCATTCACCAGCTCATTCATCCATTTCACTCTGGTGTGCACCAATAATGTCGAGCAAGCTTGTGCGTCGAGCCGTTGGAATTAATTTGAATTTTCAATGTTCGGCTCAGAAAGATCGGGGTTTGGATAGCAATTGTCGCGATGAATAACAATTTTCTAAACCACGTTTTATGGGGGTGGCGGGGGGAGGGCACACCTACAATCACACATACACAGTTACCAAGGGGAACGATGCAATCCTACCTTCAACCGTCAACCAAAGGGTTGAAATAGATATTCGAGTCTCTCAAAGCAATGAGATGCAAATTGTGTTAGGGTCATAATTTGTGCAATATTACACGCTCAATTGATTCCATCAGCGTTCAGACTGTGAATTGTGAAGTGCATATGGAGCTGTCAACACATGTAGTCATCTATTCAAATTAAGCAAATTGGGATGATTCAATGGTTGCGATAGATTTTGTTATCTTTGACCAAATAATTATAATATTAAGTAATTCCAGCTCAAATCGGGAATTTTTCTAGTACTTTTGTACCCCAAATATATGTATGGGCTTACAGATATAAGCTTTATTTCATTGCTCATAACTGAAAATAGAATTTTTTTCAGTGTGGTAAAAACCTGGATAGTAAATAAGCTTACGTAAATATTGAAACGAGTCAAATTGAAAAACTGTCAAAGGCAAACTTATGGGAAATTGTACGAGCTTTCCAATAAAAATATTTACGAGACTGAAAAATCAAGTCTGTCTTATATAAATTGACAAAAACCACCAAAAAACCTATTTTTTCAACATTTTTATTTTTAGAACCGCTGTAACTTCACAACGATATGACATAGGACAGTGGTCAATATGGAGACTTTTATGTAAAATTGTCTAGGGAATCGATTCCTACTATCGGTTTTTGAAAATTTTAACGTTTAGACCACTTTTAAAAAAAAACAATTTTAGTAAATGATTTTTGTATTTTTTTAAGAGAGACATACCATCCTGAGTTTTTCGTGAGTCTTTTGTCACATTTTAGGCTATTTTCACAAAAATTTTTGAACGAAAAAAAATCGTGACATCACCTTAAAATCTAACTTTTAAACTTAAAAACTTAAACATCTCAGAAATGTGGCGTGTATTTTTCTTTCAGTGTATTTTTTCAAAAAGCCCATCACATTTCCTACAAGTTTGTCTTGGACCACATTTTGATACGAAGCAACGGCTTTGAGATACAGTAATTTTTAAATTACAAAATACAAAAATATTTAAATAACTTACGCCCTTCTCAAATGTAATTTTTGAGTACAATTGGCTCCATATACACAAAAATGGCTTATATAGGCCTAGGATAACATGTCTAAAAAGTTTCATTGAATTCGGAGAGGGTCGGGTACAAAAGTACCAGAAAAATTCCTGATTTGAGCTGGAATTGCTCTATTAGCTTTTTTATCATGCACAATAACAAAATTACAATTGTTCGTATTTTTTATTCGCATCTTACCAAACAAAGGTTTCTTTTTAGACGATTTTTTTAAACAAAATTTGAACTCCCCAATTTTTTTTTCAGAAATGGGCACTCCATTGCTTAAAAAATCTAAAAACTGCAAATTTTAAGATAAAATCAAAATTTAGGGGGCCATATCTTTAAATCGGTTCATATTATTTAAAAAATCGGCACTTACTTTGCTGTAGTCAAGTACTTTGCTGTAGTCAAACAATATTAAAAAAAATAATCAAGACTAAAATTTCAAAAGGGTCAAACACTCAATATTACGCACTTTAAAAATGTTAGTCTTGGTTTAAAAAATTTGATAATATTTTTTCGAAAAGATCGGAAAATTTCACGAATGTTTCATGTTTTAACATTGTAAATTGGACCATTAGTTGCTGAGATATCGACATTAGAAAATGGTGGGTTGTTAGGGTGAGACTTAGAAAACATAAATTTTCATGTTTTTAAACACTTGCATGGCAATATTTCCGCAACTAAGGGTCGTATCAACAAGGTTCAAAAAAGCAAAATATAGAGAATTTTCTCAGCTTTTTAAAAATATTTTCTTCAAAAGTGGGCAAACATGTGCACTGATTTTAAAAAATGAATAACTGCGACTATTTTCAAAAAAAGTCACCTAAAAATGGATTTAATTTTAAAACGGTGCACTTTATCAAAAATTCACTAAAGTACTTTTTGATTGAAAATTTGATTTTAAATCGAAAAATGAAGTTGATAAATTTTTTCAACCAATATTTAAAAATTCATAACTCGGTCAAAGATTTTTTGCGCAACCTAGAAATTTCTGAAAAGTTGGCATTTTATGTCCCCTAAAACATATCAAAAAATAAAAAAAAATAAAAATAGTATTTTTTTGCCAATCAAGTTTTAGTGACAAAAAAGTTAAATAAAAAAATCACCAAAATTTGTTTTACCGTGTATCATTTTTTTTTCAGTGCAGTCCTTATCCATACCTACATCTCTGCCGAAGACACCAAATCGATCAAAAAATTCCTTCAAAAGATACAGATTTTTGTATTTTCATACATCATTTTTGTATGGACAGCTGCCAAATTTGTATAGAAAATTATATGGACTAACCAATGATGCAAAATGGCTTCTTTGGGCATACCGAAGGCACCACAAAAGTTTCAGTCGGATTCAAAAATACAAAAATTAAAATTCTGAAAAAAGACCGATTTCGTAGAGAACTGCTCCCAATCGTTTCGAAAATTCACTCAAAAGTTACAGATTTTAGAATATTTAGGATTTCGTAGAGAATTGATCTAATGCCAAAATATCAGCAACTAATGGTCTAATTTTCAATGACAAAAAAAGAAACATTTAAAAAAAATGATCTCCTGAAAAAAATATTTTGAGAATTATTAAATGAAGACTAACCTTTAAAAATTCGGCGTAATATTCATTATTTTGTTTGGAGCGTGGACAATCGCGAAAGCAAATGTTGGCAATTTTTGCTACAATTGATGTGGAAAATTCTCTAGAATGCTTTCAACCAAAATAGACCCAAAATAAATACATGTACCCCAAAATCCAGAATGGATACCATTTCCATTTTTTTATCGATGAGAATTTTGCTAAATTTATTGTTAACTAAATTTAATTTTCACGCAACAAACTACCAGGATTTTGCAAGAAAAATGATTTAAGTCAATTGAAAATACATTTAAGAGTGGATTTAACAAATTTTAGGAAAAATTTTGATTTCCTCGACCAAAGTAATTACTAAAAAAAGCACTTCGGACGTTTGTTGAAGCTCGTGCACTGCTTGAAAGTGGGGATTTTTCTAAAATAAAGAAACATACTAGATACAATAAAATTTAACGCGTTAAACTTTGAGACTCTGGTTAAAAAACGGTTAAAATTATCACCATTTTGGTAAAATCATGATAACTTGTGAAGAAAACATGCATACCCCCTATGTTTATAAATCCAAATGTATGTATTTGTCAGCTCTACAACTTTGTAGAACATTTGAACACTCTAAAAAGTAACCTTGCAAAGTAAAAAAACACATAATCCTAAAAAATAAATTAGTGTGCTAAAAGAAAAAATATATTATTGCAAATTCGAAAAGAATATTAAAAATTGTCCATAAAACGACATGTCTCTCGATTTTTGATAGTTGAGTAACTGAAAATAACAGTGAATTAAAAACTAATATTCAACTTTATTTTGATGAAAACATTTTATTTGGAAATTTTGAGTTCGCCATCAAATCAGGCGTCCAATTTTACATAAAAGTCCATTTGACACCAAATTTTACATCTCTTGTAGATTTCGTGCTTTAGTAAAAAAAAATAGAAAAATGAAAGGGGTTGTAACGCCCCATCGTCATGGGAAATTGAAAAAATGAACTTCGAATTCATGATCAGGGACCAAAATTACCAGGGATCCTTTTATGGATTTCGTGTTTTTTTTTTGACCGCATGGAGTAAATCTGGAAATAAATACAGATTCAGTAGCAATTTTTGATTAGCTAAAAATGTACTGCTCAAGTGATTGAAATCAAATTTTTATGCAGAATTTATTCAGAAGTTTTATGCCACTTTTGGATCCTCTAAATATAATCGCAACTTTTTCTGGCATCTCAAGAGAAATTACCCTGCTTCTAAATTAAATTAAACCTATCCAAATGCACAAAATACCCACATCCCAAAAAGTACCCATGATGCATCTCGAAACAAGACCAGTCCCCGCTCGCTATCGACTTGCACAATCGTCATGACACTTCACACGTGTGTCGGAGACTGTCTAGCTTGGACCAGCCCCCGGGGGACATTCATATTGTGTGTGCGAGGGCGCCGCGATGATTAAACTCTGCATTCGTCATTCGCCGTCGCGTCGTCTTGGGCCTGTGGTGCTTCTAGATCCCGATATCGCCAACGTTCAACAACAGCGCCCTGGTGTCATTCTTATCTGTTCTGGAGAACTTGAACCAAGTTTTTCATTTGTATATATCAACTTAATGTATTTATTTGGTTTTTGCAAAAAATAATAACAAATAATAAAAACAATGATCAGTTTATAATGTTCAGATGCCCCCTTATCAAAACTTAATCTCGAATTAGCTCATTGTCAGTCGGACGGATGCGTACAGCTGTTTGTCGCTGGCCGCAGTGTCCTGAATGAAAACCCAACACCCCCAAACCCCAGATGAGAACACACAACTTCCGCTATTGTTTCGTGCTGTGAAAGTTGCGAAAAGATGGAGTACTTTCCGCGTTGAGACGACACGTCCTCGTCGACGACCGACCGACTAGGTCGACCCCCGCGAGAATTGGAATGCATTTCGCCGTATACGGAACCGCCAGAAGAAGCCAGCAGAAGCCGTTGCGTTGCATGGCGTGTGGTGAATTAGGAAAGTTGGTTCGTTTTCTTTTGCCGTGGTGTTCCGGGGGAACCTGGGCCTGGAGTTGGAGGTTGGAGGATAGATTAAAACTATATAGTGACGACGTTGGTGGGATGTGTGTATGTAGGATGTGAAGGATTTGTTTTGTATCCTGGCACACAGAGAGAATCTCCCAGCAGCAGCTTTGTGAGTCAGCCTGATGAACTTGGTGCTTTTGTGGTTTGGGTGATGCCTGCCTGCCAGTTGTTTACGTCATGCATGTTTTGCATAGATTGCATAAGCAAACCTCGAGCGAAAGTTATGCATAGGATTGTAGGTTTTAAAAAAATATCTTATTTGTGTTTTTCATAACCTAGATTATGGGACTGAGCCACAGGTATGCAAATATCTCCTGAATAAAACTTGTAAATTGTAAGCTAGAAGACCAACAGACACCCCCCGGAGTAATCAAAACATACTCACAATCGCCTCAGGAATCTAGTTGATAGATAAAACAAAGCAGTTCAACAGACAGAGAAGCCTAATATCACATGCTCAAAAGACGCACATGGAGTGTTAAATGCTTATAAGCGCAAGTACATGCGCGCAAATAGATATGGTTAATCCGATTTCGATTAATCCCGTTAACAGTCGTCAACAGTTTAACGCGGTGGATTAAGATTATCTCGCTTTCAGCAATGGGGACTCAATGCGCGAAGGATTTGTCAAGCTAATCTGCTTTGAACAATGACAACAAACCGGAAGATGAAGCGAAACTGCGTCAAAGATTAGTGTTCGAAATCTACGAAAAACATGACGTTTCTTGTTTTGTTTTAAAAGTCTTTGAAATTTCAATTGTCTTTTGAACAGTTGTGTGTTTTTCACTTATTACTTTTTTGCATGAATTTGTATGCAAGGCCAACGCAGATTGTGTTTTGCCTACTTCCTTCCATTCAATGTTTCTTCCAAAAATCAAGGAGCAAAAACAAAAAAAAACTGTTATTCACTAGCAAACATATACATTTTTAATTAAATAGGGAACTTTTAGGCATTTTACAAAAAAATCTAGAACCACAAATTAAAATTTAAAAATAAACGGGTAACTCAGCGTCAGCCAGAGTGCCGAAATCAATAGTTCAAAATAAAATTGGTAATAGCTTCAACCATGAGATAAAATTATGGGTAGTAATGTTCATTCCGGAAAACTCCAAGTTAACTATAAAATACGTCATTTTTTAATATTGATAAAGTCATAATGAAACTATTACAGTCGACTCTCTGGCTGTCGATCTTCTCGATATCAATAATTCTCCATCTATCGATGAATTCCTCAGTCCCTTCAATCTGCATACTTCAATTATCTTCATTCCTCGATATTTTCCCTTGCTTGAAGGATCTCTTCCTCGACGGTCCCTTGGATTCTGTTTACTTTAAAAATCTCTTCCGGTTGTCAATAATTTCATTTTCTCATGGCTTGCATAGACATTTTTCTTGACGAAACGAAGCTTTGAAGGGTGTTGGACATTAGTTTGTTTCTGTTTGATGGACGTTGCCATGATTCTCTAAAAAAATAATTTTTCAATCGAGTCTTCATTTTGCATCGTTCTGTAAACTGATGATTCTCTTCCTCGACGGTCCCTTGGATATTGACAACCACAACCAATTTGACCGATTCTTTCGTGACGGGACAACGTTTGTACGCATATGTTTTCAGTTTTTTGCTGAAAACTTTAAAATCTGTGGGAAAAGGTACCAATATTTATACAAATTTGGAAAGTACATTAAATTTCCTATAAGATTCACTCCAGCAAACATTTAAAAACACAAAGTTTGAGTCAAGTGAGATACATATGTAGCGTGACGGGACAACATCGTACAATTGGATCATTTTGATTTTTATACACAAAAGTGAAGAACTCTGCTCTCCTAGTAAGTTTTTGGAAAAACCCTTTTCTACAGTTGTTTCTAAAATGAAAAACGAAGATTTTGCTTCCTAGATCACCCAATTTCGTCAAATTTTGTGGATTTGACAGGTACTTCGTTTCGTGACGGGACAACGCAGACATTTTGCAAAAGAGGGTTTTGCTCGCGTTGTCCCGTCACGAAATGAAGCAATTGTGAAAATCTCTACTGACTAGTCAACTTTAACTAATTTGGGGTCGCTGAGCTCGAATATGACTCCTAGAATACTCCAAAGTATTCAGGGAATGTGCAATCCAAGATGGCGGCCAATATGGCGAAGCTAGAAAATTGAATTGCATTCCCTGAGTACTTATTTATTTATTTGTCACCGTATTCGGCATTATGCCGCACAGACTGTTCTAAGGACTTTAGAATATTCTAAGGATTATATTCGAGTTCAGCATCCCCAAATTAATTAAATTTGACCTGTTGACTGCCTGTTACATTTCTGTATAAAAAATCCAATATTTTAGGTTCGCCATCTTGGCCACCATCTTGGATAGCACATTATTTGAGTTCTTTGGAGTATTATATGGCTCATATTCAAGTTCAGCAACCCCAAATTAGTTAAATTTGACTAGTTGATTGAACTTAAAAATCCTTTTATGGTGGTTTTTTCCATTCTGCCGCCATATTAGACGCCATCTTGAATATCTCGCTTCCCTTTGAGACTCAGGAAAATCAACAGGCAAATTTGGATTCTGGAGGGTCGATTTAGTCTAGATCGATCAAAAATTGGCCTGTTACACGATTTGCTTCTAGACACGAGAAATGAGCACCTTTTTTGAATTCGTGCCTTGCCCAAAAAATTAGCGTGACGGGACACCGCAAACTTGTGTCAGTCGTAACTCTGGTTCCTTTTGACCAATTTTCGATTTCTAATAAGCATTTTAAAGGATTTTTTGAGTACGAAGAGAATCCAAAATATGATGCAAATCCGATTTCACGAACTATTGCAAATTAAACAATTGTCATTTTTCGTGACGGGACAACGCTTCTATATACCCCCTTTTAAAATGTCCTGTATAATTTTATACCTACAGAATCTGCTTTTGTCAATAAGAGGGCTTATTAAAGAGTCATTTCACTATAAAATACCGTTTAGATTGATTAAATATCTGCAGTCCTTCCATTAATTTGTGCTATTATTTAAAAAAGTTGAGAAAATTAAAAATTTCCAGCGTTTATACATTTTACAACATCTGCTCACAGATATGTTTAGAATAGGAACTTTGGTGTGGAAATATGTTTTTTGTGTGGTTCAAATTGTTGGAAAACATGGAAAATTATCAAAACCATCCAAAGTTCAACTTGAAAAAATGACTGCTTGGTAAACAAGTGCTAAGAATCGGTCATTTACAGTTATTTCACAAACAAACCGACTTAAATCTCTTTTCAATTTCATCAATCAGGAATTTGACGACTGATTTGATTTTAAACATAATATTCTTCTGTCAAATGCATATAAAAATTTAAGATTTGATTCAATTTTCATCATATTGCAGATTTTTAAACAAGCTTAGCATGGAAGTGGGGTAAAACGAACATTAAAAATTGAGTTAAAAACTTAAAACATAAACTTAATGAAATCTATGTCTCTTATTGCATTTGAAAGGTCTTATGAATGATTTCAAAATGTACCATGAAGATCTCAGAATGATTTCTCACATCACCGAAAACGACTTGTGAATTCATTGCATTTTTCATAATATGTACAAAAATGTAAATTTATTGACAAAACCTCCCATATGTTTTTTACTTTGATGTTCAAATAAAAGCTTTCTGAAAAGTTGAAAAGATATTATTGATGTAAAAACTTGGTGGTATTAATGAAAATTTATTTCATTATCGAATTATATTTCAGTGTGAAAAGTGATTTGAAAAAGTGTAATTTTTCAAGAGTGTAACCTGGAAGGTTTCAGTAACCAGAATCTTCCGAGGAGTTCTTCTTACCATTATACTTATAACTTTGCTGAAGACACCAACTCGATCAAGAATTCCGTTCTCGAGAGAACGATTTTTGAACTTTTAACCTCGCAAAGAATTGCCCGCAAAATTAGGGAAAACATGATTATTTCTAGATTTTCTTTTAATAAGTCCAATCTGCATTGGATACCCACAACACATAGTTTGTAAATTTATTCTACATATGTGTAATAATCCCTACCCAAACAAATCTTGTGTCCAAAATGTCTATTCGAAGCTTCAAGTCAAGACAAAAATTTAATGATGCAGTCGACTCTCGGGCTCTGGATCTTCTCAATATCAATATTGATAGCTCAAGCTTGTCAAAAAACTGATTTTTGCTATCTTTGAAAAAAAAGTTAATTGTTTAAAAATATATTCAAACATTTGAAAAGTCATATAAAATCTAAAAATGCCGTTTTGATGGTGTCGGGTCAATAAATACTAGGATGTAACAAAAATGACTTTTTGGCGGGCATTCAGGGGTTTGTTCCGGTGGGCATACTGAGCCCAAATCCCAAATATGAGCTCGATTGGACGTAACAGGAGCTGGCGCTCCGCCCTTCAATTTTAAATGGGATGTAACCCGTAAAAAAAGATTTTTTCAAAAATGTCAATTTTTGAGGCATTTTGGCCACTGAAGCGTCCCAGCAAAATCAAATAGCGTCTCGGGCGTCCCGAGACGCGACGCATAAAAGATGCGCAAGGATCTGGCCTACATGCCAGTGATGTTTTTGGTAAACGCTTCAGTGGCCAAAATGCCTCAAAAATTGACATTTTTGAAAAAATCTTTTTTTACGAGTTAAATCCCATTTAAAATTGAAGGGCGGAGCGCCAGCTCCTGTTACGTCCAATCGAGCTCATATTTGGGATTTGGGCTCAGTATGCCCACCGGAACAAACCCCTGAATGCCCGGCAAAAAGCCTTTTTTGTTACACTCTAATAAATACTATTTCTAGAATTATTTGGTTTAGACTCTGGAAATATGATTTCTTAAAAATAATATTATTAATATCAAAAAGCCCAACTATTGATCGGCGCAAAGTCATGACTTAAAAAATCGAACCACCCTAACAGTCGTTGGTCGAGCTAAAGACCAAGCCTTTGTTTTGGTTTGCGCTCTCTTCATCAACATTAAAAATAATGAAAAAACTGTATAAAATCATGTTATTGTTATATAAGTTTACAAAATAAATTGCCTAAATTTCTCACAAGATATTAAATTTCAAATAAATTTAATTAGTCATACTTAATACCTTCAAACTAATCCAACTCCCTTCATACATTTACTCGATGAATTCCTCGATTCATTCCCCACTTCACAAAAAATTCATCTTCCCGAGCGCGCCCTTTCGAACATCTCGCATCCTCGTGTGCTCGCGCTCGTGTTCATCACCCGAAAGAGTCTTCTCGGCTCGCGACGAGCATAAACAACAACGTGTTTGCCGATAACACGAAAGCATGCTTGTTCTCAGCAGCAGTTCAAAACAACAAACCGGCAAACGACGACTGACTTGTGCAAGGAGGACGAGCCCTGGGTTGCAATCAGTGCGCTCAGCTCAACTAAACCGAACGGTCAGTCGTTTGCGAAGTGTCACCGTGAACAGAGGTTGGAAAACCTTTGGAAGTAGCGGAAAAACCACGGGGGAAAAGTCGCGCTCGATTCATCGGTTTTTTTTTTAATGAGAGAAGTTGAGGGTTAAACTCAGCAGTGTAATTGTTTGTACTAAATAAGTGCGGAAAAAAATCGTGGAAAATAACGGTGATTAAGTTACATTACACTGAAAAGTTTGAAGAAGTTCAACGGTTGCTCATTCTACCGGTGTAATTAAAAAGTAAACAACGGAAGCACAAACCTTACATCACGGAACAAGCCGGAATCCTAAATCCAACATTTGCATGTCAACGGCCACTACACGTTGGCTCTCGGTCGTTGAAGTTCTGATGAAACGATTACCGCTCGTCAGCTAGCTCACGGGAACCCACGAGGACCTGCCGTGTCCAACAACATCAGGAATCGACGACAAACTAAGCGGACGCCGAGCCTGACTCCTCTGGGTAATGAATTGAACTTTATCAGACTACAACGGGGCAAACTATACAAGAAACGTTACACTCCTCAATTAAGGACCGGAACGCTGTCACCAGGTCCCTCGGAAACTGAACACCGTTGACTAAGGAGAAACTTTCAAACTACCGCGCTGTAGAACTTGGTTATACCATCAGCAAGTTATTTCCCCCTCCTGCTCGGCCATCTAGGTGATTCCCTTGATGGGAAAGAACGGTAAAGAGTTGTTTACGACAAGCAATGACCAGAAACGCAAACGTTTTCGCAAGCATCATCGCGTCGCGCGTATGTCGCAAAGTTGAAGCGCAACTGACACACCAACCATGCAGAACTGGTTGAATCTGCTTACTTGGGCGAGAATTGCCCACACTCGGTTTCGGTTTGGTAGCAATGGTTCTAGGTGTAATCAATTCGGTGTAAAATATTCCATAAATGTTGATAAGCTGAGGCAGGCAGAACATGCTGGCCATCCTTGAACTTTACCTGATCTTGGGTGATTGTGACGTTGATGAGTTGATCTGGCTAAAGTAAGCACCACGATGGAGCGATTCTTGGTTCGAGAACGTTCTGGCAGCGGGCCTTCTGGGTGTTACAACAAATTAATGGGAATGTAGTGAATTAAGATGATGTGCAACTGAATAGTTGGAGTTGGGCTCAAAAAGGAAACAAGTTTTACTTATCAGTTCTTGTAGGGGAATTCTCTTCTGCATAAATAATTCACGCTAAGTTATTAAAATCAAATTTTATCATCAAACTACTGTAACTGCTAAGCAGAAAGCCATCAAGTTTCATAATAATCCACCTAGAGCGTTGAATTTCTCGGGGTAGAGAAAACCCTGGGAAAGGGAAATTTTCAACAAATTTTCCGGGAAATCCAAGGAATTTCCAGGATTTTTTTTTTATCTTTTGTAAATTTATCCAATCTTGATTATGATCCATATTTTGCAAAAAAATTGTATAGGTCAGCAACTTTAATGATCAAAATAAGTGTAAAGAACAATAAGTGCTTGGATGCATGTTAAAAACCCATACAACTTCAAGAAAATATGTAATATTTCTAATTTTGTAAGCTGTTCTAATTTTATAAGCTGCACTAGCGTGCACAAGGTGGGGCAACATAGGGCAGTTGCCCCACTATCCTCAAAAATTTGTTCTAAAATTGCTAAGGGGGTGTACATAAACGACGAAATATTCAAAACGCTCATATTGTTGCCCCACCTTCCTTGAGGATCTGGGCACGCTAGTGATAAGCTGTCAACTTGTACAATAAATCAAAAAATGTTCTCAGTTTTTTTTTATTTTTTTTTGTTTAGAAGAAATATTTTTTATCAAGGTTGTTGGACAGTGAGTAAAATGAGCCTATTCTCCAGAAACATAAAAATGCCTTTATACATGCTTCTGTAAATTTTCAATATTTGGAGTAAGTATCTAAAATATGTTTGCATTAATTGGGTACCCGCTAAGATGAGTTTTTAATGATTTTTTTTAATGGTATTCATAGCACAAAAAGTTGGTTTAAATACTACAACAAATCAACATTATTGCACAATCATTCTGTTTTTTCTCAAGTACTTTTAAACGATTTAAGCTAATTCTTCTTGCACAATCCTATTTGAGATATTTAATTATACCAATTTTGTATATTTGTATTTTGTATATTTGTATTTGTATTTTGAAAATGTGTTCTTTTGCTTGAATTTCGGGAGAACTAACAATATTCCCAGGAAACAGGAATTTTTTTTTATGGAAAATTCCGGGAATCCACACTAAAACAAGAATTTCAAAAATACGTATTTTGTGCTAGAGTTTTGCATGGTGAAAACTCAGATTCTGGAGCTATGATTTGAAAAAAAATGTTTGGAAAAGAAAGTATTTTTTAATTTTTTTTTTATAATTTAATTTTTAATTTAATCACACTGCATTTGAGAGGAGAGAGCACAACAAAGGCTGAAAAAAGTCCCAGGGGTATTTTTCTTTAAACTCAACACATCTTAGTTTGGAAATGTCTCATTTTCAAGGGGACAGTGTAGAATTGAACCAAACTATCAATATATCGACTTTTGTTCATATTTTGGGTTTTTATGTTGAAGATTCGCATAAACCTATACCACTTCCCCTAAAAATAAGACATTTTAAACTATGATATATCAAGTTGAATTAAAAAAGAGCTCTAACAGTTCCCCGAACACCACTTTTCTCTAAAATTTAACCCTCAATTGCTAAGTAGAAAAAATATTTTTTTAAGGTTTACTCAAATGCTTTCTTACCAAAAATATTCCTGCAAAGTTAGAATTAAAAAAAAAAACACTCCAATCGTAAACCACCCTAATTTTCAATCAGCCGAAAATTGCCCCTTACAATTTGCAACAACTCTTCTGAATACCGTCAGTGGGGGTGACATTGGGTCTGGGGGGTGAGATTGGGTCAAAGTGATTTTTTTACGGATTTTACCATTTCTCATGTTCTTCTCAATGAAAATGAATTCTGTTGAAAGGGTTGTGTACACAAAAAATCCGATGGTAAAATCGCATGCAAAAGCATGCACATCACCTTCGTCAAAATAAACACTTAATATTACACGCTGCATGTACAATTTTTGCAAACACAAAAAAAAAGTTGCAACCGACGGGATTCAAACCCAGCACCAACAGTAAGGACTGGCGCCTTAGCCCACTCGGCCATCAGACCGATGAATAGCTGTAAGGATAAACGTATATATGAGCTTGACATTTCGGTCAAGTAGGTTTCCCATACTGATGGGCTACATATTTCAGGGTGTAATATTACACAGAATTTCATAAAATAATGCAAAATTTATTTTGAACCGAGCCCTTTTACACGCAGCTAGATTACTACTTTATTTGCTGTGTAGGGGACATCTTAAGATGACTTCGCTGAAAAAATCTCGTTCCTAGAACAATCCTGTTATTTTGGCAGCTGTCTAAAGTTGGGGTACGTTTTTGGCCAAAAATTACCTCTCGAAAAATCATTTTTCTAATATTTTTGTTAGAATTGCTCGAAAACTACCCAAATGTTTGAAAATCTCCACTTCAAACATTGTAGCGTGTCAATACGATTCCCTCGAACAAGAAACACTGTTGGATGACTTGTTTTTACCATATCGTTGTATTTGAGCATCATTTTAGTTTCATTTGACCCAATGTCACCCCCTCTAAGGGGTGAGATTGGGTCAATTTTCAAACAATTGGCATTTAAGGTAGTGTTCATCAAAATCCACCATATTTTGGTAAAATGTTAGTAAACTATCTAAGAACAAATCTACGTTCCAAGATTTTCGATGTTACTTAAATTGTTTTTGTTATTAAGAAAATACGAGAGGTGTATCGTTTTTTGACCCATAGTCACCCCCACTGACGGTATATCAGAGGCTTTCAAGAGGCTGATCTTTGCAACCAGCAGTTCGATCAACATCTTTTCTAAACATATTTCATTGAAGGAAATTATCACAGCCTTCCCTTCACGAAGCATTATTAGATTGCAAAAAACTGTACATTTCTTCGTTTATTTTTTTCCTTTTATTTTTTTTTAAAAACATTTTTTTTCAAAAAATATTCCTTCCTATGACAGCTTTTTAATTTGACTCGTTTTAATATTTACTTAAGCTTATTTACTATCCAGTTTTCTACCACACTGAAAAAAATATACTATTCTCAGTTATGAGCAATGTAATTAAGGTCATATCTGTAAGCCCATACATCCAATACAAATGCTGTTAAAGGCAAACCTATAAAAAAAATTATAAAAAAAAGAAATTGGACGAGCTTTCCGGTAAAAATATTTTCGAGGCTGAAAAATCAAGTCTGTCATTTAGAAATTGCAAAAAAAACATCAAAAAACCTATTTTTTCAACATTTTTATACTTAAAACCGCTGCAGCGCGCTGTATCTTAACAAGGATTGGACATAGGACAATGGTCAATATGGAGACTTTTATGTAAAATTATCTGGGGAATCTATTACCACTATCGGATTTTGACAATTTTGTCGTTTAGACCACTTTTCAAAAAAAGAGTTTTAGTAAATGATTTTTGTATTTTTTTTACAAGGGACATACCATCTTGAATTTTTTGTGAGTTTTTTTTTTTGTAACAGTTTAGGCTATTTCCTCAAAAATTTTGAGCGAAAAAAAATCGTGACATCACCTTCAAATTTAACTTTTAAACTTAAAAATTAATAAATCACATGAAAGTGGTGTGTATTTTTCTTTCAATGTATTTTTTTCAGAGAGCCCGTCCAATTTCCTACAAGTTTTTTCTCTGACCACTTTTTGATACGATGCAACGGCATTGAGTTACAGTAATTTTTAAATTACAAAATACAAAAATATTTAAATTACTTACTCCCTTCTCAAATGTCATTTTCGAGTACAAATGTCTTCATATACACAAAAATGGCTTATATAGGCCTAGGATAACGAGTCTAAAAAGATCCATTGAAATCGAAGAGAGTCGGGTACAAAAGTACCAGAAAAATTCCTGATTTGAGCTGGAATTGCTCAAAAGAAAAATAAACTTCTATATTTTAAAGCCCTATATCTACCCATTTATTATCACCAGTGTATTTTGTGCGAATTTGCTAGAAAGACTCAAAAAGCTGCCTCCTGAAGGTTGCATTTTAATGTAATCAAGTTTAAACTTAAAAATGTGCAGATAAAGTTAACTTGTTTGAAGGTCAAAACCATGACCTTAAAACAAGAAAAAAAACTATTTCTTCCTTAATGCCAATTTGAACTTTCGCTTCAAACACAACTTCTTATCCCAACTCGTTTACAGTCCGGCGGCTATTATTTCGCGTTAACGTGAGCAACGCGAACAGCATAATTCACTCCAACCGATTATTACTTTCTTGCATTCGTCTTCCCTTTTAATGAGAGAAATAATTCTTCCCAACTCCTTGAGAGTTTCAACGTCACTAGCGCTAGGATGGCTAGTGTAGTGCCTTCCTTCAAACTAAGAAACTCTGCTCAGCATAATGCAAACGGCAGCGCGTAACAACAGCGGGCGATCCTTATGCAATTAGCGTGCAAAAATAATAACTTCTCAGTACTTTTTAACCGTTCTTCTCCGTTTTTAGTAATAAGAGTGCAACTTTTGATGCCGTCCACCAGTCGGAATTTTTTCTTCTTCAAGAATGCTGCCACCTTATCCTCGTTGCACACCCAATCGCCGATGCCGTCCCAGGACAAAGTGAAAAGCGCCGTCCTTCACAAATTAATTTCTGCGCTCAGAATGAAGAAAGCCCGCCGACTTTTCATAACTCATTTGCTAATTTTCGACCGCGTTATGCCACAGTTTTGGGCTTGGTAAGCTAGTGAAAAATAACGCAAAATTTAATTAATTTATTTTTGTGGAAATTTTTTGCAACAAATTCCAACATTCCAGTCAAGCCAAATAACCAAACTAAGAAATTTAATTTTAAAATAATCATAATAATTTTTAAGAGTGCTCATGCTCCCGTTCGGACACGCTGCATCATTCATAACGGGGCCGAAATAAGAGCCGCTGAGCCAAGGGGAAAAGTTTTAATTCAATTCGGGAGCAGTGCCGGTAGTCACACCCTGGCGCTCAAGTACTGGGGAATTAAACGCCCCAAAACTACACTTACCCGAAAGCCATTCCGGGTGCCACCATGGTGGGATTAATTGCTTCGGAAAATTAGCTGTGTGAATTTATGGGTGATTTAATGTTGAAGATTTTTACAGAAGTGACTTTATTATACATGTTTTTAGACTTAAGATATATGTGAAATCACATTCTTTAAATAAATTGTCACTTAGGATATGGGGATTATTCAAAGTTTTTATCCCTTGAGGTTGAGGTCAAATATAGGACCAAAATTTCAAATTTTTTAGCATCACAAAATGATTTATACATTGCTTCCCAATTAAAATAAAAAATTAAAGGAAATTTTTGACAAAACAATATTGTTGATCGTAAAGGTTGTTTGCAAGTTAAACAATTACTGTTGAGAAAATAAATCAAATCATTAAATCTGTTTTTCTTAATTTAAAAAATTAAAAAATGAAATGATAGAATTGTTTATTTTGTTATATTTATTTTTAATTTTTCAAAGATTTTTTACCATATCACTTACAACCTGAGCAATATTCTACAAAATTAGCCAATTTCATATGCTTTTACATTTTTTGGATTTGGTTCACACATATCAATCATTGTTTCGGCTATACAAGTTTCCATACAATTTTGGTAGCCTACCATAAAAAACAGTATGTAAATATTCCAAAATTGGTGTCTTGGAAAGAAATAACTTGATCGATTTGGCTTAAAAAAATACCAATTTTTTATGCATTTTTTTTACAATGGTGAAATTCCCGCAATCCATATTTCAAATTTTTTATGTTTTGAAAAGCGGACTAAAAGACAATTTTTAAGACACATAGAAGCGCAGAAAAAAAATTATTTTGTTAATTTACCATTTTTCAAAAACATTCAAATTGCATTCTAAAAAATCAATATGATTTTTTTACACACAAAAAAAATCAATTCTGGAAATCGTGAATTGTGTTCATGAATTTAAGAACCTCCTTAAAAATTTATTCATGAGTACGTCAATATATAACTTCGTGGTTCTCATATTCATGAACACAATTCACGATTTCAGGAATTTTTTGTATGTTTCTGTGTATGGGCAATATTAAATTTGCATGCGAAAAGTAATACACATTTTTTCGATAAAACATTTATCAATAGGTTTTTGCCTCAGGAACCATGTTTTGATACAACAAAAAATTCCCAAAAATCGTGTAGAACTCGCGGTTTGCAATTTAATGAAAAATGGTCTGTTTTCATAAAAAAATGAAATATTTTGTTCTAAAACCTTGAAAAATGCGTTCAAATTGTCCCGTATTTCACTTCAAATCATAGTTGTGAGTCCTACCAATAATTTTCTGTATTCATATTGATCCAGGAAATCGTCATTTTTCATTGGCAACATGTCATAGTTAGAAAAATGAAATTGTTTGCCCATTTTTTTACGGATTTCTCTCAAAATCCATCAAAAAAAATTTGCCGCTAAAATCAATACCATTATCTCGCAGGTAAAAATTTTCTGAACAATTTTCTTTTTTTATAAATTAGTTTTCATCACTCCAGTGCCATTTTTGTAACATAAAAATGACGATTTTTCAAAATTCTTTACAAAATCTCGATTTTATCACTTTCACCACTGATTAAGCTACTGCTAGCATTTTAGATGTTTCCAAACCTTTTGCATTGATTTATAACAGCAATTTACAAGCAAAATCTATAGTTTTCATGAATTCGGCTAAGTGACGTAAGCGCCATGGCGAAGAAATGTATTTTGAATTACCCGCTTTTATTATAACAAAATCAATTATTTTTGAAGATTTTAATTATTTAAAAAAACATATTTATTAATGTACGCAACATTTTTTCATTAACAAGCAATTTTCATCAAAATCATAAAAAAATGTGAAAAAAATGTGACTTGATATTGAACATGATGCGCTTGCTTTCATCAATCCCTTTATAGAAATAAGTAAGCTCTGGATGAATGTCCATGTCTGAAAATATGTTTTCAAAAAGCTTAAATAAAATTTTCTACATTTTTTACTTTTCCTCCGTAACGATACCACTTTTAGAAAATTTATAATTTTTTGCTCTTGAAATGAATAAATATGTGGTAAAAAAATCATAAATCTTTGATGATTCTCTAAATCTAAAAAAAAAATAATGTGTCAAATTTTAACATATTTGTTTTTTTTAAAAGATTTAAAAAATAATAAATTAAAAAAAAATAATAAATGATGTGTCAAACCTGAACATATTTGTTTTGAATAGGGTAAAAGACTTAGAAAATATTAAATAAAATGCAAGTAATGTGTTAAATTTGATTGTTGTTTTAAAGATATTTAATAATTTGCAACATTGAAAAAAGATTGAAAAATCAAAATTAATATTTCCCATTTCATTTGATTTTCAGAGCAATTAAACAGCAATCAACACTCAAATTGAACACTCAATTTAATAATCACTTAGCAGCTTTAATTAATCACATTATCCCATGTTTCAAAAAAAAGAACAAAAAAACAATTTAAAGAAATCTCCCCAAACCAGCTGACAACGACCCCACTGCAGGTTGTTGGCGCTCCTTACGCTTTGGGGAGAAAACCAATTAATAAATCTTGCCTCCGATTTCGGTACTTATTTTTCGAATCGCGTGATCCGCTGTAATATCGCCGGTCAATTTCAAACAACCAACCGATAGAACGACCCATTAAATCACGTCAATTATCAGTACTTTTTTACTTCTTTTTATTTTGTGGTTTTCAGTTTTGTTTACCGCAGAGACTTGTCGAATTTGACCTGCCCCTCGCCGAAAACGCGAGAACTTTTGTTTGAAATCATTTTTCGAGCTGTACCTTGCTCCAATTTTGATATGACACATCGTCGACTGCTCAAGTGGTGTAGTTAGTAACTATGCGGCTCAGCGCTGAAACAGGGCCAACGTCGTTAGAGCCAGAGATAATCGTCATAATTACGGTCCGGGATCAAAGTCGCTGCCGTTCTTGAGGAGGAAACTCCGGAAGAATTTAATTACGCTAAACAAATGTGGACCCCGGGAACATCTGCATCGACTTGCACTGCTCGTTTGAAGCCGTCGAAACAATTTGAATTTTATAATGAAGTTTGAACTTCTCTTCTTTTCCACTAATGTGATGTGCATACTTTTATGTACAAAGCGCAAATGTTCCGAATGAATTCCCTGAATAAATACAACCCTGTGAGCGCGCGCGGAGCAAATAAAATTCAGCAAACTCCAGCGTGGAACAAAGATAGAGTGCAAAGTTTAAAATTTATTTTGCCAAACGGAAACGAGCAGTGAAAAAATCGTTTTTTCCAACTCTCTCTCTGCCAACAGCTATCAAGAATCAAATTTCTTACCTTTTCCGGGGCGCGCGTTGCAGCTTGCATCCGATCCTGGGACGCTATAAAATGCAACAGAAAAAGTTACCCCATGCTCAATGGGTGGCACTGGGGTTTTCCCAACATCTTGCAAGTCTGCCTGCCTGATACATATGGTAATTGGAAAAAGCGTTAATCCCGTCAACTCACTCCCCCCTTTTGGGGCTCGTGTTGTGAAGGTGCAGTTGCAGTTTTTTTTTGTGTGAACACCTTTTTGGCATTTTGACGGGATGTTTAGTGAGATAGGGTGCTTAAAAAAATACACATATTTTTTTAAAAATAATTTGGTTGGACTTTTAAACACAAAAAAAAAGTATAAAAGTATAAAAAAAACCTAAAGGAAAAGTAAGTGTATTTGAACAATTTAGTTAGAATGTGTTCTTTTTTATCAGAGAGTAGTCCAATATTTTATTATTTATTAATTTTTAAACAATTGGTAAAATAAATAAGTTCTATAACAATTTATTGTTTTAAACTAATGCCGCTGCAAATATTTTAACAAGTTCATGTCCATTAACTCTGGCCAAAGTTGAGGAGGGAATTTAAAAAAGTAAATTAAATGTCCTGGTTTCAACATTTCAACGAAGAAAGTCTAGTAAAATGCATCATTAGTATTCAATAAGTTTTGACGATTTTTTTGCGGTACTGCCTCACAAAAATCATAATATTGATAAACTCGTTCAATCAACGCAGTTGGTTGCAAGTCTATTTTCACCGATTTTTTTTATTTTTTTGATGACATAATCTTTGATACACATTTGCAATGGCTGGCGCCAAAAAATCATTTAATAAAATGGAGTATTAAATGGAGTTATTTAAGTACTATTAAAAACCCGATTTAATATCACCAGAGGTGAAATAGAGCCTTTCTTACAAAATGATGAAACTCCGAGAAATATATTGGTGCAATTATTTTTTCAAAAACATAATGATACCATCCAGTGAGAATTTTACCTAAAGCTTCGAATCTTTAAAGGGTTGAGCCATTGCTTTAATTTCAGAAGTACATTATTTGTCGCAAGACATTTGAATTTAATTAAGAAAAACATATTGGATTGACATTATTAAAAAAAAAAGGGTACTCAGTCTATACTGTTAGTCTATGATAAACTTAAAAAAATATGTATCGCTATTGCACTTTGTCGATCAATTATGAGAAGCCAGAAAGAACACTTTCACGCGCAGCGTAAAACGCGCAAGCGTAAAAGCGCTGGCGTTGAAGCTTCGCCTTGACGACTTGTCGAGCTTTCGACCAAGAACGAGCCGGGACTTCGAATTTGATGTTCAGTATATGATTTTGTATAAATCCAAAAATTTAATAGGAAAAAATAGGGTAAAAATAAGACGAAAAACACTAAAATCGCTATATCTCTGGAAATACATTTTGGAAAAGCTTCAAAATTTGGGCCCAAACAGTTTATGGCGCATGTTTTCGAATGGCTTTTTGTTTGAAACTGAATTCTTTAAATTTGATAGTGTTATCTGTAAAATAGTCCAAAAAATACCTCCAAAAATGGCTTTGACCACATTTACTGGTCGAAAATTGTGAATCGAAAAATAAAATGTTCGTCTCCGACCCCACGGCTACAGATCTGGCTTTTAAAAATTGTGGGTTTAACGAGCGGTTTTCCAGTGATGGAAGACACAAATTTTTAAGAGCGGATACAGACATCGGCCATGTATTTCAGAAAAAGAGCTCTCAAAAATCAGACTTTGAGTTCCGGGTTTCGGGCCAAAATTCAATCGAAAGAGCGCATCTAAACCTTCAATTTAGTAATAGGATTTTTTCCTGGGACGAATCCTCGCCGTGCACGAATTTTTTTAGATTTCTGAAAAAGGCGTTTTTCCAAAAGCAAACCTTAAACCTTTCTTTTGTAAGAAAGGCAAAAAGTCAAACGCTCTCAAATAAAAGTGCGAAATCCAATCGATGTAAAATTTGCTGAGAAGTTTGATCGAGTCGTGAACATTCAGTTAGAAAGATAAATTTAAGTGAAATTACAAATAAATCCTTGGGGAGAATTATTCTGAATGACCCCTTACCTTTTTTGAGAAATTTACTCTGTATATAAAGAAAAATCATACAGCTATAACTTTTGAACCAACCGTCTGATCAATACCAAAATTTACTCGAATACAATTCATACCAAATGCTTTCGATCGAGAATGGGCTGGGACTTTGAATTTGATGTTCAGTATATGATTTTGTATAAATCCAAAAATTTAATAGGAAAAAATAGGGTAAAAATAAGACGAAAAACACTAAAATCGCTATATCTCTGGAAATACATTTTGGAAAAGCTTCAAAATTTGGGCCCAAACAGTTTATGGCGCATGTTTTCGAATGGCTTTTTGTTTGAAACTGAATTCTTTAAATTTGATAATGTTATCTGTAAAATAGTCCAAAAAATACCTCCAAAAATGGCTTTGACCACATTTACTGGTCGAAAATTGTGAATCGAAAAATAAAATGTTCGTCTCCGACCCCACGGCTACAGATCTGGCTTTTAAAAATTGTGGGTTTAACGAGCGGTTTTCCAGTGATGGAAGACACAAATTTTTAAGAGCGGATACAGACATCGGCCATGTATTTCAGAAAAAGAGCTCTCAAAAATCAGACTTTGAGTTCTGGGTTTCGGGCCAAAATTCAATCGAAAGAGCGCATCTAAACCTTCAATTTAGTAATAGGATTTTTTCCTGGGACGAATCCTCGCCGTGCACGAATTTTTTTAGATTTCTGAAAAAGGCGTTTTTCCAAAAGCAAACCTTAAACCTTTCTTTTGTAAGAAAGGCAAAAAGTCAAACGCTCTCAAATAAAAGTGCGAAATCCAATCGATGTAAAATTTGCTGAGAAGTTTGATCGAGTCGTGAACATTCAGTTAGAAAGATAAATTTAAGTGAAATTACAAATAAATCCTTGGGGAGAATTATTCTGAATGACCCCTTACCTTTTTTGAGAAATTTACTCTGTATATAAAGAAAAATCATACAGCTATAACTTTTGAACCAACCGTCTGATCAATACCAAAATTTACTCGAATACAATTCATACCAAATGCTTTCGATCGAGAATGGGCTGGGACTTTGAATTTGATGTTCAGTATATGATTTTGTATAAATCCAAAAATTTAATAGGAAAAAATAGGGTAAAAATAAGACGAAAAACACTAAAATCGCTATATCTCTGAAAATACATTTTGGAAAAGCTTCAAAATTTGGGCCCAAACAGTTTATGGCGCATGTTTTCGAATGGCTTTTTGTTTGAAACTGAATTCTTTAAATTTGATAGTGTTATCTGTAAAATATTCCAAAAAATACCTCCAAAAATGGCTTTGACCACATTTACTGGTCGAAAATTGTGAATCGAAAAATAAAATGTTCGTCTCCGACCCCACGGCTACAGATCTGGCTTTTAAAAATTGTGGGTTTAACGAGCGGTTTTCCAGTGATGGAAGACACAAATTTTTAAGAGCGGATACAGACATCGGCCATGTATTTCAGAAAAAGAGCTCTCAAAAATCAGACTTTGAGTTCCGGGTTTCGGGCCAAAATTCAATCGAAAGAGCGCATCTAAACCTTCAATTTAGTAATAGGATTTTTTCCTGGGACGAATCCTCGCCGTGCACGATTTTTTTTAGATTTCTGAAAAAGGCGTTTTTCCAAAAGCAAACCTTAAACCTTTCTTTTGTAAGAAAGGCAAAAAGTCAAACGCTCTCAAATAAAAGTGCGAAATCCAATCGATGTAAAATTTGCTGAGAAGTTTGATCGAGTCGTGAACATTCAGTTAGAAAGATAAATTTAAGTGAAATTACAAATAAATCCTTGGGGAGAATTATTCTGAATGACCCCTTACCTTTTTTGAGAAATTTACTCTGTATATAAAGAAAAATCATACAGCTATAACTTTTGAACCAACCGTCTGATCAATACCAAAATTTACTCGAATACAATTCATACCAAATGCTTTCGATCGAGAATGGGCTGGGACTTTGAATTTGATGTTCAGTATATGATTTTGTATAAATCCAAAAATTTAATAGGAAAAAATAGGGTAAAAATAAGACGAAAAACACTAAAATCGCTATATCTCTGGAAATACATTTTGGAAAAGCTTCAAAATTTGGGCCCAAACAGTTTATGGCGCATGTTTTCGAATGGCTTTTTGTTTGAAACTGAATTCTTTAAATTTGATAGTGTTATCTGTAAAATAGTCCAAAAAATACCTCCAAAAATGGCTTTGACCACATTTACTGGTCGAAAATTGTGAATCGAAAAATAAAATGTTCGTCTCCGACCCCACGGCTACAGATCTGGCTTTTAAAAATTGTGGGTTTAACGAGCGGTTTTCCAGTGATGGAAGACACAAATTTTTAAGAGCGGATACAGACATCGGCCATGTATTTCAGAAAAAGAGCTCTCAAAAATCAGACTTTGAGTTCCGGGTTTCGGGCCAAAATTCAATCGAAAGAGCGCATCTAAACCTTCAATTTAGTAATAGGATTTTTTCCTGGGACGAATCCTCGCCGTGCACGATTTTTTTTAGATTTCTGAAAAAAGCGTTTTTCCAAAAGCAAACCTTAAACCTTTCTTTTGTAAGAAAGGCAAAAAGTCAAACGCTCTCAAATAAAAGTGCGAAATCCAATCGATGTAAAATTTGCTGAGAAGTTTGATCGAGTCGTGAACATTCAGTTAGAAAGATAAATTTAAGTGAAATTACAAATAAATCCTTGGGGAGAATTATTCTGAATGACCCCTTACCTTTTTTGAGAAATTTACTCTGTATATAAAGAAAAATCATACAGCTATAACTTTTGAACCAACCGTCTGATCAATACCAAAATTTACTCGAATACAATTCATACCAAATGCTTTCGATCGAGAATGGGCTGGGACTTTGAATTTGATGTTCAGTATATGATTTTGTATAAATCCAAAAATTTAATAGGAAAAAATAGGGTAAAAATAAGACGAAAAACACTAAAATCGCTATATCTCTGGAAATACATTTTGGAAAAGCTTCAAAATTTGGGCCCAAACAGTTTATGGCGCATGTTTTCGAATGGCTTTTTGTTTGAAACTGAATTCTTTAAATTTGATAGTGTTATCTGTAAAATAGTCCAAAAAATACCTCCAAAAATGGCTTTGACCACATTTACTGGTCGAAAATTGTGAATCGAAAAATAAAATGTTCGTCTCCGACCCCACGGCTACAGATCTGGCTTTTAAAAATTGTGGGTTTAACGAGCGGTTTTCCAGTGATGGAAGACACAAATTTTTAAGAGCGGATACAGACATCGGCCATGTATTTCAGAAAAAGAGCTCTCAAAAATCAGACTTTGAGTTCTGGGTTTCGGGCCAAAATTCAATCGAAAGAGCGCATCTAAACCTTCAATTTAGTAATAGGATTTTTTCCTGGGACGAATCCTCGCCGTGCACGAATTTTTTTAGATTTCTGAAAAAGGCGTTTTTCCAAAAGCAAACCTTAAACCTTTCTTTTGTAAGAAAGGCAAAAAGTCAAACGCTCTCAAATAAAAGTGCGAAATCCAATCGATGTAAAATTTGCTGAGAAGTTTGATCGAGTCGTAAACATTCAGTTAGAAAGATAAATTTAAGTGAAATTACAAATAAATCCTTGGGGAGAATTATTCTGAATGACCCCTTACCTTTTTTGAGAAATTTACTCTGTATATAAAGAAAAATCATACAGCTATAACTTTTGAACCAACCGTCTGATCAATACCAAAATTTACTCGAATACAATTCATACCAAATGCTTTCGATCGAGAATGGGCTGGGACTTTGAATTTGATGTTCAGTATATGATTTTGTATAAATCCAAAAATTTAATAGGAAAAAATAGGGTAAAAATAAGACGAAAAACACTAAAATCGCTATATCTCTGGAAATACATTTTGGAAAAGCTTCAAAATTTGGGCCCAAACAGTTTATGGCGCATGTTTTCGAATGGCTTTTTGTTTGAAACTGAATTCTTTAAATTTGATAGTGTTATCTGTAAAATAGTCCAAAAAATACCTCCAAAAATGGCTTTGACCACATTTACTGGTCGAAAATTGTGAATCGAAAAATAAAATGTTCGTCTCCGACCCCACGGCTACAGATCTGGCTTTTAAAAATTGTGGGTTTAACGAGCGGTTTTCCAGTGATGGAAGACACAAATTTTTAAGAGCGGATACAGACATCGGCCATGTATTTCAGAAAAAGAGCTCTCAAAAATCAGACTTTGAGTTCCGGGTTTCGGGCCAAAATTCAATCGAAAGAGCGCATCTAAACCTTCAATTTAGTAATAGGATTTTTTCCTGGGACGAATCCTCGCCGTGCACGAATTTTTTTAGATTTCTGAAAAAGGCGTTTTTCCAAAAGCAAACCTTAAACCTTTCTTTTGTAAGAAAGGCAAAAAGTCAAACGCTCTCAAATAAAAGTGCGAAATCCAATCGATGTAAAATTTGCTGAGAAGTTTGATCGAGTCGTAAACATTCAGTTAGAAAGATAAATTTAAGTGAAATTACAAATAAATCCTTGGGGAGAATTATTCTGAATGACCCCTTACCTTTTTTGAGAAATTTACTCTGTATATAAAGAAAAATCATACAGCTATAACTTTTGAACCAACCGTCTGATCAATACCAAAATTTACTCGAATACAATTCATACCAAATGCTTTCGATCGAGAATGGGCTGGGACTTTGAATTTGATGTTCAGTATATGATTTTGTATAAATCCAAAAATTTAATAGGAAAAAATAGGGTAAAAATAAGACGAAAAACACTAAAATCGCTATATCTCTGGAAATACATTTTGGAAAAGCTTCAAAATTTGGGCCCAAACAGTTTATGGCGCATGTTTTCGAATGGCTTTTTGTTTGAAACTGAATTCTTTAAATTTGATAATGTTATCTGTAAAATAGTCCAAAAAATACCTCCAAAAATGGCTTTGACCACATTTACTGGTCGAAAATTGTGAATCGAAAAATAAAATGTTCGTCTCCGACCCCACGGCTACAGATCTGGCTTTTAAAAATTGTGGGTTTAACGAGCGGTTTTCCAGTGATGGAAGACACAAATTTTTAAGAGCGGATACAGACATCGGCCATGTATTTCAGAAAAAGAGCTCTCAAAAATCAGACTTTGAGTTCTGGGTTTCGGGCCAAAATTCAATCGAAAGAGCGCATCTAAACCTTCAATTTAGTAATAGGATTTTTTCCTGGGACGAATCCTCGCCGTGCACGAATTTTTTTAGATTTCTGAAAAAGGCGTTTTTCCAAAAGCAAACCTTAAACCTTTCTTTTGTAAGAAAGGCAAAAAGTCAAACGCTCTCAAATAAAAGTGCGAAATCCAATCGATGTAAAATTTGCTGAGAAGTTTAATCGAGTCGTGAACATTCAGTTAGAAAGATAAATTTAAGTGAAATTACAAATAAATCCTTGGGGAGAATTATTCTGAATGACCCCTTACCTTTTTTGAGAAATTTACTCTGTATATAAAGAAAAATCATACAGCTATAACTTTTGAACCAACCGTCTGATCAATACCAAAATTTACTCGAATACAATTCATACCAAATGCTTTCGATCGAGAATGGGCTGGGACTTTGAATTTGATGTTCAGTATATGATTTTGTATAAATCCAAAAATTTAATAGGAAAAAATAGGGTAAAAATAAGACGAAAAACACTAAAATCGCTATATCTCTGGAAATACATTTTGGAAAAGCTTCAAAATTTGGGCCCAAACAGTTTATGGCGCATGTTTTCGAATGGCTTTTTGTTTGAAACTGAATTCTTTAAATTTGATAATGTTATCTGTAAAATAGTCCAAAAAATACCTCCAAAAATGGCTTTGACCACATTTACTGGTCGAAAATTGTGAATCGAAAAATAAAATGTTCGTCTCCGACCCCACGGCTACAGATCTGGCTTTTAAAAATTGTGGGTTTAACGAGCGGTTTTCCAGTGATGGAAGACACAAATTTTTAAGAGCGGATACAGACATCGGCCATGTATTTCAGAAAAAGAGCTCTCAAAAATCAGACTTTGAGTTCTGGGTTTCGGGCCAAAATTCAATCGAAAGAGCGCATCTAAACCTTCAATTTAGTAATAGGATTTTTTCCTGGGACGAATCCTCGCCGTGCACGAATTTTTTTAGATTTCTGAAAAAGGCGTTTTTCCAAAAGCAAACCTTAAACCTTTCTTTTGTAAGAAAGGCAAAAAGTCAAACGCTCTCAAATAAAAGTGCGAAATCCAATCGATGTAAAATTTGCTGAGAAGTTTGATCGAGTCGTAAACATTCAGTTAGAAAGATAAATTTAAGTGAAATTACAAATAAATCCTTGGGGAGAATTATTCTGAATGACCCCTTACCTTTTTTGAGAAATTTACTCTGTATATAAAGAAAAATCATACAGCTATAACTTTTGAACCAACCGTCTGATCAATACCAAAATTTACTCGAATACAATTCATACCAAATGCTTTCGATCGAGAATGGGCTGGGACTTTGAATTTGATGTTCAGTATATGATTTTGTATAAATCCAAAAATTTAATAGGAAAAAATAGGGTAAAAATAAGACGAAAAACACTAAAATCGCTATATCTCTGGAAATACATTTTGGAAAAGCTTCAAAATTTGGGCCCAAACAGTTTATGGCGCATGTTTTCGAATGGCTTTTTGTTTGAAACTGAATTCTTTAAATTTGATAGTGTTATCTGTAAAATAGTCCAAAAAATACCTCCAAAAATGGCTTTGACCACATTTACTGGTCGAAAATTGTGAATCGAAAAATAAAATGTTCGTCTCCGACCCCACGGCTACAGATCTGGCTTTTAAAAATTGTGGGTTTAACGAGCGGTTTTCCAGTGATGGAAGACACAAATTTTTAAGAGCGGATACAGACATCGGCCATGTATTTCAGAAAAAGAGCTCTCAAAAATCAGACTTTGAGTTCTGGGTTTCGGGCCAAAATTCAATCGAAAGAGCGCATCTAAACCTTCAATTTAGTAATAGGATTTTTTCCTGGGACGAATCCTCGCCGTGCACGAATTTTTTTAGATTTCTGAAAAAGGCGTTTTTCCAAAAGCAAACCTTAAACCTTTCTTTTGTAAGAAAGGCAAAAAGTCAAACGCTCTCAAATAAAAGTGCGAAATCCAATCGATGTAAAATTTGCTGAGAAGTTTGATCGAGTCGTAAACATTCAGTTAGAAAGATAAATTTAAGTGAAATTACAAATAAATCCTTGGGGAGAATTATTCTGAATGACCCCTTACCTTTTTTGAGAAATTTACTCTGTATATAAAGAAAAATCATACAGCTATAACTTTTGAACCAACCGTCTGATCAATACCAAAATTTACTCGAATACAATTCATACCAAATGCTTTCGATCGAGAATGGGCTGGGACTTTGAATTTGATGTTCAGTATATGATTTTGTATAAATCCAAAAATTTAATAGGAAAAAATAGGGTAAAAATAAGACGAAAAACACTAAAATCGCTATATCTCTGGAAATACATTTTGGAAAAGCTTCAAAATTTGGGCCCAAACAGTTTATGGCGCATGTTTTCGAATGGCTTTTTGTTTGAAACTGAATTCTTTAAATTTGATAGTGTTATCTGTAAAATAGTCCAAAAAATACCTCCAAAAATGGCTTTGACCACATTTACTGGTCGAAAATTGTGAATCGAAAAATAAAATGTTCGTCTCCGACCCCACGGCTACAGATCTGGCTTTTAAAAATTGTGGGTTTAACGAGCGGTTTTCCAGTGATGGAAGACACAAATTTTTAAGAGCGGATACAGACATCGGCCATGTATTTCAGAAAAAGAGCTCTCAAAAATCAGACTTTGAGTTCCGGGTTTCGGGCCAAAATTCAATCGAAAGAGCGCATCTAAACCTTCAATTTAGTAATAGGATTTTTTCCTGGGACGAATCCTCGCCGTGCACGAATTTTTTTAGATTTCTGAAAAAGGCGTTTTTCCAAAAGCAAACCTTAAACCTTTCTTTTGTAAGAAAGGCAAAAATTAAGAAATATTTAATATTTTTTTAAATTAATTATGGAACCAATGTATAGTTCTATAAATATTCAAAAAAATATTCAAATATTGGTTTATTAAACAAAAATTAATGCAGAATGCTTCGGCTTAATAACAGTACTTGTACGAAAGAAACAAAAGCCAAACTAATTACTAGATACGACAAATTTGAATAATTTCAAAGTATAGCAGTAAAAAAGATAAAATGAACCAGTTGTAGAGAAATTGAAATAAAAAAACTGACAAACTTTTTTTTAAATAGTCCGCAAACATTAAAAAATAGTAAATATTTTTACACACACAGTAAAAAAAAACATGGTAATAAATATTTAATTTTTAAGTCTCAATTGAGGTTACATTACATCATAAAAGAGGTAATATTAAATCTTCCAAAATAACACCTTCAAAATTAATAAAAAATAATATTTCATCTGGGAAGCGGTACATCTCTTGTGTCAGAAAAAAATGCGTAATTTTACCTCTGAAAATGTGTAATTTTACCACTTTTCTAGTATATTTTCACTTTTTCAGTCTAAATTGAGGTAAAATTACATCTAAAAATAGGTAATATTCAATCTTCCTCCTTGCAAATTTACACAATTTTTACTGTGTATTATTAAGATCTGAAAATTTTTCACACTTCGATTCTTAACATTGAATCCAGCTACAGAGTTTCCGAAAAAAAACATTTAAGATATGATACTTTGCTTAACTAATTATTAAATAATTTATTTTTCTAAAGAATAAACATCAGCTACTAGTTATTTGATACTTAAAATCAAAAAAGAGAAATTTGCAGGAAATTTAAAAAAAAAAGAAAAACAGATCTCTGTAATCAATTCTTTAGATTCTAAACCTAAAAGTAATTTTAACGTTAAAAAAGTGTAATTTTATAATTCTATCACTAGGCTTACGATCTTTTCAAAAACGCATTTTCCCAAATTAAAAATTTCAGTAAATGATACTGTGATAGGATTCCTTTTTTATTTCTCAAAACTTATTTAAAAAAACGTTACTTAATCCACTTTTAGGTGGTTGGTGCCTTCCTCACATTCATAAAATGAATACACTACACAGCGTATAAATAACACTTATTTTTATCAGTATATCTGAGATCAGGCCTCAAAAAAAGTGTATTAAAAACACTAAAGTACTTATAACTTCTGATAGGGTTGTCAGATCTTCAATCTTTTGGACGCGTTGGAAAGGTCTTTTGATTACCTATCCAACGATGGGTTTAGCCAGTCCGGAGATAATCGAGTGCATATTTTTGGGTGCACGGACTCACATCCAGACACACGCACAGACATTTGTTCAGAATTTGATTCTGAGTCGATAGGTATACGTGAAGGTGGGTCTAGGAGGTCGATTAAAGAAGTTCATTTTTCGAGTGATTTTATAGCCTTTCCTCATTGAGGTGAGGAAGGCAAAAATGGTTTTAAATTTACAGAGACAAACAAATTTTTTTTTAATTTTTACTTATTAAAACAAATATTTGAAGCAATTTCTGAAAAAAATACTTTATTTCGTAAATATACTGACATAAAATCATTTTTCAAGTCAGTCGTATATTAAAGAAAAAATTAAAAAAATAACTAGCAATAACTTTATCATGGACTCCGCAATCATTTTCTCATCATTCTTACTTATTTGATAAAAAAACAGACCTGCTAGAACATTCAATCATTAAGGTTTTTTTTAATCAAAAAAGATGCTATCAAAATTTGAACACATTATTTATTTATTTCTAGTTTTTCCAAGAAAAATTCCAGTTTCCCAGTAGTTTCCCAAGTAGCACTCATAACTTGTCGACTGTTGAATAATAGTTAGATAGCTGTTTTGGATCAACATACGAGAAAAAATGTCAACGTTTGTTAAAAATCAGTTTGTTTCACTATTTGTATAACTGACTTATGTAACTCATGAGATATGTGCCATACAAGTGTTAAATCACAGTCAACTTCACTCTTTTCCAACTTTTACACACAACATAGAGAATATGCACTCGCTCCTAACTCCATCCAATTTGCTGATTTTCACTATTAAAACAATTTATTTTGGAAAACTTTCGATAGAAACTTACATGCTCACTTCCTATTGAGCTATTTATCACTTTATTTCACTCGAAAACACTTTTTATAAGCTGTAATTGAACGTCAAAGTGCTGATATGCCAAGATGCTGTTCCCTCATCTGCAATGTTTTACTCGAAAACAGTTTGTTGAATAAAAACAATATTGCACTGTTTGTTTCACTGCTTATCTAACATTGTCATGTGACGGCATCTTCTAAAAAATGGGCGTGGCCAACCATTCTATAAATAACCTTAGGTTTTCTCGCTTTGTTACACAAATGTTATCGGAGAATAGATTATATAACTGATGCACAACATACATATTCAACTTGACATTGCGTGTTGTTAGGTGGTGTAAATTTGTACATGAGGAATTTAGAGTTTCAAAAATGTTTATGTATTGAAGATTGCAATAGTTTTGATTGTTGACCGATTCATTTGTGAATATATCGCTGGTAAAAGCTACAAAAATTATCAGCCTCTAGAGTTTATGATAGAGAAAACAACAAATCAAAACCATACCGATTTTCAATATTACTCCGTGGTACGGTAATCGAAATGACAGTTGAAACGGTTTGTTATAACAAAGTTATATAGTGGAGTTATAAAAACTGATTTGAAACAAACTTATATAACTTCAATTACAATGACAGCCTTCATTGGAGTTAAGTTCTCTAGCTAACAAAACAGACAGCAGCCTTCTTATTGACGCTTGGGCCAGCTTGTTTACTATGAAGCCCCGTGGAGAGATGTGGAAGCGCGCCTGGACCTGCCGTGGAGATAACAACAAATCGTCGAAGTCATCGGATCGAATCTTGGGACAGAGGAAGTTCATGAAAAAAAGAAGAACCTAAAAGTTCGCCATGCAGGGAATTTCACACTAATCACATGGGCGCCATGATTGTTTTTCTTTTTTTTCAATTTCGAATTATTTTAAATAAATCGGGCAGAAACAAGCGTACTTTTTTATTAGCTTCGTCTTTGATTGAAATTCTAATAGGAAACGTTTGTTTACATGTAAGTTAGTCGACGGTTAGACAGCTGTTTTCTATCTAACTTTCCTTTCCAGTGTGCGCTTTGATTTGACAGCACAGCCGTTAACCACGCCCCCTTTTTTCGTTGAATCTCTTGTTAGATGGCACAGTGTTGTCAAATACAATAGTACAACTTACTCTGATAACTTGCGTCTTTTTCTGGCAAGTTATACAACAAAAAAAAGTGCGCTTTTTCCAGTTCACAGGAGTTGTAGAACAAGTTGTGATAACGAGGCGGATTGGTTATACAACCAGTTAGGAAATACGTTTATCTGACAAAGTGTGTTGCTTGGGTTATGACAATGGCTTTTGAATTTTACGATTTGAGTTTTGATAGCTGCATTTGGTAAAATTTCTTTTTAATTGGTTAACATTTTTATTTTATTTTTTTATGGAACTTGAAGTTTTTCCCGTCTACTGCCTATTTTTTCGAAAGGTCGATTTTGGCAACATTTTTTGAACCATGAATTATACTTCTCATGTAAAAAAAACGGTTTGAACTCGTTTGCTGGGTATTTATCCAAAAATTAGAAAAAATAAAATACAAAACAAAAACAGATTTACAGTTTGCCACTCAAACAATGATTTTCAAACCTTTTAAATATCACATAAATGAGAGGAGGGTCTCTACCGATTTCAAACAGCAAACACAACACTACTGCTTCAACCCTCATTTTTCCCACCCAACTGCATCCGGGAAGTTGCAAATCCACTCTCCTTAACCTTTTTGGCTGGCTGGCTTGTCGCTCAACCAAAGGACCCCTGCTCTTCCTGCTGGAGGTTGGCGAAGCTTACAAAACGCGACTTCGTTATTTTTGCTAGTCACACGGTTACAAAAAAAAATCTAGTAAGAGCATTAAAATGCAATTACATTAAATTGCATGTGTTTGTTTTTTGTTGTGATAACTGTGACGTCATTTCACGAGGCAAATGTTGCGTTTTCCACAACATTCAAAAAGTTTTTTTTCGCCGTGTAATAGTTTGCCAAACAACGTGCCAGGTATGAATCATCGTTGCTCCATCACATCATGTCTTGTTCATTTTATGGAGGTTTGCTACAAGTTCTTGTCACATGGAAGAAGCAAAAAAGAAAGGAACCTGCTAGGTTAGTTCCCGTTGACTGTTATTGCAACTTGCTCCGCTGTGACGAGAGTTGACGAGCATGACGTGAAAGCGGAGATTTTTTCCGCTCATCTTAATCGCTCGACCTGCCCTTTAAGAAACAGGAGGGAGGTTTTGTGATATTGGAAAGTTGAAACGAGTTACTGTCATCCTAGAAGAAGTAAATACATAGTGGGAGTGAAAATGCAGTTTGCAACATTTTACTTCAATTGTATGTAATTTTACATCATTTTTAGACAGTAGACAGAACAAGTTTCCCTTGAAAATTTAATTTCATGAAAACCCAATGATTCCCCAAAACAATCCGCAAATAATTCTTTTTCCAGCAGTTCCACTCAATTTCTAGAAGTCGCGCGAGCTCCTTCTTTCGTTGGGGACCATAACTCTTCGTTACCAATATGGTGTCTGCTAAATGTCCGAAGGAACAACTTTTCTTATAAATTTCTCACCAGTTGGAATAAATCATAACTGGCTCGCTCTGAAAGCTGCAGCAAGTTCCATCTCGGTTTTTCTGACATCTTTTTTGTTTCTTCTTGTTTTCCCTGCCCCCACCGCACTTTTCCGTTTGACTTGTGGGAAAACAGTTCAATGTTTTCCACCCACACCACTACCCCTCCCCCTCCTTGTCACAGTTCAACCGGATCGAAATCGGTTTGCGTTCGATTTGCTCGTTTGAAAAAGTTTGACCAAATTTTCATTTGTTTGAAAGTGAAGTTTGGCGTTTTTCGTCTCGACTCGGTCTCCGGTTTTTTTTTTGCATTTTCTCCCCCTTGATTCAGTATTGAGCCAAACGGTAAAAAGAGGAAGAAATACTGCCTCACAGTTTCAAACAATAACTAACGCGCCTTCTCCTGCTCGATTAAGGGGAAGTGTTTTTTTTTTCTCGAGGCTGTGGTTTGCCCATGCCTAACTTATGCTGCGAAAGCGTAGGTACTTGAGGGGAAGAGTAGTGAGTTGTTGAAGTACTACTACCAACTTGAAGTAACGCAAACCATTAAAACACTCGTGAATCACGGACGAGGGGTGAAAATATGAGTTTTTACTATAGTAGTACGAGCAGCAAGAAATTATACTTATTGCTGTGATTTGTGATATCATGGATCTATGTGTTAAAAGCATAATTGGGATTTTCTTTAATTTTATGTAATTAGCATTAAAATTACATCCTTAGAACGCAAAACTGTTTTTTTTTTTTTGCATGTTTTCAGGGTTTTATCAAGTTGAAAATATTAGTCATAACACAACAAATATTTCATAAGAGTTTCTAGAAATTCTAATAAATATTCAATGATTCAAAAATCAATAATAATTCAAAAAAAATAATAGAAGAGTTTTTTTCCTGAAGGATTAGCAGATCTGAAAATTAATTATATAGTATTTCTAATGAAATTCCCAAAACTTAGATAAAGTTAAAAAAATGCTTCTGTGTAAAATATAATAGTTGAAATAACAAACAAAAATTCCAAATACTTCAAAAATGTACAAGCCTTCATTCAAAAATCAAAACCTTTCTTTTTATAGCAAAAGTCATTGGTTTAAAATGAACGACAATGTATTTGTATTCTGTATAATGTATTGTATATATCATAATTAATTTTGTATTGTATTATTGAAATTCAATTTTTCGGAGTTGGTTAAATTCTCAAAAATCGTACGATTTATTTATTATGTTTTTGATATCTTTTATGGGACCAAAAAATACATTTTTTGAGCTATAGACAAGAAAACCCGCAAGGGTTATGAAACATTAAAAATGGAAATTTCATAAACTTTCCGATTTTGCAGAAGTAAGTTTTCTAACATTTTAATTTAAAGCAACTTTTCATAATTTTAAATTGTTTAATCTGGCTGAAACTTTTTGAGAGCCTTCCGTATACCCAAAGAAGCCTTCTGTGTAGGTCAGTGTTTGCCCTTATAATTTTCCATACAAAATTGCCATGTGGTAATTAAAAAATCTGCATCTCTTAAAAGAATATTTTGATCGATAGGTTTCTTTGGTTGGAAAAAATGGTACTCAGAAATAATTTTGTTGATTTATAAAATCACTGTTTGTCACTAAACATTGAATTCCATGAAACCGTTATTTTTAATTTAAAATGCCAATCATAGACATAAAATCTTTGACCAAATTCAATATTATTTTTTGAAAAATAGTGATCTTTCGAAAAAAATCGAAAAAAATGTCAAATAAATTTTTGGTTTTTTTTATAATGTAAAATCTATTTTGCAATCAAAAAGTACTTCAGTGAAACTTGGATAAAATGTACCTTTTTTCAATTTACACAATTTTTTGATAACTTTTTTGGAAATAGTCGCAGTTTTTTAATTTTCAAAAATAGTGCCTATTTTTGCCTACTCTTGAAAAAAAATACGAAGGCTAAAAAACCCCCTAAATATTGCTTTTTTAAACTTTATTAATACGGACTTTGATTTCTGAGATATGACCATGAAAATAGCTTTCCTCGGTGTTACCCAATTGGGTCCTAAAATAAAGCTTTGATTTGTGATATTATTTTATTCAACGATAAAATTTATTTTTTGCAATTCCGTCCTGAAACTACTTACTTTTGCTGTCATTCTTGAACGACGAAATAGCCTACTTTTCTGTACCAAAAATAACAGAATCGAATAGCAACACTTTTCAGCACTTGTTTTGAAAAGTAACACTTTTCAACATTTTTATTGATTAAAACAATTTATTGACAAAACACATGAAAATTTGACTTAAAATTTCACTCAATGGGTGTTTTTCGGAATTGCAAAAAATGTTGTATGGAACTCGTTGCAAAACTTGATTTTTTCGGCACTCTTCGTATTTATCCAACTCGGTGAACCTCGTTGGATAAATGTACGACTCGTGCTGAAAAAACCCTCTTTTTGCAACTTGTTGCATAAACTACTATTTCGGAGTACGTTTTACTGAGATTCAGCTAATGCAAAAAAAGAAATGACAACATAGAAATAAAACACCTTTTAGATTCGATTCCAAGGAGATGACAAAAAAAAACTCCTTTCTAAGAGATAATGTTTTCTTCAGTTTCTCTCCAATGCAGCAATTTAATTATTCTGTTCGAAGCGGAAATTTTAATCAATTTTCTATTTTCTCTTTTCCTTTCAGCAATACTTTTCCCTGGCAAAAGAAGCACAAAGTTTCAAGGGCAGCATCCTGTTATTTGAAACATTGTAGAAAAAAGCGCGTTCCGTAAATTACTTTAAGTATTTGCAAGAATTGTTTGAATTATCTAGTGCCTGAAAGTGCAATCCCGACAAGAAAAAAAACGAAGAAGAAAACAAGAGATATTACAAAAGCTGTACCGGTTTATTAGGTTCAATTCCCGCAAAACCACAACCAGATTATCCTGAAAAGAGCGAGAGAGTGGTGTTAAAGTGTCTGTTTGTGTATGTGCCGCAAGAAATCGCGACCAAAACAAAATCAGGACAACAAAATTGTGCTAATAACAGCCCCGGGCCAAAGGGTGGAGTGCAACATTGTCGTCGTTGTCGTTTTGCCGCAGACTTTGTAAACATAGCAACAAGGCAAATCCAGCTCTCCGAAGTGTGTCACAAACAACAAACACACACACACAGTACCACCCACTAAATACACCGTCGCTTGAACCGCGGTCGGGAGGGCAAAAATTGAAAACCTGCCACAGCACAAACACACACACACAAACATCACGATGAGGATTAGCGAGTGTGTTGATATCCGAACAGTCTTTCACGTGGCATTTGTCACTATGGCAGGTAAATATGATGGAAATTTTGTAGGGGGTCTAAATATATATTTTTTGTATTATTATTTTATAACATATAGTTATTAATTTATACAGGTGGGAAAAAAGTTAATAGTCAATCTCTTTTATCAAACTTTACTCAAAAATTCAAAATCCGGAATTCGCTGTTTACCCCTATATTCCTTTGTAGAGATTTATGCAATTTGTTTAGCTTGTTTTCACTGATGCAGCTTATCCCTTAAAATTATTCATGTTCTATTACAAACACTGTTTGAATAGAATGTGGTATTTTTGGAGCGGGAAGGTATTTCCAAGAAATAATCACTTAACGATACAGAAAATTCACACAAAACATTTTAATAGAAAGCTAACCAAAAAGAAATCAAATAATTCTATCAATAATAAATCAAAATGAAAAAAAAAATCATCATTAAAAACCTAATTTGTTATTATTTTATGTCAGTGGTTCTCAACCTTTTTCGTTCCATTCCCCCTTGACTAATTTTCCCTCCTTGAATTTTGAAAAAAAATCAAGTATCATAATCTTAGATTCAATCTTTACCATAAGATTGAAATTATTATTAGGCTACTACAAATTTTATTTAAAGTTTTTGTCTCCTCTTCCTTCAATGTTGGCCCAAAAATTAGGGAGCAAATTTATTTTTAAACTTAAAAATTCCAATAGGAGTTGACGTGCAATCAGCTGAAATCAATTTAAAATGCATTCCCCTGCGTTTTTAATCATTTTTAGCGATGTTTATTATCGCAAAAAGTTTTTTTTCGCTAAAATTTTTGTTTTCGTCAAATCTTACATTTTTTGAAAACTAATGATTGCAAAACAACTGTACTAGTGTAAAATGCATTTTAAAACACTTTTTCCATGCAAATGTTGAAACTATGGCTTGTTATTTCAATATTTATATTTTTTTATTTTTTTGCCCCCCCTCGACCCCGGTCATAGCCGAGGTAGAAAAACTTTGAAAAATATTTGCATCGGCTTTAAAAAGCAAAAAAAAAATGAAAAAAAAATATTTTAAATTTGTAAAATAAACTGAACATTTTTTTCAAATATAGTTTAATTGTTCTGAAATGGTTTGAAAAATTATAAAAGTATAATTTGAGCAGATTTCGGAAAAAAAACTTAAATTAAATGCTCATAGTTGTAAGGCTGCAAAATCTCAAATTTCCAAATTATATCTTCAACATTTTTATGAAATAACTGTTCCTATTTGAAATATTTCTCCTGGTTTTATTAAAATAAAACCTATTTTTTTAATTTTGTTCAAAAATATTCTATGCTTAATGTAACTAAATTTTACTGGAATTAACCCTGATTGTTAACTCGACACCGTTGTGCTTACTTGTCGCACGTGCATTTTGAGCCAAATTGAGTTGAGAACGCCATTTTGTGTAGCTAACAATGCCTCACCTTTTGACTTTTACAGATCCCCAAAATTCGATTCCAATCCTGAGATATCCAATAAAAACTGAAAAAACTCCGTGCATTGTTGTCGCTCTTCATATGAAAGAAGTTTCAATCTTGTCGTGCTATCTTGTCACTCCCTGAAAATTGATGTAAGTGCGACAACTGGCCAAAGGGATTTCAGGTCAGAACGCGTTTGACGCATGTACAAGCTAGACTACCGTAAACATTTGTAATTAAAACTCGGGACTCCAGCAACCAACTTCAACCAAACTTCAGGACAATGCACAGAATGGTCAGCCAAACAAAACGTGTTTGTTGTTGTTTACATTGCGTGCTCTAGGGGAAATTCTCCTATGTTTGGCAGGTTAAGCACTCGCTCCTAGCTCCATCCAATTTGCTAAGTTTCACTGTTTTAACAACTAATTTTGCAAAACTTTTGATAGAAACTTGCTTGCTCACTTCTTATTGAGCTATTTATCACTCGATTTCAGTTGAAAACGCTTTTAATTAGCATTAATTGAATGTCAAAGTTCTGACCTGCCAACATTAGAGGCACGCTGGAGTTAGATGCTGATCCCCTAGTTTTTGTTTATTCAAGGCCAAACATTAAAACGCGTTTTTCTCGGAACGTCGAAATGGCGGGTGCGACAAGATAGCACGACAGCATCGAACTGATCTCATTTAAAAATAAGTATAAAAATCCAACTCATTAAAATTAAACAATTTGATTACAACCACTACTCCTTTAAAGAATCCAAGGGTATTGTGTTTGAATCAATGCCATATGGTGAAAAACAGGAAAAAAAGTAAGGATGACGTAAATTACAAATATATTGAAAAAATCTACTTTTCAAAATGCAACTTAAATACTTCTCATTACTCCTAACTCAAAATTTAATGAAAACTTTAAAAAAATAAGATTCGCTACTGTTTGAAATACAATCAAAATTATAAAAATAATTACAAACCTTTTCTATTTTATATCAAACCCACTTTTGTATAAAAGCATAAAATATCCACACAAAAAAAAACATTTTTAGTGTTCATAAATCCTTCCCAATTCGATACTTTTAAAGAAAGTGTCATATATGGATTTTTTTTCAAACGCTTTTAAAGGTATTGGATTTCTATTGCAACCTCATCCTCAGTTGGATATTTTGCCTGGTCTCTGTTAAGTTTTACGTTTTTTCAATTGTTGAACATAATGGGTAATCCGTCAGCAATTGTTTACTGATTTTATTCAGCATTTAGTAATATGTAATATTTAATTGGAATCAAGCAATAGTATTGAAATTTGATGATTAGCAAATAATATGAATAATTTTCGATAACTAAATGAGTTATTTTCCGAGCAAATCATATAACCAGTTATTTCCACCTGCTTGGGTTATTATTTATTATAAATTTCAAACTGATACTGATTGGACCAATTGCACAAAAACAAAAACGATGCGTTTTGAAGTATAAAAGCATTACGCATCGTTAATTAATTTAAAGCTGAGCTTAACCCTCCCTCCGCTCTCCACACTATCCTGTCAATAACAGGAAATTTAATTTAAATTAAAGCATGTTTATCATCATCTGCATCGATTACTTAATAGCATCGTCCTTCTATCATGCCTTCGATCAACACAACCCCGTTCCGAAAATACATGACATCTTGCCCATTTAGAAAGTGCATTAAACCACCGCTCAATCACTTTTACTAACCCTCACTCTCCTTTCCATTTCAGTGTCCATCACACAGGTTACGACCGAGGACTGCGGCCAGGAGGAGCTCGTGCAGTGCACCAAGCCACTCCAGGTCCTCTCAGCCACTTCGGAGCTTTCGTTCGTCACGAAAAAAGAGGAACTGGATAAGCTCTGTCCGTGAGTATTGTTTGAAGGATTTCTCTCACTTTCCCCCCTTTCAAAATAGTGTAAAATTGATCTCATCATCACTTTTTTTTCGATTCAATTTAGGGCGTCCAATTTTCCCGGCTTTTGAATTTCCCGGGAAACGGGAAAAATATTTTGTGAATCCCGGGAATTCCCGGGATCCCGGGAAATTTTAGAAACAGTCATAAAATCTATGTTTTCATTATATTTGTTATGTTTTTCAAGCTTAAAATCATAGAATTAGCTCAGGTGATTAGCTTGGTGATAATCTACACTTAACAAGGACGACAGTTTTTAAATAGCTTAAAAGAAATTAAAAATGAATTGTTGTTGCTCTTTGTTGTGCTTTGGGTTTTGAGTGAACTAATTTTTTTATCCAATGTGATTGAAACTAAATATATAAGTCTTTCATCAATATATTTATTTCATATATTTTTTTTATATCGCATGACTAGAAAAACTTAAAAAATTTCTTTAAAAATGTCATAAAAAATTAATCGAAAACAAATAAAATAATGCAAGTCATATAAAATTTTTGATACTTTTTGAATTTCATGTTTCATATAAAACATATTTTACAAATTATCTGTAAGTCACTACCGCCAACTGGAGAAAACAGTCTGAATAGGTACATGAAAATTAAGAACAATAAATTTTGGAAATCGGTGAACTAATTGTTTGGTTCTGTTCCTGTTTTAACCGAAGTAATTCAAAACATTTAGCAAATAAATTGGCTTACATTTATCCTGATTCGGACCAGATTCCGGCGATTGATGAAAAATATTTTAATATGATTTTTTTCATATGTAAAAATATAAATATACGTAAATATTATTCCCAGTTTAAAACTATATAAAATTTAATTTAAAATATTTAAAGCGCAAGGCATTTTGCGAATCTGTAACCTAAAATTTTAACAATTTTCCCTAAAAATCCAAATTAATGCTAATATATGTCGAATACAAATTTTAAATTCGTATCGATTACTAAGTATTCAACTGTTCGTCTATTTCCACAACCAAATTTAATTTTCCTGACTAAAATTTGTTTTTTTTCAATTTCGGGAATTCCCGGGACAAATTATAAAAAATCCCGGGATTCGGGAATTCCCGGTTTTGGTAAAATCCCGGGATTTTCGTCCCGGGAATTCCCGGGATGGACGCACTAATTCAATTGTTTTTTCCCCTCCCAACTCCCAACTATGACCGATTTTGCCCCGAAACGAACATGTTTGTTGCTTTGCGGTGGAAAAGTTTAATTTTATGCTTCCGACAAATCCCGAGCCGGTCTTCGTCGTCGGCTTGTGGTCTTTATCTAATAGCCGAGAAGCGAATTTTCACAAAACTGGTTCTGTCTGCTCGTACTGAGTCCAACCGTGTTTGCCACACTTGCTCTCTCTGAGGGAACTTCATTTTCCCTCCTTACCACAACAGACACACATGCTGTCGACACATGAAAACACTGCCACATGGTCTGTCAGACAAGATACAACTTGGAAAAGGGAGAGAGAGAGAGAGAGAGTGGGGGAAATGCATTTTCTAATTGAGTGTGCAAATGTTTCTGTTTCGGAAGAATTGTTTACATTTGTGTTGGTTTTAAACTTATTTTTCAATCAAATTAAATCTGAAGTTTGATTAATTTGAATAACAATTTCTTCTTCTTAATTTAACAAAAAAAACAGCCTTCCAAATTCCTCAGGTGATTTACTCAAATGACTTTTTTCCTCCCATTTCTGCTCCAAAGCACGGTGGTTCTAAACAAATTTTAATCGACATGGCAAACAGGTCATTCCACCGAGTGCTGCTTTCGACATTGTTGAGTAATTAGAAACGAAAAACTTTTCTCATTTTGCACCTCTGTCCCGAGTTGGTGGCTGCCATTGCACCTCACTCCAATAGCATTGGATGAGATATTAGTGCGCTAAATCGAAAAACCTAAATTGCAGCAATAATTTGTACGGTTTTATTGACCGGTACTGGTTTGTTTTCTGGGAAGGTTTTATTAAATTTGATTAATTTTCTACTGAGAGCTTGACTAGACAGGTTCCCAAAAAATAATAGCGACACCATTTTGATTAAATTTTGAATCTAAACAAAAATGAAATAATGTTAATATTTCGTTTTGAGCATCTTAAATTTAATTTTGTCAAGAAATCTGCATTATTTCATTCTATGCGTGATTTTTTATTTAAAAAAAACTTTTTTTTTTCAATCTTAAGACTTAATTTTTTTCGTCTAAAAAAACTCTAAGATTGAGTTCCTTATATCTTGGCTAGAGCGTCCAATTAAAATCCCGGGACACGGGAAATTTTAATCCAATTTCTCAGAAAATCCCAGGAATTACCAGGATTTATTCAATATTATCAATTGATTGAATTGAATACAACCCTATTATTTTCTTTAAGTTCTTTATATTTTTATTTTTTATTTTCTGGGCATTTTTAAAAATTGAGATTTAAAAATTCCCGTGAATTCTGGGATTTTTCCCCGAGACGATAAATTGGACGCTCTAACCTGGGCTAAAATCACTAAAAGTAAAAAAATTGTATTAATTTTTAACTCTCATAAAAATATTATCTTACTATGCCGATTTGTAGTGAAGCTAGAATATTTCTAAATGTTTTTACAAAGTGTGTTCAATTAACAGTTTGAATCTCAGGAAAAAGAAGATCTATTTTTAGTATTTCTCAGTTTATTTAAAAAAAAAGCAACATTCAGTAATTTTTAAACACTTCAAAAATATATAACTTTCATTGCTAATGTAAAGTCAAAACAATTTATTTTCTATTTCTATATGTATCTTTTCTGTACCATTTCAATCAACAAAACAACTCCAAGGTACAAGGTTTTTAATAATGTTTATTCAAATTTTATATGCAAAAAAAAATTTTAATAATAAATTGGTCGATTTTGAGAAGAATTGCTCTACAATAAATAACTGAAAACTTTTTTTCGACGTTTTAAATCTTAGTGAATTAGGCCATTTTTCCTCCTTCGAAAATATCCAAAAAATCAAGCATCAAAAAAATATTGCTAAAAACAGTTGATTGTAAACTATTTAAAATACTTTGTAGGCTTCCTTGATTGATGTGCACCCTTAACAATATTTTCTACACAATATTGATGTTTCATGTAAATATCACATGAAAATAACATTTAAACTACACAGGAAAAAAAGGCAATATTAAATCTGGGAAGGGGTACATCTTTTATGTCAGAAAAAATGCATAATTTTACCTCTGAAAATGTGTAATTTTACCACTATTCTGGTGTAATATCGCATTTTCAGTCTAAATTGAGGTAAAATTTAGTAATAAAAGAGGTAATATTCAACCTTCTAAAATTACATCTTCCAAATTTGCACTTTTTTTGCTGTGAAGAATGAGCTGTCGATGAAAATTTTTTCATCAAGAAATTAGGCCGTTGCAAATATTTTTCAAAATTTATGTTGTTTTTTAAATAAAAAATATTACACTTCAATAATTTTATCAAAAAAATAAAGTTGGGACCACAATCCGGTACAAATTTTTTTTTTAGAAGAAATATTGTTAAATATTCATTAACATTTTGCAAAATTTCGATATTTGATGATAATGATAATGATGTATATTTATAAAACGTGTTATGATTCTTTTCGAAAATCAGGCTTGAAATTTGTTTTTTTTTCTAAATGTGTGAATTTTAAAGAAAGTTTTTTTTATAATTATAAAAAATTAAAACAACTGCCTCGATAACATTAAGATTTTCTTGGACTTAAAATTCTACCTATTGAATCACTTTTTTATCCAATAAAATAAGCTCATTTAATCCCGGTGTCAAACGCATTTTTCTTTGAAATTTCTCACATTGTCAATACATTGCGTCACGACCCATAACACGCGTAATTATTTATGATTACATTTTAACTTTTGTTTTCGTGCTTTCCCTCACACCATTATAAAAGCCCATTATTCGCAGCTAATCATGTACCATGTACCTAATTTATACAATGTGTGTTATTGCGAGCTGTCATCACGTCGTCGTCGTCATCGCCGTTGTGATGCTGAAAAATGCCCCTCCTGTCGTTAGGCTTATGTTGCGCCTCGCTAAATGACTCTCTAAATGGAGTTAATTTCATTACATTATTTTCATAAATTAAAATTAACCCTGTTTAATTAATTATTTAAAATGTGATATGCTTTCACAGCCACCCAAAAGCTCACCTCCCCATCAGCCCGACGCTCGACTTCCGGTGGGTGCTTCCCCACCACAACCACCCACACAATTCCACTGAACCATGATGAGCATACGCTGCTGGGCGGGCCACACGTGGAAAACAAGCAGGAGGAGGAGGCTTTTCCCACAGACAGATTTCCCTCCCCCATTTGGGGGAGATGAAAAATTGCTCCCCTTTTTTGCGAACCATGGCTCATTTGACTTTTTGACTCCACTCACACACACACACACACATGTGAAACAATAGAGCCTCGGCCTATTGGTTTGATGCCCGAAATAATGGCTTTTCCAAATTTCCACAACGAGAAAGGATAAAACAACAAAAGGATTTCCCTCAGTCAAACAGCCACCGCAAAACGGAAGGCCGAGTGGCGGGCAAAAAGCACAACTGAGAGAGAGGGAGAGTGGGAGGCAACAACCCGCTCGTCATAAATTTTAATTATGTATCATATGTGTCTCACATTCGTAATTTGTTTGTTCCACTTTGGCCTTTTTGCTGAAGCTGTGGACTGTGCCGGGGCCGTTGTGGTGCTCATTTGCACTTTCACTCTCCGGATACGACTGTGTCGGCTTAAATATTCCGCACAACTTGCAGGAGTTGCAGGGATGGTGTTTAAGTTGCTCATTGTACCCAATTTTTAATTGTTTACCTCTTATCTACATATTAACAAATAAAGAAATCTTTTTATTCAGTGCAATAAATATTCAAAATATGTGCATGAAAATTTAAGAATAATCAAGAAAATAAAACAATTCATGTGAAGATCATTTTAAAGTAAAAAAAACAAGATTTTTTCATCTCCTCCCCCCCCCCCCCTCCCCTTCCCCTATTCGTAAAAAGTGTGGGGTGAAAAAAAAATTATTGACTAAAATTGAAATTTTCTTAAAAACCTTGTACAACCGAATGCTTATTCATGCATTTTAAATCAAATAAAGACATTATAATCTTTCTGAACATTTCAAATTTATTTAAAAAACATTTATATACTCAAAATATATCTTTACGTGCACTTAAAAAAAAATAAAATCAGATTTCTGATCTGAAGCCAAAATAGAACATTATGCTTTTGTGAAAACAACTTAAGAGGTTACATACATATAAATCGACAAAAAGTCAGAGGTTGGCGTGAGCACACACTTAATTTTTTTCAAAATCTGTTTGCAGGGCATTAAAATTTACATTTTCATCTAATATCAAAACAAATTTTAAGACATTTGGTTGCATCATTGCCAAGATAAAGCTATTTGAAGTTAGCAGTTTCAAAAAAGGGATGTCACGGTATCTCAACACTGCCTTGACCAAATCGGCTCAAAATTTTGGTGAAGACTCGGTAAACCGGTCCTGTGTGCATGAAGAAGGCCGATTTTCAAAAAGCTTATGTTTAAAAAAGATTAAAATATTTTTGTGTTTTTCATATAAGAAATCGTCAGTTTTTGATTTTTTTATTTTTTTATAAAGCAAAATTTCAAAATCATGCTTCGTCATGCACACGGGATATGTCTTGAGAGTCTTTACCCCGAATTTCAGCCAATTTGGCACATCCCATCTCGAGATATCGTGGCACCCGTAAATCAACTCGGTGTTTCGAGAAAAACGCTCAGAAAGTTTGACAGTCCGCTTTGCGCACAGCAAAATGTTGAGCTTAAAATCATCTCTAACTCAGTTTACCCAAGTAACCACAAGCACTAAATTGAAGTATTAATTCAGTACTAAATCAGCACTGGAATGTTTTGAAGTAGTAAATAAGCTTTGCGAATGCTTCAAAATACCACAACTTTGCTGCATTACAACTGGCATTAAATCACCATTTACGACCTTGAAAATGTGCTTAAAAGCATTTGATGTTTATCAACAAAGTAACCCATCGATACGGGAAACATTTCAACCAGGCACGCTCTTATTGACTTTAATCCTTCTCCCGTCATACCGTTCTAGTAAGCGTGCGGGCTAAGGCGCAGTTCTCCCAGTGTGCATCAGTTTCATTTTTGCGTGAACTGGGTTCAATTCCCGCTGATTGAATTGTTTTTCTTGTTTTTTTTTTGTACAGAAACGCAGCCTGTAATTAAGTCAAATTTTTCAAAACATATTCCCATAGCACAAAGGACATTATCAAATGTTCTCTGGTAAATTGAATGACTTTTCTCACAAGCAAAAAGCTGCTTTCCGGAAGTCTGATACACTTTGTGAAATTTTGCCAACCATGGACCAAGCACTCCTCGGAAAAGCAGTTCCCGTTAGCCGTTAGCCAGTGCTTGTCCCTTTTAACCCGTAATTAATTGTACTGCACTTTACTGGCTGGCCGCAATTTGCTGAGTGATAATCGATAATTTCCTTCCAACGAAATCACAACGGAAACTCGAAACAGCAAAAAGAAAGTCTTAATTAATGTTCGATGCATCAACCACATCGATTAAAACTTTCAAAACAAACACTCAATTCCGAATACATCAGTTGGCTTGCGCGCATCCTGGAGATTGACGAGAAAAATGTAAGAATAACATCAAAGTGTCACACTCACACATGAAACGCAACAGGAGAAATCAAAAAACAAAGGAGGCCCACCACCAAGTGTGAGTGCAGCAGCTGTTCTTTTTTTTCCCCCAGCCTTGACGTCGATAAAGCAGTTTGTTTTTGTTCAAGCTTTCGGCGAAGCATTAAATCGGCATCACTGTGCGCCACTTGAAATATTTCTCAAGGGAAAAGTGCTGATTAAATGTTTTGAAGCATTATTTGCTGGTATTAAATGCCAATATAATGCTGATTTAATGCTGCTATTTAGTGCTTCGCGGTTACTTGGGTATAATCATGTAATATCTTCATGAAACTTTCAGGAGTGATTAATAATCATATTTTGAGTGGATTTATCAAATAATCTGTAATATAAAATATTGTGATTTTCTACATATATGTAACCCCTTAAGCAATTTAAAATTGTAGGTAGTTGAAGGATTGTGCATTTTTTTTAATTTGTGTTGTACGATGAATGACAAAAGTTTCATAAATTTTGGCAAACATTTTTTTTTTTCATTATATGCATTTTTTTTATTACAATACATTTTCTTTATTAAACACTCATTTGCACTAAAATTAAATTACAACAGTAAATTTTAAAAATTTCTAAAGATAAACCTATTTTTAGTTAATTTTTTTATGTGCCAAATTGATTGAAAGAGATAATGTAATAAAAAAAAATATAATAATAAATACCATATTTTGTATCGTGCACACTTGCAATCTTGTTTTATAAAGGTCGTTGCATTATTTTTCAAAGTTTATGTCGCAAAAAGATTTATTTTTTCGGCGAAAAAAAATCTCTTCGATACTTGGATATTTTGAAAACTTATGATTGCAAAACACTTGGGCAGGTGTAAAATGAAAACATATTATAAACTTCAAAAAATATTTGCAACGGCCTAAATGGTTGAAAAATACGAAGATTATTTTGTTTGAGATAAGATAAAAAAAATAAAAAAGGGTTTTTTACTCTCTTTTGTAAAATTAATTTCATAATCTTAAAACAATTGGTACCAGACAATCAAATTTAACATGTGAAAAAAGTATGTGGTAAGGAAAAACATAATTGATGTTCTCTCAAATTTCTATGTTCCATTGTTCGGAGCTCACATTCAATGTCTTCTAAGTCTAATAGTAATTATAAAATTCATTTAGGGAGACTCAAAATTAAAATTGGGTGGCATTTGCACATATACTTTAAAAGGTGTTATGAAATCAAAATTTTACAATGTTGTTCATCTTTGATCTGTACGGAACTTAAAAAATGAATTAGACTTTTAATTCGATGATTTAAAAATTCATGTTTTCATATTTTCGATCAGACTGCTCGCCAAAATCAAAATAATTAAATATTGCATAATTCGTAAACAGATTTTTGTTCTTTGGCTTTCAATTTTATAAAATATTTCAAATGTATTTTTTTTTTGTCTGAAAGTTAATCAACGAATTAATAAAAAATCGATTTTATTAAAAAAAATTATGCATTGCATAAAAAATAATAATTCAAAAACAAAGTGGTAGAAAATTTGTCCGACATCTTTTAAAAAATCTAGAGCTTTTTTAAAATAAAGGTACTATAAACATATGAAACACAATAGTTTATAGGACCTTTACAAAAAAATTATAATAAATAATAATAAAATTAAAAAACAACAAAAATTACCATCCCTTTTTCCACATCCCGCGTATTTCCCAGCCAACCATCGCCGAAACAAAAAAAAAAGAGTCCTTCCGGGATTGAACGTCGACAAGTTGCCTCTGTTGGTAGTGGTGGTGTTGAAAAACTCCACCCAAAGTCACATTTTTCACGTACCGTGGTTAATGACTGAAATTTTAAGCCGACGACGCGTTCGCTGCGGATACTATCCGAAGTTTATAAGAAGGACAAGCAACACAAAAAAACATGTAATAACATCCGCACGTCTGCATTACGACCCTCTATACTCACAAATTGAACGTTTTAATAACCTTGTCTGGTGGTGGAAGTGGTTCTTGCCGGGGTTGACCCCTCAGTCAGTCGTTATCCGGGGTGCTGGGAGCACGTCCGCAGAAATCGTATACTTTCAAAGGAGGAGATGTTGAGTTTTTGTCCTTGTTGGAGGGCATAAAGCTCACACCTTTCTACTAATGGGTCGAATGAGACGCAGTACGTGGTTGGGTACAAATGGTACTAAATTGAATGTTTAAATTAAAAATTTAGGGTTGCGACAGTCGTTAATGGGTGGTAACGATTTTTGGAGTTGAAATTGTTTTAATATTTATTAGATTTTTTTTTGCAAATTGACAATATCTGGAAAATTCGAACCGAACATAATGTTTATTTATAGAATATTATTCAAGATCATAATGCTGACCTCGAGCCAATGTCCTCAGCAATTTATTCATGGACATGATGTTAACACGCTGGTACAAAACCACTGAAGCCCCCGAACACACGCTTGGACAAACACCATAAATTACGTATTCTATCGTCATTGTCACGAAGATAACCATCCAAACTGACACAAATTCAGAAATGTGGCTCTAGTCTCCAGTACATTCCGCACTGAACCCGGTGCGTACTGAACGAGTGCGATTACGGCCCGATGACTCCTGGATGGACATCTGCCAGCATTTCCCAGTCAGTTTGAGGGCTCTTTTGAGGCTCTACACACACACACATTCGTTTACAAATTTGGCATTTTCTACAAGCTGATGAAATATAAATGAATGCGAACCAAACGGACGGATTTTGATCCCTTCTCTGGTGTTTGCAGTGAATCAAGTGTGAAAACGGTTGGTTTTACTGTTTTTGGCTAGGAAAACATCAATAAAAATACCTACATATTTAAAAGAAATCTAGAAAAAATATATTTTGAGAAATTTTCTCACTTTTATAACTTCAAACCATCAAAAATGTTTACTGTATTTTTTTTAAATCGGAAAAATCTTTTATCAGCATTTGCATATTTCACAAAATTTGCAGTAAACTATCGAATCTTCAAGAGTTCAATCATTTTACTAATGGTGAAAAAATAGTTACTATTTCAAAAAGTTTAAAAACTAGAAGCAACTGTAACTCAATATTTATAATTAAAAAAAACATTTTTAAAAACAAAAACGTTCTTCACACTTTTTTATTAAATATGCCGTTCTCAAGTAGATATGGATATATATTTTCAATTTCTGAGCAATTCTCTCAGATATCGGTCATTGGGAGCGGCCGTGGCTGACTGGTTACGGTGTTTGCTTTGTAAGCGAATGGTTCTGGGTTCGATTCCCATCTGCTCCCAACGAGAAAAGATAAGAACACAGAAATTTGAATTGATGAATATGAACGAAAAACCAAAGTCGCTCGAGGCGGGGTTCGAAAAAAAATTTAAATTCAAAAAAAATAAAAATTCAAAAAAAAATACCGATTTCGTAGAGATTTGCTCTTCTTTTTGTTTTTTAAAAATATTTCTTGAGAAAGAAAATAACTTCTGTACGAAAAAAAAAAAATTTTGAATGGCTTAGGAAAAACCAAAATAAACCTCTCTGAAGTCTTGAAAATTGGAGGATTCATTTTTTCAAAAAGCAGCCTCCAATCTATGGAAATAAGTTTTTCTAAGTGTCCCCTAATTAATGTGTTATTTTCAACTGACGATATTATGGAAACTATTGGTTCGATTTTCAATGTTAAAAAATGAAACTTTTGTGAAATTTTACGAAATTGCTTTTAAGTCTTAAAATCAAGTTCAACGTGAAAGGACTAAAAACAGATTACATTCCTTATTTCGTTTCGACCAAAATTGTAAATTTTGATTTTTTTATTGAAATATCAGAAAATTTTAAATAAAATTTGAAAAGTTTGAAAAATCGTGAACTTTATTAGAACTTTGTAAAAGTACTTGTCGATTGTAAATTTTATTAAGTTCCGGCTGAAACTTTTTTGGTGCCTTCGGTATGCCCAAAGAAGCCATTTTGCATCATTAGTTTGTCCATATAATTCTCCGTACAAAATGATGTATGAAAATCCATCATTCATACAAAAATTATGCATGAGAATTCAAAAATCTGTTTCTTTTGAAGGATTTTTTTGATCAATTTGGTGTCTTCGGCAAAGTTGTAGGTATTAATAAGGACTACACTGAAAAAAAATGATACACGGTTAAAAAAATTTGGTGATTTATAATTTAACTAAATATAACAAAAATTGTTTAACTTAATTTTTTGATGTAAAATCAAATTTTCTGTACAAATTTGGCAACTGTCCATACAAAAATGATTTATGAAAATTCAAACATCTGTATCTTTTAAAGGAATTTTTTGATCGATTTGATGTCTTCGGCAAAGTTGTAGGTATGGATAAGGACTACACTGGAAAAATGTTTTTTTGGTAATTTTTAATTTCACTTTTTGTCACTAAAACTTGATTTACAAAAAAACACTATTTTTATTTTATTTTTTCATTTTCTGATATGTTTTAGAGGACATCAAATGCCAACTTTTCAGAAATTTCCAGAATGGGCAAAAAATCTTTGACCGAGTTATGAATTTTTAATCAATACTGATTTAAAAAAAATCGAAATATCGGTCGCAAAAATTTTCAAATTCATTTTTCGATGTAAAATCAAATTTTTAAGTTATACTCATTTTTAGGTAACTTTTTTGAAAATAGTCGCAGTTTTTAATTTTTTTAAATTAGTGCCCAAGTTTTCCTTGTTAGTATTGATTTAAAATTTGTAAAAATATTGTTTTCGAAAAGATCAGAAAATTTCACTTAAAACTGCTACTATTTTCAAAAAAGTTACCTAAAAATGGCTATAACTTGAAAACGGTGCAGTTTATCAAAATTTCAATAATGTACTTTTTGATTGCAAATTTGATTTTACATCGAAAAATGAAATTGAAAAATTGTTGGGACCAATATTTCGATTTTTTGAAAAAATCAGTATTGATTCAAAAAGTCATAACTTGGTCAAAGATTTTTTGCCCATTTTGGAAATTTCTAAAAAGTTGGCATTTGATGTCCCCTAAAACATATCAGAAACTTTTTGAATAGTCGAACAATCTTTTGTCAAACCTTCGATTTAATTTTATTTTATGATTTGTAAGAAAAGCTACATGACACAAATAGATGGTATCCACACATCCAAGAAATGGAATGGTCAACGAGAATCAATTTCAGATGATTTCCAGTACTTCCCTTCAACATCCCAGAGTAGTAGAGACTTTCTGGACTTTTCCAAAGGTTCTGGGACTAAGACGATTTACCGTAATGTCAAGAAGTCCTTTCCCATTCTCCCCTCCCTCCTTTACTCCACGTGACCAAGAACAAACAATACAGATGGGAACGGTTACACGTGTAAACGATATGCATGACTGTTGGCCTCAACCCCAAATCTGAACTAGAAGATGATACCTTGTTCTTGTTTGCCGATCTACTGCTTGAGCAAAATGTACGTTTGAGTGGAGCGGCCCTCCCAGTGAGAGGAAGCTCCAAACATCTGCCAGGGACACTTTTCAACTTCTCCGACTTAATCTCACACCTTGTATCAGGTCATCATTTTCCCACCCGAGTTGACCCTTTTTCCACCGGAAAAAGGGGATTTCACTTAAGTGTTGCTCGCTCTTCCTCTTCCGAAGCAAAGCCACATCTGTATCGTTTCCACACAGTTCAAAATCTTACTACAGAATTATACTCCTTCCCGTAAGTCCCTCGTAATCCTTCCCCGAACTCTGTCTGACCCCGAACCTTTGAGCTCTCGCAGATTCCAATCACTTCTAACGCAAAGTTTTCCCCCAAACAAAAAAAAAATCTTTCAGAGATCTTCACTCCGGACTACACTGTATACGGAGCTACACGAGGCGCTGTATGAACATCCACCAGCGGGATCACTTCAACAAGCTGTACCACGGGACGAACGAGGTCATCCACGAGCTCTGCGAGGAAGGACCATATCAGGAAGGCACGTACGTATTGTATGAATTATATCCATGTTTCATGAATCAGCCCCCACAGCCACCCCAAAATCATCATTATCCCTCCTTTCCCCTACGCCACCAAATGTCGTTCAATTTGCAATCGAAGTTATTTATGCCTTTAATTTATATCAGTGATGGAACGGAATCGGTTTTTGTTTAAACAAAGCTTAATTATTCAAACGCGAAAAATAACGGCTTAATCATTTCACAACAGGCAAATAAACACAAATCAACATTTAAACAGCGGACACGTGTATCGGCATGTGATAACGGCATGTCGGCTGTCACGTGGATTTAATTTGTTGCAAATTATATAATTTGTTTATTATTTGTCTGGGGAGACTAATATGAGATTCTAATGTGTCGTCAAAGAGTTATATAAAATACAAAAAAAAAACAAAATTGGCCATTCACATTTTGAAAGTAATTTGAAACAAGCCTAAATAATGATTAAACATTCCAATTTGCAAATATTTTAAAAACAAACCAAACAAATTTCTACATGTCATCACTAACTTATAGGATAATTTTTATTCGATAACAGGCTTTTAACAAAAAAGAACACAAGCAAAATAAGGGAATTTATCATCGATAATATTAGCGTCTAAAGATAGCGATAATGGTTATCGTTATTTCGATAATTCTATCGACGATAACGAACGTAAACTAACTTTTAAAATCTTTCAAAAATTTACTTAATCAAACAATTTCATGTAAAATTTTCAATGCATTCACCAAGAATATATTTTTTGATAATTTAATAAGCTTCAAAGCATAAATACTAAAACAAATCTCAGATTACCGTATTTTTTCGAAAACATCGAAGCCAAATTTTGTATGCCTTTTATTATATTATAGTTTTTTTTTTGAAAAATACTAAAATTTTCACAAAATACCATAATTTTTCGTAAATACTCAAATTTTTATAATTTGTATTACGGGTATCAAACGAAGCAAAAATTTCTATGCTTTTTCACAACTACATATTAGATTTACCGTCATCAGGGCCAGGGGTGACATTGTGTCTGGGGGGTGAGAATGGGTCATACCAATTTCTGAATTTTTGTATGACCCAATCTCACCCCTCAGACCCAATGTCACCCCTGATGACGGTATTATGTAAAATACTCAAATTTTCACAAAATAACAAATTTTTAACAGTGCTCATATTTTCATAAATTGCATTATTTTATTTAAAACAAAACTCTAAAACAGCGTGCATGCAAGATTTCGAATCGTGTGATACCCATATTGCAAATTACGAAATTTGACTACTTAAAAAACAGTATTTTTTTAATTTGAAATTTTCAAAAACCTTGAAAATGCATCCAAAATTACGCTTGCAAATTATGAAAATTGTAATATTTTTGAAAAAATACGGCATTTTGTGAAATATTTTGTATTTAACAAAAAAAAACTGTAATTAAAGTAAACAAATCTTGCAAAATTTCGCTTCGTTTGGTACAGATATTGCAAAATTATGAAAATTTTAGTATTTTCGAAAAGTATGGTATTTTGTTTTTTTTTTCTTTGTATTTATGCTTTAATCTTACTACATTATCAAAGAATATTTTCTAGGGTGGTACCAAAAAAGAGAATTTTTCGCAAAAACCACATTAAACATTCAATATTACGCCCGTTTGAAATGTTAATCTTGATTCAAATAATTTTAAATATTGTTTTAGAAAAGACAGGAAAAATTCACGAATGTTTCTTATTTTAAAATTGAAAATCTTGAGACTTAGAAAACATCAATTTTCCAACTAAACTAAAGGACGTATCAACAATGTTCAAAAATGCAAAATATAGAGAATTTTCTCAGCTCCTCAAATATTTTTTTTTCAATAGTGGGCAAATATAGGCTCTAATTTAAAAAATAATAATAATTGCGACTATTTTTAAAAAAGTAACCTAAAAATGGCTATAACTTGAAAATGGTGCACTTCATCAAAATTTCACTTAAGTACTTTTTGACTGCAAATTCGATTTTACATCAAAAAATGAAGTTGAAAAATTTTTGCGACCAATATTTCGCTTTTTTTGAACAAATCAGTATTGATTCAAAAATTCATAACTCGGTCAAAGATTTTTGCACATTCTGTAAATTTCTGAAATGTTGGCATTTGATGTCCCCTAAAACATATCAGAAAATATATTTAAAAAAATAAAATAGGGGTTTTTTTACAAATCATGTTTTAGTGACAGAAAGTTAAATTAAAATCACCAAAAAAAACCTACAACCTTTCCGAAGACACCAAATTGATCAAAAAATTCCTTCAAATGATACAGGTTTTTGAATTTTCATATATCATTTTTATAAGGACAGCTGCCAAATTTGTATGGAAAATTATATCGACAGACTAATGATGCAAAATGGCTTCTTTGGGCATACCAAAGGCACCAAAAACCCAGAAAAATGTTGTGCTCGATCGGAGAACTTTTTTTCAGAATTGCTGATATAATTTATATATTAAACTTTAATTTATTTTGTTTTTGATCAACCCTTGATATTTTCTTGAAGCATATTTTAAATTTTAAGGTGTCATACCGGGTTTTGAGAAATCAATATTAATGTTGGAAAAGCAAATCACTTCTCAAGAGATTGAAATGATGCATTAAAAATGACAAAGTAATAAGCAAAATTGTTCCATTCACACGCCCGTACTATCCATTAGAGCATGAATAAAGTCATGCGCCTATTTATTCTGATTTACCAGGATAATAGCGTCCCTGCTCGTCACAGAAGGATCACAATGGCTGATATTATGAATGTGTGTTTCTGTGTCCTCTTTCCACACACATACACCACATGCACCCTGGACGTGATCGGCACTGCAATGAATGACAGCCTGGACGCATCAATCCTTTCTTCCCATGAACGCAACGTGTTTGTCCTGGCCTCACGAATTTTCAAACTTTCAATATCGTGGCGTCGTCCGGGCCGGTTACAAGCAGCCCTGGCAAGACTTGCTGACCATTTTCAATAAATCCGTCCCCGTTCTGCTCTCTTTGAGAACAGAAGGACAATGCCGGACCAGGCCAAGTCAACCATGGGGGGGATGAGATAGATCAACGAAAAACGAACGGCCATTCATTATTCATTCGCCACTCTCGTACTCGGCGGGGGGTGCTGGCGCAAGTGCAGAAAAATTCCGGCTAGAAGGGGGTATCTGTGGGTGTGTGGGCCCCTTTTTACAGAATTCAATTTCGCTTTGAGGACGAACATTCTTGGACATCTCGTCGTAGTCGACACCACACACCTACTGCATAATGGGATTAAACGAAAGTGGCCAAAATATCCAAAATAAATCAATGCGTTCGAATTTGTTCATTAAAGCACATTTGAAGAAAATGTTTGCAACAACATAAATTTGGTTTAATTGTGTTAAAACTGTTCAAAAATAAAAAATATCTTTTAAATCATCAAAATTCAATTAAATTTTAGTATAATAAATGTTGCTAAATCCGAAATTTAAAAGGACACGTTGCAACAAAAATGGGATACCTCCAAAAAGTAATCCTTCTTAGTCTTAAAAAATCTAATTTTTTCGATAATTTTGTTTTCCCGTGTTACTCCTTTTTGCCTTCCTCACCTTACTGAGGAAAGGCTATAAAATCACTAGAAAACTGAACTTCTCAATTAGACCTCCTAGACCCACCTTTATGTATACCTATCGACTCAGAATCGAATTCTGAGCAAATGTCTGTGTGTGTGGTGGGATGTTGATCAAAAAATTGTCACTCGATTATCTTGACATTGCGTGAACCGATTTTGTCAGTTTTGGCGTCATTCGATCCGTTTTGGCGTCCCATAAGTCGCTATTAAAAATTATGCAGTTTAGTTAAGTACTTCAAAAGTTATGCTAAAAAAACGATTTTGACAAAAGTCCGGAAGATTGTAAAAAGGGTGGTTTAAAAGACCTTTCCAACGCGACCAATACATTGAAGATCTGACAACCCTATCAAAAGTTATTAGCACTTAAGTGTTATTTATGCACTTTTTGGAAGCCGGATCTCAGATATCACGATGAAAACGTTGTCCGGATCTATCATGCAACCCGTCGTTGAACAGGTAATCAAAAGACCTTTCCAACGCGTCCAAAACATTGAAGATCTGACAACCCTATCAAAAGTTATAAGCACTTAAGAGTTATTTATACACTTTTTGGAGGCCAGTTCTCAGATATTAAGATGAAAACGTATTCCAAATATATCATGCGACCTATCTTTGGATAGGTAATTTAAAGACCTTCCCACAAGCGTGTCTATATTGGATAGCATTACCCTTTGAATGAGAGGAAGGCACCAACCACCTAAGGGTGGATTAAGTAACGTTTATTTTATATTTTAGCATTTGTCTTGTTCAGTTTATGTTTGTTTAAAATAGAAAAAAAATCAAAACACTTCCAAACTTCAATGGAAATGTGCAAGCAAGCTGAAAGTCAATTTAGAATGCGTTAAGAATCATTTTTTGAAATGTTTGGGTTATTAAAAAAAATAGAATTTTTGAAAATTTTAGATGCCCATTACCGTATGAAGTTTTTTTTTTTCGCTAAAAGTTTTATTTTCGTCAACTCTTACATTTTTGGAAATTAATGATTGCAAAACAACTGAACTAGTGTACAATGCATTTTAAAACATTTTTTTCATTCAAATATTGAGACTATGGCTTGTAATTTCTATATTTCTTTTTTATTTTCATTTTTAGTAACATTATGATATCGTGATTTGAATGATGAATTGAGTGCAACAAAAAAAAACAATTTTCCCAAAATCCAAGCTTTAACACTTGTAGCCCCAACGGGGTCAAAAAAGTTGGAAATGCAACTTCACCGGCTCATAAAACCCTTGGAAAAAAGTTGGAAATGCATTTTTTATTATAACTTAAGGTAGACGCATCTGTTTTGGATCTACCTTGTTGGAGGCGATTCTTGACATTCTTCCAGATCGAATGCAACAAGAATCATCGAAATCGGTTGAGTTTTCATCGAGATACAGCCGGTTTATGTTGCATTTCCAACTTTTTTGATTAAATACTCAAATTTTTTCACAAAATACCGTATTTGTTCGAAAGTGCTCAAATTTTCATAATATTCAATCAAACGAAGCGAAATTTTGTATGCTTTTTCACCTTATTAGAGCTTTTGTTTTGGAAAAAACTTTAATTTTCATGAAATACCGTATTTTTTCAAATGTACTCAAATTATCATAATTTGCAACATGGGTATCAAACGAAGCGAAAAATATTTATGCTTTTTCACTTTATTAGATTTTATTTTTTTGTAAAAAAAAACTTAAATTTTCAGAAAATATCGTATTTTGTCGTAAATACTAAAATTTTCAAAATTTCCAATATGAGTATCAGACAAAGCGATTTTTTAATGCTTTTTCACATTATAAGATTTACTTTTTACCGTACGAAAGTACACAAATTTTCATAATTTGAATATGGGTATCAAACGAAGCGAATTTTTTTATGCCTTCTTTTATATTTTTTCAGAGTTTTTTTTTAAATATCACAAAATACCCTATTTTTTCGAAAACACTCAATTTTTTTAAAGTTTCAATATGGGTATCAAACGAAGCAAAATTTGGTATGTATTTTCACTTTATTAGAGTTTTTTTATATTAAAACTCTAACATTTTCACAAAATGTCGTAATTTCTTGAAAATTCTCAAATTTTCATAATTTGCAATATGGGTGTCAAACGAATCAAACCGTTTTTTGAGGCATTCAAAGTGTGTATGCGTAATGAAACATACAAAAAAAATCTTCATTTGATACCCATATTTCATATTTCCAAATTTTAGTATTTTCTACAAAATACGGTATTTTGTGAAAATTTTCGTATTGTATGTATGTATGTATGATCCCCATACCCGCAGGCAACTTGGTCCCGAAACACATGTGAGCGCTAGGTGAACAATTCGATCATCTTTTACTCCGTAATCTGTACACCCACGTGCATAAGTTTTTTTGCACGAATTTTAATGCTACAAATACCGGCGCATAGATCAAAATGGTTTCCCCCTTCCCTCCCCAAGCGCCGGAAATTTGTAGCGGGTGTAGGGACACTTTGCATAGACGCCCTTGCTCCCATCACGTCACTGAGGGTATGGAGCGACGAGAAATTAATAAGCATGCCCCCCCAGTCGAACCTTCATAAGAGAAGCAGGCAATCCACAACTCACAGCGAACGACCAAGGGAACACCCTACCGCGTATATAATATGGTTGGCGTAGTTATCTTCAGTGGAATGTATGAATGTTAGAGTGGATGTAAGGGTTTTTTTAAAAATTTAAAATGGAAAGCTTTCACCAAAAACACGAATTCTTCTGAAACGGCTCAATTCCAATCGTCTCGCCATATTCCACTTGCATCTTATTTTTTCTTGAATGCCTGTCTTGAATTTGGCTTGACTAGCAGAACTCCCGGCAGCAGACTTGATATCGCACGCTAACAGCAAGCATCACATGACTTTGAAGTGGCCACAGCTACTTCCAATACATCCCCGATGCCGTCCTGGATTTAATGTGGTAGGTAGGAACTGGACACACAGGAACGCTTGAGGTAATGACCGCTTCGCAACTGTTGTTTTCAACTTTTTTCATCCGCAGCCGTGGAAGTCGAATTTCTAATGTTCCACGAAAATAACTTCCAATGCACTTCCACCAGTTCCACTGTTAGTGTCTGGCACTCGAAATAGTGACGAAGTCTTCTTATTTTAACTACTTTCGCACATTTTAAAGAAAATTAAAAAAATCGTAGGTAAAAAATGACAGCAAACAAAAAACGCGTATGACCATAGGCACAGTTTGCTTCGATCCTATTTTGTGAAAATTTACGTATTATACAAAAAAATACTTTTATTAAGGTAATTTGTAGAAAATACTAAAATTTTCAAATATGAAATATGGGTATCAAACGAAGAAAATTGTTGTATGTGAGCATGAGCATGAGCATGAGCATGAGAGACCACCCATGGTTGTCCTTCTCCGTTGCTGAACAGGACCGTAATATCCTATCAATACAACCGGTCTTACGCTTCAACGATCAAATAATGTTTCCCTTATCAACAGCATGCATGAATGCGCTGAAAAGATAAAACATCACGATCATCAAAACTAGAGCCGTTGCCAATAGGAAACAGTCGTTGGCCACCAACGGCGCCCGCCATGTCAGTTTGTAGATCTCGAGGGGATGGGACGGGAATGTTAGTTAGCACAGGCTGCTACCAAGGGTGGGTTCTATACGATATCCACACCCCCGCGTGTGCCGGAAAACTACTTCTACTTGGGATTTTGTTAGTGGGAAAGGGTGATGGCCAGGATTCATCATAGAGGATGATGATGTGGCCCAATAATCAATGAATTTCGTTGAGTGATAGGGTGATGTATTATGTATTCTCAAGGCAAACAATCGGATGATGCGGATGAGACCATTCCCGGTTATTTGGTGTTGAGTTTAGCATATATGATTCAATCTTAGACAGCCGGCTGTGGAAAGATAGAATCAAAATTATGTGTAATTAAAAGGTGAAATATTATACTCAGCGTAACACATTTACGTAGAGTTGACCTGAGACTATTTATACTTTTAAGTTTTTATAAGATGAGCGACCAATTAATTACTGATGAGTCATGAGTTATCTAAAGGACTTGAACAATCGCATTGAAACAATATTTGTCATCGTGCTTTACGAGCTATAATGCTAAAAAATGATTTCGCGGGAAACGAATGGTCAAATATATTTTATGTTATGCTAACGCAATTAAGAACGAATCTTCCCATGAAACAATCGCGAATCATAGAACAAAGAAACCCGTCTGACTAACGAGAAAGACGATCGCGATATTTGAACTTTACAATCTAACTAAGAAGGAAAAGCCACGTCAATAGAAAGGAATAGACAAACATACAGGTCACCTCAAAACGGACTGCCTCAACTGTCATCGTGACATCCAGAGCAAGCCGCACCTTCACACACACACATACACACACACACATACACACACACACACACACACACACACACACACACACACACACACACACACACACGCACTCACCCGACAAACTCACCGACGACGAACGACGCGAAAAAAACATGCGACCCGACGGACAGGCATCGCAAAACGGACTGGCTCAACTGTCATTTTTCCAAACGAAGAAAATTGTTGTATGTTTGTATGAAAAAGCATACACAATTTCGCTTCGTTTGATACCTTTGAGTATTTTCGAAGAAAGATACGGTGGTTTAGGGGTCATACTTGAGCTCGACAATAAAATAAAAAAAAAACCAAAAAAATGATTTTCCGAAGTGATATTTTTTCGATGCCTTCGGATAATCGAGTCTGGAGTGTATTTTATTTAAATTTTAGTGTTTAAAAAACCTCTAATAAAGTGAAAAAGCTTACAAAATTTCACTTCGCTTTGTGAAAAAAACAGTATTTATACTTTGAATCTTACAACATTTTCAAAAAATCTATTCTTAGTGAAAGCATTGAACATTTTACGTAAAAATTTTACATTAAGTCGATTTTAGAAATATTCTGAAAATGAGTTATCATCCGTTATCAGCAAAAAGGTTATCGTCGATAAAATTATTAAAATATCGATAGATTATGTTTATCGTCCCGACGATAATGATAACCATTGTCGTTGTCGTTAGAAGCGATATTATCGACGATAATTTTATCGATTTTGCAAAATGTTTTTTTTTACATAGGTAATAACAAGGGAATGCATGGAAAAAGTTTCATTCTAACTTAAAAAAAATTCTATAAAAAGTTCTATTTAAGAATATTTTAAACTGTTAAATTTATAAATATTTGTTTTATTGAATTTACAAAAAGCTGAAATTCTATTCGAAGCATAGAAATGTTACATATTTTCGAAATTTAAACCAAATTTTCCCTCCTGCCCAACCGCAATCCTCCCGCTCATCTAACCACTAACCGTTCAACGCTCGGTCAGTCAAAACTACGTGCCACAATGCCACTCCAGTCTGGGGCCAAAAATAAGGTTTTCCCCCCCTTTATTGACTGGAACAAACTAAACCGTATTCAATGGAGCTGGTTGATATAACCAACCGTCACCATTCTACCGGAAGTCCACTCTCCCTCACACACATGTCTGTTTATCCTTCTTGTTCCGTTTTTCCCTGTGAACGCTTCCAAACACTTTTCATTATCGGTTGTAAAACGTCGATGTCGATGCCGCTTTTGAAGTTCGGTCACAATGTGAACTGTGTAGGACTCTGCTCCGAACTTTTAATTTTCTATAAAGCATTTTCAAATCGACCTTAAACTCATCCTCCTCGACTGGGTGCATGTGTGCTTTGTTGCATTGTTGTCAATATGCCATTCCATCTCTTGCTATGCTGGCAAATGGGGAAAGGAACCATTTTATTATCATCATTCAGAGAAATTGCGAACACACACACACACAGTCCAAACATACACGTCGTAGAAGTAGTTGTAGCTCCCATATAGCATGACATCCGAAAATCGTCCTGGAAAGCTCATTCCTGTCCCAGGCAAGCTCATCTAACCTTATCTGTTTCTCTTTCTTCTTGCTCGTCTCGACGGAACTTCCGGAACTCGTGGTCTGGGCTGGACTTGAACCTGCAACAACAACAAAAAAACACAATCATTACACACACACAGACTTTCTTAGACATGCACCCTGCATGCGACACGTGAAGAAGGACTACGAAGTCTGTGCGGTCAGCTACCAGAGCACAATGGCCAAGATTGGGCAGGTGGCCACCACCAGCAGCACAACGACTCCGGCTCCTCCCGTTCTGCTGCACCAACCGACGCCCAATGCAGCCATGTCGCTCTCGGTGAACGACATGCAGAACCAGAACCAGCAGCATCACCATCATCGGCAGCATCACAACCAGCATCAGCAGCAGCAGCAGAACTTGACCAAAAGTGTCGAGGATGCGGAAGAGGAACGGCTGAAAATGGTTTGCTGGTAAGTTTCGGGCAACAACTTCCTCTCCACGGTTTAGCGAGGAGAGATTCCCGTAGAGTCCATTGTTTGTTATGTTTCAAGTTTTGGGATCCATTCAGGATTAGGGCCAAAGTAGTGCTGCCTGCACAGAGAGAGAGAGAGAGTTATTCACAGTGTATTTGCTCAATAAACGGTGAAAAGATCAGCAGCGAATCGGAGCACTGTGTTAAATGGGATGATGGTTTGGGGAAATCCGACGAAGAAACGGTAATGGACACCATGCAGCTTCTGCCCCCATAAACTTGTCTAAAGATAGGGCTTGAGCGACTTAAATGAGCGTTACTGAAATTTCCTGATGATGGAAATGGCTTGAAGCGAATATAATCAACGTCAGTGCATTTTGAAATAATGCAGGTTTGAAATCGCCTAAATGGATACGCGTGGTACTGTTGTCAAAAATGGGGACAATTATTATAAATTTGTTGAATTTATGCTTTAAAAAATTTAAACAGAATTGCTTAAAACTTTCAAGCGAGTATAAATCAAGGTTGGGGTTGTACAAAAAACAAGTTTCCCAAAGCTTGCTATTTAATTAGTTTAGTATTGTTTTACTTACCAAAAAGTTACTTCCAACAAGAGCGTCCAATTTCCAGTCCCGGGAAAAACTCATATCATACAATTGTCCAAAAAAGGAAAGAATGTTTTTAACAGGTAAAAAAAATAAAAATAAAAATACAATTTTAAAAAAATCACCAAAAAAAACAAGAAAAAATTACAAAAAAAAGAATAAAAAATAGTATCCGAGAAATTGGACCGAGCCACGTAGCCTAGTGGTAGCGCTTCCGCCTCGTAAGCGGTAGATCGGGGTTTAAATCCCGGCTCGGACCAACACAACTGGTGATCTTTTCCCTTCTGGATTCGATTGCTTAGTAAAGGAAAGGTAGTGTATCGTCACAAACTGGACCTTATCAAGACACCTTAGAAAGACAACCTATGGAATGTTAACATCAACCTTAACATGTTAACATTAAGTTGAATAATAAACTGTCACTGAATCCGCTTTGTAAATGCCGGCCTCGATACTCTTCAAGGGTGTTCCACTCAGGAACAGGGAAAGATTTACTTTTTACTATCCGAGAAATTACAGTTTGAAGCACTGAAAAACATACCGTAAAACGGGGTGACTTTGATAGCCGGGGTGACTTTGATAGGTTTCAGATTTTTCCACAAAATAAAAATACAAATTAAATACGTACGCAATTGTTTGAAATCATACTATCCGTGGTAGAGAAGTGTTCAAAGTACCTCAAGAAGAACTTTTGATAAAATTTTGAAACGTTTAATAAGTTAGTTAACTATAATAAAGAAATAGTTGATGAAAGGCATTATTTCAAACTTCAGGAAGTGTCGTGATTTTCTCTATGGACATGATTTTGTATCGGAAAACGGAATGCGTTTTCGGATTCTTTGGAAATTTTCCACTAAGAGAAGGCAAAATAAGTTTGTAAATAATAAATAATATATGATTTTGAAATCTCCTAAGGCGTCATCCACAAAGTATGCCACGCAAAAATCGGCCAAAATTAACCCCCCCTCCCCTATGTCACACTTTGTCACACAAGGTTGAACCCCCCTCCCCACAAAAAGTACGTCAAATTTTCCCAGACCCCCCCCCCTTGTTTTCGATGGGATTTTTTATAGTTTTTATATCTTTAAACTCTCATAATTTTGGTATTTTTGGCAATTTTATTATGAAAAAAAACTTGTCTAATTATATATTTTTTGGAATAAACATTGCGATATAAAAAACAGTTTTGTATCTTTTAAAAATTAGAAGACCTGGTATAACATTCAAGTATAAAAAAATCTTGAAGACTGTTTTCACAGCTTTGTATCTAATAAGTTTGAACAATTTATAGCAGTTTTCTCATGAACACCCTGCTTTCAAAGCATTTATTTTTATCAAGCAAGAATTTGCAAAATATTGAAGTTCCAGTTGAAAAAAATGTGACTATATAATAAATTATAATGTAATACCGTCATCAGGGGTGATATTGGGTCTGGGGGTGAGTTTGGGTCATGCAAAAAATACGGAAATTTGTATGACTCAATCTCACCCGCCAGACCCAATGTCACCCCTGATGACGGTAAGATAGTAAGCAAACAATTTTAGAAAAGAGGATTTAGCATTTCGAATTAATATTATGCAATCATAAAAAAAAACTTGCGTGACGTCACAGTCTCGCAAACCCCCCTCCCCCCTTCGTCACATCTTGTCACACCTACGGTAACCCCCCCTCCCCCCCTAAGAGCGTACGTACTTTATGGATGACGCCTAATTTATAGGCAATGTTAGTTGAACAAATTTTATGTAAAATGTGAAAACTTGTGATTCGTGCTTCGAAATCAATTTGAAATGCAATATAAATCAATAATTTTATATACAAAATTTCGACTTTTTAGCAATTTTACCTAAAATTTATATGTATCTTGTTAAAAAAAACTTATAAACTTAGTAAACTAAATATAAACATTGATTATTTTTCTAAAAACCTATATCAGCAACCTTAGTGATGGTACATTTGACGTAAAAATGAAATTTTAACACTTTAAATCTGATGTTTACAAGAAAAATTATAACTATCAAAGTCACCCCGGAATTTAAACAAAGAATTTTTAACGTAACTACTTTTCTAATCACGATTGAATAAACTTTTTTTTTTCAAAAATAAAGCATGGACTTTTTGTGGCCATCCCAGTACATGTTTTAAAAATAATAACCTTGAGAAAATCTGTCATATTCTCTCGAATTTTTCACAGTGACAAATTTAAAAGTATTTTTAAACAAGATAAATGCAAATATAAAAACTAAAAAGAAAACAAGAGTTTGAGTAGAGTTTTTCGTAGTAAAAAAGTTGCTGAAAATGACCTCCTAAATACGGGAAAAATAGAAATTTCCGAAAAAAAAATTTGGCGGTAGATGGTTAAACAGAACCCAAAGTATGACCAAAGTCTTTAGTATGACTAAGAATCGAAAAAAAATTCAACAAAATATTAAAAAATTTAAAATAATTTCATATTTTCAACTTTTCCAACAAGTGGTATAATTTTGAAAAAGATAAAATAAATTAAAAATATGAAAATAAAAGTTTCAAAATACATTTATATCAGTTTACAAAGTTTAGTACAAGTTTACAAGTTTAGTTTGAGAAAGTTCTTCCAACGATATGTAGGGGTTTTTTTTGCTATGATTTTTTAAATGTTTTTGGAGGAGAGGAGAAAATTCTTAAAAAATACTTGAATTACTCATATATTATCTCAGAATTTATTTTTTTGCAAGCGTCAATCAAAACAATAAAAACAACTTTTTTTTTATTTTTTCCTTCATTAAAACAAAATATTGGTAATTTTCAAAAAGTTATCAAAATTGCAAACACAACCCTACAGTTTGAAAACCATTTTTTTCTCTGTTGATTGTGCAAATTTCGGTTATAAATTCTATGATTCCATTAGAAACCAGGCACCTCCGCGTAACCATACTAAAAATGAAAATTCATATAAGGGTAATTCTCCGCCAACTCACACAGCAGTTGCCCCGACCCCTCTTCGATTTGCGTGAAACTTTGTCCTAAGGGGTATCTTTTGTCCCTGATCACGAATCCGAGGTCCGTTTTTTGATATCTCGTGACGGAGGGGCGGTACGACCCCTTCCATTTTTGAACATGCGAAAAAAGAGGTGTTTTCAATAATTTGCAGCCTTTTTAGAGTGAAACAATGTTCTACAAAGTTGTAGAGCAGACAATTACAAAAAATTTGATATATAGCGATTTCACGAAAAAAAAATTTTTACAGTCGAGTAACGGAAAATGGGAGAATTTTTAATACTTTTTTTGTGTTTTTTCGATGAAAAATACGTTTTTTCGGAATTATGAGTACGCCATCAAATCGGACGTCTAATTTTACATAAAAGTCCCTTTGACACCAAATTTCTATCTCATCACCGTTTCAGACTGCAAATTATTGAAAAACACCTCTTTTTTCACATGTTCAAAAATGGAAGGGGTCGTACCGCCCCTCCGTCACGAGATATCAAAAAATGGACCTCGGATTCGTGATCAGGGACAAAAGTTACCCCTTAGGACAAAGTTTCACGCAAATCGAAGAGGGGTCGGGGCAACTTTTCCCGATTTCGTGTGAGTTGGTAGAGAATTACCCATAAAGATTTTATAGAAGTTATGTAGGAATGTTGTAATGTTTATTATTGGCCGGAAAAGATCTAAAATGTTATTCTGTTTTCTTTTTTCTCAAAATATTTAATTAAATAACCTGATCCAAAACTGTTGATAAATTAAATTTTTTTAAACTTTCAAATTTGTCATTCCAAATCAAAATTTTACAATCCATTCACATGAAAAAACACTTGAAAATTCAAACTAAATGTATAGTTTCGAAATAATTAAATGTTTGAACTTGAATGTCTCATATAATCAAAACGGATACTCAAATTTGATGATTAATGTACATCAAAAATAAATATCACAATAATAGCTAATATTTCTAAGAACCAAGCAGCTCCATAGATTTGTTCTAAAAAGGGGATATTCAATGGATGCGCTTGTTTTCTTAAAAGTATACCATGCTCGGTGTTGTTTGTTTTTTTTCTAAAACAACCTAAACAAAAAAAATCGATGATGTCTAATGTTTGACACCAAGAAAGAGAGCTCTTTCCCGATATTTTGTGAGGTATATACAATTATTTCAAGATTCTAAGTTACACGTTTAAAAGATTTTTTTCTTGATTCTGAAGGATATTTCCAACGAAGAGTCACTCAAACTAGAGGATATAATTTAGGTTTTTATGTAATGTCTCGTTAATATGTACGAAAAACTTTTCGAAAATTTTTCTTTAATATTGAACCTTCAACCAAGAGTTTCTTAACAACAAATACTGAATTGTCTTTATTTGATTTTATCCTAAAAATGAACTGAATATTATTTTCGAATCACGAACTTAATTTTTTATTTCGCCTTGCTTCTTTTAGTCGTGGTGGCTCATATTTACACATCTACACAGCTAAAAATGTAGTAATCCAGCTGCGTGTAAAATGCCTGGGTGTAAAATAAATGTTGCATTATTTTATGCAATTTTATGTGATTTTACACCCTGAAATATGTAGCCCATCAGTATGGGAAACCTACTTGACCGAAAGTCAAGCTCATATATGCGTTTATCCTAACATCTTTTCATCGGCTGATGGCCGAGTGGGCTAAGGCGCCAGTCCTTACTGTTGGTGCTGGGTTTGAATCCCGTCGGTTGCAACTTTTTTTTGTGTTTGCAAAAAAAGTACATGCAGTGTGTAATATTAAGTGTTTATTTTGACGAAGGTGATGTGCATGCTTTTGCATGCGATTTTACCATCGGATTTTTTGCTGAGTATACATAAAACAAACGCTTAAAAATTTATGCAAATCAGGACACCTCATTTCTACCTCTAGAGCAAACTAAGAAAATTTAAAAAAATGCCTTTTAACAAGTTGAAAATGTATTATAATGCTTTAAACGATGTTGCAATCTCAACAAAATGTATTTATTTATCATAACATAAAACTACCTCAATTATTAATTTTCAAATTTTCAAGTCATATTTTTGAAATAAATAATAACAAACTTATTTTCTCACAGTGCCTTTCACAAGTACATGCAGTGCTCGGAGTTTACGGTCCGTCACGCGTGCGGAGACGAAACGGCGCTTTTCACCCGGAAATTCCTAGACAAAATGTCCAACACGCTGATGAGGGTATGTATCACTTCCGGTTCGCTTCAAACTATTGCCGCACGCCACGCAAACCGAATTCCTAATTAATTGCCGTTGCAAAACATTTGTTGATCCCCTCACCCTCCCTCCTCCCCTCTTTTAAGCCCTTATCGCAATCAAAATCCTCTTTGCCAAATTATTTCGGCTACCCTCTCACTAATTAATTCGACAATCCGCCAATATTTCCAACTAATTTCCAAATCGCCCCACCACTCGATTAGCTACATTTGTTCCCCCCCTTTTCAAAAAAGTTGTTCTCGCGTCTAAATTTCGCTAATAACTATTTTCGTCAACCCCGCTCGAAATCATGTTTTACACATTTTCGCTAATTTTGTTCTGCTCTCTCTAAATTTATGTCATCACCCGCAGATGCATTGCGTCGATTACACGCCCGCCAGCGGAAAGTGCCGGGATTATTTCAGCTCGGGCGTCGCGACGCCCTGCACTGCCCCCCCTTCGGTACTGCTGCTGCTTCTGCTAGTGTCCGCACTGGCGCTGCTGTCGGCAAAGGGGAGTCGCGTGACCTGCTGGGCAATTTAATCGCCGGCTGGCCCCCCACAACGACAAAGGAACAACGATGCTGCCGCCACAACATGTCGAGAACCTGCTTGAAACATGACGCACCTGAGCAGAGACACAACATTACAGCACTTTTTTGGGACAGATCAGCAGACGTGGGACTCCGGAAAGGGTATTATGCGGTGCGGACGCTAGCGAAACTAATCAAATGTCAAAATCGTGTGCAGAGAACTAATCCAAACAAAACTAACCTCAAATCGAACAAGCAAGAACAAAATGTCACGTCTGTTGATCTGTGGTCCAACATTGACAGACGACGCAGGGTTCAGGGTGGAACGGATTGATGAGGCCTGGGGAGGCATTTAGGGATGGCACAAATTGTAGCATAGACGCACCTAATTTGTGATCGAGACACACACATGCAAGCAAACAAAAACAAGTGGGAATCATTGTTTGGTGTGAATGAGTGTGTGAGAGTGTGATAGTTAAATTGTTCGCGCGAAATAGTCGGAGTGAGATAGACAAGTTAGCATGAATAAATTAATTTAGGACCGTAAGCGCGCGCGAACACGGTTCAGAATGTTTTTGTTGTTGTACTGAGAGCTGGGTGTCGATGTTTTGTTGTACCGGTGGGTAATTTAAGTCCGCCGAGCTTATTTCGCGTAAATGTTTGCAAATATTGCACAATTGACGCAGGATTTGAACGCATATTAAATGCAAAATGTGATGGGTTTGTTGGAACTGATTTCCGGAAACATAATTAGTTTATTATTTTAATATTTAAAAATTAAAATGAAAATCACCGAGAATTATAAGTTTGAAATCAACATCTATGCAGGAGAAACTGACCATGTAAAAAATATTAAAATTGATCCATCTCAAATCTAAAAGGTAACTAGGAGTTACTAGAAGAAATATATAGAACCACAAACTGTTTCAGAAGGAGGTAGGAATAATTTGAAAAATCTTATTACCAAACCAAGTATAAACAAATTATAAAATTATATAATTTGAAAAACTATATAATTTGAACTAAAAAAAATTACTGAACATTTATAGAAAATGTAATTAAAACAGTTATGACTTGCGTTGGTAATTTATTAGAAATTCATTGCAAAATGTTGAAAATATACTGATTACACTGATTTGTTTTTTGAAATAAAATTTATTTCAAATGCATTTAAGTTTATTTGAAATTCAAAATACTTCTAAAAGAAAAGTTTATTCAAAACTTTAAAAATTTATTGAAAATTTATTAAAAATTTATTGAAAATTTATTGAAAATTTATTGAAAATTTATTGAAAATTTATTGAAAATTTATTGAAAATTTATTGAAAATTTATTGAAAATTTATTGAAAATTTATTGAAAATTTATTGAAAGTTTATTGAAAGTTTATTGGAAATTTATTGAAAATTTATTGAAAATTTATTGTAAATTTATTGAAAATTTATTGAAAATTTATTGAAAATTTATTGAAAATTTATTGAAAATTTATTGAAAATTTATTGAAAATTTATTGAAAATTTATTGAAAATTTATTGAAAATTTATTGAAAATTTATTGAAAATTTATTGAAAATTTATTGAAAATTTATTGAAAATTCATTGAAAATATATTGAAAATTTATTGAAAATATATTGAAAATTTATTGAAAATTTATTGAAAATTTATTGAAAATTAATGGAAAATTTATTGAAAATTTATTGAAAATTTATTTAAAATTTATTGAAAATTTATTGAAAATTTATTGAAAATTTATTCAAAATTTATTGAAAATTTGTTGAAAATTTATTCAAAATTTATTGAAAATTTATTGAAAATTTATTGAAAATTTATTCAAAATTTATTGAAAATTCATTGAATATTAATTGAAAATTTATTGAAAATTTATAGAAAATTAATTGAAAATTTATTGAAAATTCATTAAAAATTTATTGAAAATTTATTAAAAATTTATTGAAAATTTATTGAAAATTTATTGAAAATTTATTGAAAATTTATTGAAAATTTATTGAAAATTTATTGAAAATTTGTTTGAAAATTTATTGAAAATTTATTAAAAATTTGTTTGAAAATTCATTGAAACATTATTGATAATCAATTTTATATTTTAATAATATATAGTTATTTAAAATTTATAGGATTTTTGTAAAAAAATATTCAAAATATAAATTCCTTGAAAATTTTTTGAAAATTCTTTGAAAATTCTTTGAAAATTCTTTGAAAATTCTTTGAAAATTCTTTGAAAATTCTTTGAAAATTCTTTGAAAATTCTTTGAAAATTCTTTGAAAATTCTTTGAAAATTCTTTGAAAATTCTTTGAAAATTCTTTGAAAATTCTATGAAAATTCTTTGAAAATTTTTTGCAAATTATTTGAAAATTCATCTGTAAAAATTCTTATACACAATATTTCGAAAAGTTAGCATAACTTTAGATTGTATATTTCTATATTTTTGTGTTTTTTTGTAATGCACAATATTTTTGTAATCGTTGAAGATTTTAACCTGTTTAAAAGATTGTTTTAAAATTTCCAATGGGCATTTTTTGCCATTTGAAAAAATGGGAATTGTTTGATATTATGAGAGTGACAGAAACCATTGTTAAAATTAATGTCATAAAATCAAAAAAATAAAAAAAAATCGGAAGAACCGAAAAACAATTTTCCAAAAGAGTTGTTGCAACCACCCACCCCGAAACCATGTCCATTTATGGGAGGGTAATTACTGCGAGGGTCAATTGCCGTGGGGACAGGCATAAAAATAAGCAAACACGGCGACAGGACAAATATTTGTTCAACACAATTAGCCGGCCTGTTGTGCGCTAAACAATTTATTTTCGCAATACTTGAAAACATCGACAGCCCCACCACTGCGTTGTACAACACGGGTAATGCTATTAAATTGTGAATGTGAGTGTGTGCGTGCGTGTGTGAGTATGTTGAAAGGTTAAAGTTTATTTAATTATTTTTGAAAATACTGAACTCCTCTCCTGCATATGGTCATATTATAGGGTGCAAAATCAGGTTGATGACAAAGAGGAATGAGAGGGAGGGAAAATTGTGGAAAATTGAGAGGAGGAAAAACGCTGGGCGTTTACGCGTGAGACAAGCGGAAAAACACGTTTCATTTAATCAGCTCTGTAAATAACGGCAAAATGTTAAAAGCTCACTATAATTATAATGAACAAATAAAAAAGTACATTACAAATAAACTGATGCTTTTTCTTTTATTTTTTGTATCTGATTGCCCACAGTCCCTTTATGAGCGATGCAAGTGTAAATAAATAATAAACTTTATGATTGAATCAGAGAGAGAGTTGGTGGTCAGCACCAAGTGCACTGTTAAAAACAGAGTTGAAATCGGATGCAGTTTGCGGCAATCTAGGGCACAAAAAAACGGAGTTGGACAGTTGTGGGAGAGCGAGCGCAGAATGATAATTTGTTTAGGCCATTAATTAAATTAGAGACACAAATAAAAGTATCACGTTTCACATGTTGCAGTTGGCGAGCTGCAACTCAACCCATCGGTATCGGTATAAAATTAATAATTATTTATACAGAAGGAAAAACCAAACGAAGTGATATTGAATCCATTCACGTTTTTCACTCTAAATTGAATTTCCAACTGCGTGAAACGCAACGGGGCAAATAAATTACAACGGGACGCTGCGGTGGAAATGCATAAATTCAGCGCGAGGAAATTTTAGACCTGCACAGAGGTAGGAGAATAATAAAAAGTATTCCCTCTAAAATATATTCATGACATGCGGTGACAATTTGCGGGCAATATGAAACGAACTTTTTTTTGTTGTACTTTAATATCAATGCAGTTTTCTTATTTTTGTTTTTTAATTTGATGATTAATACAACGAAAATAAAACATTAACAATTATATGATTTGAAATATTGATAACAAAACATTCATCGACATATAAAATATTTTTTTTTTGCAATTCGAAATGTTTATTTCCCAATTTAAGTTTGAAATACTGAATTTTCCTATTGTAAAGTTGCAAAATGACCTTCTAACCATCACTAAAAATAACAGAGCTGAATAGTTTATTATAGCACTCATGTAAGTACTAAAAGCCCAGGGTGACCATTCAAATCCCATTTTCAAATTCCCGACTTTTTCCGACTTTTCCATAAACTCGAAAAATAGGCATTTCTTATCTAAATAATGATTTCAAACAAAAACTCTTAATAAAAAAAATAATATCAGCCATCGAAAAAAAAAATCTAACTATTTACAATTTTCGTAAAAAAAGAAACTCAACAACAATTTCCTAAAAAATACTTTTAAAATGGAAGCACTAATTATTTTGATTCAGGGTCTTTGAAAAATAACTGAAAGCTTAAAAACACTTATAATTTCAATGTTAATTTTTAAAATTGGAAAACGTATAGTTTTTGATACATCAAAATCAAAAAGTTAAAGTTTAATGAATATAACATTTTATTCTTAATTTTATTTTATTTAAAATCAAAGAACGCTTAAACATGATTACATGATTTCAAAGAATTTTGAAAAATATCTACACTCAAAAAAAATTAGTTCGCGTAAACGTGAACAGAGTTTATCCCAACGGGAACCAGGAATAAAACTGTTCACTTTCATGGTGCAATGCACTATAAAAGTTGAACAGTTTTCTTCCTGGTTCCCGGTGGCATGAACTCTGTTCACGTTTACGCGAACTCATTTTTTTGAGTGTAGGAATTCATAGAATTTTTTTTAAGTTCCCTTCGAAATTTTGTAAATTTGGATCTGAATTATCCAGTTATCAGTATTTAACTGTTAAATTTTTCTCAATGAAAAATTCAGTTTGATAAAATTCCAACTTTATTAATGCAAAATGTTCGAGAAGACTAATGCTTTAAACATACATATTCGCAATAATGTAATTAAAAATTACTTTTTTTTTGCTTTTTCAATATTTTTTTATGTTACAAAACGTAATAAAGTTTTTCGAATTTTTCATTCAGAACGAATAACGAATGGATTTTGTTCGATATTTAAGTTTTCTAAAAACTGAAGACTGAAGACAAACCATTGGAAAAATAATATTTGAAATGACTTAATGAATTTTTTACACCAAAAAAACCATTGCCAAACTCTAGTTGGAATATTTTTTCAAATATTCAATCAATATTAAGACAGAATCATAACTTCACGCTGGCCATAATCGTTAAAATTAGGTTCTATTAAGTTTTAATTAACTTTGTTGTTGTTTTTAGTTAAGTTTGTTTGGTAAATAGATCATGTTTTATAAACAAAAATTAGTAAAAACCGGTTGATTCATGAAAAATATTATGAAATTCTGTGTTGAATGCATTTAATATTTATTAGGATGTTTAATGTCTTAAATGGCCTTTTCAATCTTAAATAGATTGAAATAGTGAAAGGAACCTTAAATTTAAAATAAGTTACTTAAGAAAATTTTTGTGAATTTAATTTGAAAATTGTACAAAATATGACAAAATTATTCAAGAGTTAGAAAATAATTTTCAAACAAGTATGCTTGGAATTCCCGACTTTTTGACAAAAATTCAAAAATTCTCGACTTTTTCCCGTTTTTTTGCGGATTTTGGCGAATTCCCGACTTTTTCCTGACTTTCCCGATTTCCCGACTTGAGTGACCACCCTGTAAAAAGCTCAGCAGAGCCTTGTCGGAGAACCGTACGACTCGTGCTGAAAAAAGCATCATTTTGCAACTTGTTGCATTAGAAAAGTTCATGCTACAAAAAGAATTGTTTCAGTACGGGTCATATAAATATTTATCCAACGAGATTTACCGAGTCAAATAGATACAACGAGTGCTGAAAAAATCAAGTTTTGCAAAGAGAACACTATTTTGCTTGGATTTTTTCATTGAAACTTTTTTTTTCCAATTGAACGTTATTTGCCATTAAGATAAGTATCAATTTTCAAAGAGTGCTATTAAATGGTATACATAATTAAGTATCAATGTCCACCGGTTATCCAATTTAACACAATCCACTCTCCAGACAATACTTCCCTGTCAACATCTCCCGGTGGAACCGGAAACGACTCCAAAACGACCAATTTACCGCCCGTCTTCAGCTACGTACGTGTCGACTTGATTACTGCTTCCGCGGCTGTCCGGAGGCCATTATTGCATTGTTCCGGATGACAATGTGTTAATTCTCTTCCGTGTTTTCTTACCTTCCCGTTCTTCCTCCCCTCCCCAAACTTGTACCATTAGCAATCATCCTGTTGGGGGTAACTTTTTCCGCCACAAATTTACAGCCACTTCAAAAAGTTTGTACTTTTTGAAAATTCCACTCACGTTCCACACCGCACAAACCCGGCACAGGGTGGCCAATGTTGGCCCCAAAACCCCCAGGGTGGGAGGTTCAATCTTTGGAGTTGACAATTTTGTTGATGTCAAAACAAATATTCACTTTTAATCCGACGTTTTGATTACCTATGTGGCCTTCTTAACAATCTACAAAAAAATAAAAATTGATTGGAAAAAGCAATTTTGTTTCGAAAGAAATAAAAAAAATGTTCGGTACTCTCATTCAAAGTCAATAATTCGTCCCAATACCCTAATTTCAAACCCCCCTAACCCACGCCAAAGGGACACGGTTTATCTCTTTAGCACGAAGATCGCTCTGTTTCGTCGGGACGTTCGGGATTAGTGTTACACCAGCCAGCCAAACCAGCCCCCGAAAAGACTATAGCCGTGCACGTGCACGAATCCGGAAGAAAGAGTTCAACGCGAGAGTCAGCCACGGAACGGAAATGGAAGTGAAAGGAAAATATGCGGTTTTCCCGGGGATTCTTTTGCACAAACGTGTCGTCGCATCGCTCACGTCGTCCTCCTGAGATAGAGAGACAGAGAGTGGGAACGGAAAAGAGTTGGAAAATTTGTCTTTCGCCTTTGTTTCTTTTAATTTTCCCAAACTCGGTTTTCCACTCTGGTGGCTTCTGATGTCGCAGCTTTCGTTTATAGGTAGGGGGAGAGGGGAAAACCTAACCCTTACATATGCAAGTCAGGAAACGACAACGACTAGGACGAGGACACTTTTGGTACCAACTGAAGCAAGGCGGTTAAAAGAAACACGGCTGCTTACGCCTAGAATGTGTGCCACCATCCGAACCGATGCGTAAATGTTTAATTTACACTTGAAGAGTTTCTGGTGAAACACAGTGTCGGCAGACTGAGACGGTACTTACGCATTGATAATTAAATTTTACATTTTGTAGCCTTATATTTGTTGTACGGGAAATATACCCTTTCTAATCAAACACCTATCTTCGTCATATGGAGAGTTTGATGCTCGATTAAAGCTCCAAAAATACTATTTAGGCTATAAACTTACCAGCAGCAGCACCGCCTCAAGTAAGCACGCAAATTTATGCCATTTACTGGCCAAAAAGATGAAATTTAATGCACTTTTGATCATAATTTCTATTTTGCGAGACCATTTCTCATCATTTTGGTGGCACACACATCCACACGCAAGATGAGAGGTTAACTGCTTAACGAAAGTCGCCATCAATATGTTTTCACTTGCGCTAACGATTTCAAAGCGCTTAAGATATAAAATTGCTTCCAACTACCGCCAACATATTCTTTTGCACATTAGTTAATCACTCACTTGAAAAATAACCCCGAAACATGTCAATAATTAGCAAGCGCCATCGAAAAAACAAACGCGCTAAGTCTTTTGACGTTTGAATTTTGATGACCCATTCCAATCGAAGGCTGAAGAAAACCGAGCGAGAAGTGAAGGCAAAAAAACAAAGGGTGGCCACCAACACCACCACGGCGCCTGTTGGAGTGAGCCAGTGATGCCAGGAAACTTTCTCTATAAATGCTACTTTGCGTGAGTGTTCGCTTAAATTTCATCAATTTGGCAGCACTAAGCAGACCCAAGTGAGCGCTGGAAGAAAAAAAAGAACCAAGCTGAAAATAGGAAAATGGGCGTGGCCCAATGCACTCGACTGATTAGAATGCATTTGGGAAATATTTTTTTTAAATGCTTGTAAAAGGAATAGCATAACTTTTAATAAAAGTGAAAATAAACAGAAATGTTCACAAAAAGTTGCTCTACTCGTTGGTGTACTTGGTTTTAGTGAATTTCAAGGAGCACTCCAGATTATCCAGCATCATTCAAACACGACCGCTTATTAGGCTTAAGATGGGTATATTTCCCCTACATATTTTTTTCATCTTTAATTTCCAAATATTCCTATTGCATTAAATCAGGTTTTCATTTTCCGGGAGAGGAACATTTTTCCAAAAATTTCACTGAATGGGCATTTTCCGAGGGATGGGATCAATGCATAAGAAGTTTAAAAATGTGTACTTGTAATAGATATGTATTTTTTCATTGGATTTGTGCAACTTTTTTATAAAAAAACAGATTTTTTTATAATGCGCTAGGTTTAGATAACATTAGAAAAGAGATGAAAAGTAGTAGTTTGAACAATAGGGTGCCCAGAATATGGGACTTTTTCTCAAAACCTCGCTCCACAAGCTGATTATTGTTCATTGAGCTATTTTAGGACTCTGGGTTAAATATGAGCAAAATCGGTCAACATTTACCCATTGATACTCGAAGGTAAAGTTTGTATGGGAAAAATTGAAAAAATGTATGAAAAACTCAACTTTCTTACGGTTTGGTCTGCATGGTGCGCTACTTCCTTCTAAATAATCCCAAAAGTGAGATTCTTATTGATAATTTAACGCTCTACAACTTTGTAGAACAGATCAAAGCTGTAAAACTTGATCCTGAAAAGTTATTAGCGATTTAAAAAAGTCATTTTTGTATGAAAAATATTTTTTTCAACAACTTAAGGCTCGGGTATCAATGGGTTAATCTCAACCAATTTCGCGCAAAATTTGCACAGATGCTAAAAATAACCCAAAAAAAACCGGTTTCCGTTTGTGGAGCAAGGGGTCATTTTTTCTGGGCACCCTAATGAACAAAGATTATATTTTCATAACAAGAGTAAATAAATTATAAAATACATATAATATTCTCAAACCTAATAGACTTCAATACACATGGTTTCCTAAAATCTATTTGATAATGTTCAAAAAGTGTTTTTGGCTATTTCAAAGTTATGAATAGTTCGAATAAAGGTAAGCAAGCAATTTCTCTGAAAATTGTGTTTTTTTAATGATAATGGAGCACCCGCAGTCGAACAGTTTTTGACAGTTCGCTACATAAGAAATACATTGTAGAAAAAAGCAAAAACTGCTCGAATGGAAATGCTCCATTGGTCGGAATGATCAGTGTGCCGAATATGGGTCCAATTCCAATTTAACTGCTCTTGTGTGAAATTCAATTTAGTATTCAGCAAAGCCTCACAGAAATTCTCAATATTCTAAAAAAATACAAGATTTAAAAACACCCAAAAAACATACAAAATGTCTCGTGATCGAACACAATATCAAAATAGAGAAATTTATTCAACAAATCATTTAAAATATTTTGCAGAACTTCTCATGTATGAAACCATTGAGAAATTAATAAAAAATTAATCTATCTTCCAGAAAAAATAAAATCAGCTTTTTTAAATGTTAAATGTTAAATTATTTTAAGGGAAAATTTATGTACTTTTCGTTCATTTAGAACAAAATTATTCATTTTAAAATTTCGTGTTTTTTTCTAACTTTGCAAGGTTATTTTTTAGAGTGTAACAATGTTCTACGAAGTTGTAGAGCAGAAAATTAATTTTGATACATAAACATAAGGGGATTGCTTAAAAACATCACAAGTTATCGCGATTTCAAGAAAAAAAACACTTTTTTTACGCACAAAACCCTATTGTTTATGGCAGAGTTTTTAAAACTTTTTTTTGTGTTTTTTATGAAAAATATGTGTTTTTGGAAAAAACACCTCTTTTTTCGCATGTTCAAAAATAAAAGGGGTCGTACCGCCCCTCCGTCACGAGATATCAAAAAACGGATCTCGGATTCGTGATCAGGGACGAAAGTTGCCCCCCATGACAAAGTTTCACGCAAATTGAAGAGGGGTCATGGCAACTTTCCCTGATTTCGTGTGAGTTGGTAGAAAATTACCCTTCTAACAAATCTAAAATTATATTTTGATCAGTTGATTTGAGTTTTTGCAAACAGTAAAAATCCTTCAATTTAAAAAATGTTAAAAAACAATTTTCGTCTTCTTCTTTATTTCAACTACCTGCCATTACTAGTCCTCCCAGAATTTAAGAAGGGTTTGCATTAAATTTTTCTTGTTTTAAATGTTGTAGCACTGAAAGATAATATTTCAGATTGTTTTTATTTTAGTCATTCTCTCGAACATTGCAGTGCATTATATTGAATCTTACTTCCAAGTTAAAGACATCAAAAAAATATTTTACATTTTTTAGGTAAATATGCAAATAAAAACAAAACTAGACTATTATTATTTTTCTCTTATTTTATGTTTGCATGTTTTTCCATCCATTGACCGAGCCACGTAGCCTAGTGGTAACGCTCCCGCCTAGTAAGCGGTAGATCGGGGTTCAAATCCCGGCTCGGACCAACACAACTGGTGATCGTTTCTCTTCTGGATTCGATTGCTTAGTAAAGGGAAGGTAGTGTATCGTCACAAACTGGACCTTATCACGACACCTTAGGGAGGCGACCTATGGAATGTTAACATTAACCTTAACATGTTAACATTAAGTTGAGATTGAAACTGCCACTGAATCCGCTTTGTAAATGCCGGCCCCGATACTCTTCAAGGGTGTTCCCCTCAGGAACTGGGAAAGATTTACTTTTTACTTTATGTTTTTCCATCATTTTGAATATTTTGACATGATCATGAAAAAATAATGAAAAAAGCACAGATATTTTGTTTTAGACACAGCCAATTTTAAAAATTACATTTTCAAATCATTGGTTATAATCAGACCCGAGATCAGACCCAAAACATTCAATTAATTAAGAGCACAATGTAATATAAGCGTCAGATTGATTGTCACTGTTTAGTTTGACTAAAACGTGTCAAACCACCGGGGGTGTAGTGTAGTTGCTTGCAAAAATATATAAAAATACGATATTCACGCATAACAAATTTCGCTACTACCAACATTGAACTTCCGGTTCCTCAATTCATACCCAAAACCTTTGACTTTGACTATAAACCAACACTACAATCTCCACTTTGGAATCAATAGACTACAATCCACAGCGTCAAATAGTCACGGTCACGGTCAGGCCACAGCAAAATCTGTCTCTTTAAACTCCACGTGCCAGCACACAACCAGCGGCGGGTCGCCAAGTCAACGGCCCTGCCCAAGATCATGGTCCTCCCAGGCAATTCTCTCCACCCGATTCGCCATGGACCACCTGCCAAACCCAGCCAGAAGGTCAGCCGAACTACGCGCCGTACGGTTTCGGTTAGATAATGGGCGTTCTTGGAAGACAAGACACAAAGTTTTCTCGGCGTCCAAAAACTGATCGCCGATCAAGCGGAACGCTCAAGAGACCAACGGCGCGACGCGATCGGGCGGAAAATTGTAAACATAACAGCACCGCTGAGTTGTCTCCAACTATAAAACTATCCCCCCGGGGTCCGATCTTGGTTAGTTTGGTTGGAAAATTGGGTCACGTAACAACAAGATCGTAATCATGCTGAACTGGAAGCTTGCGTTGGCGCTTGGTTGTGCCCTGGCCAGTGCCGCGAACGCCGGAACCGATCCGGAGCGGGCCCGGGCCAGTTCGTACATCTTCCGGAGTTTTGACGCGACGCCGAGTCACGTGGTGTATCTGAGTCCGGCACGATCGCGGTTGGTGTACGGTGGAAAGCACGAACCTATTAGGGTGAAAGCCAACGTGGAGAGTGAGAGCAGTGAAGAAGAAGGAAGTGATGAACACGATGCGCCAAAGGTGTTAGAAGTGAAGCACTCGGAAGAGTCTGGGGAATCTTATGAGGATCAACGTCACTCGAAGAAGGGTGAACACGATCGGAAGGGGTATAACCGGAAGCACGCGCTGAAGAAGGGAAGCAAAGGAAGTTACGGCAAGGAGGATCAGTCTCACACGTATGCTAACGAAGGAGATCGCAAGAAATCGTATCACGATGAAGACTCGTACCACAAGGACCATCACGACGAAGGTCATCAGATCCGAGGGGGAAAACATGGTGAGAAAAAATCTCACAAAAAAGGTTCCAAGACCACCGGGTATCACAACGTTTACCACAAGGACGAGTTCAAAAAGGAGCACATCTTCTACGACACGGCGGACCACACGGGAAACTTCAAGAAGTACGGATCTTCGCACAAGGAACACGCGGAAGATGCTGGACAGTACTCCAAGGGAGGTCATAAGGAGGAGGGACATTCTGAGAAGAAACACGCCAAGAAGGGACATTCGGAAGAAGGGAAGTACGACAGCGATCACCACGAGTACAAGAAGCAACGAGGGGACAGCAAGCAGTATCGGGATCGGGAAGAGTTCTCCTTGAAGGATGGCAAATCTGGCAGCAATGTGCACGGCTACAAAATTTATCATCAGTGATACGTTCATTTCATACAGGGGTATTCATTTGAACTTGATTAACAAGAAAGATAGTTGAAATACAGCACTTTACAAACCCATCAAAATGATGACAAATTCTTCTCATCAACTTGTTCAACACTCATTTAATTTATACATTTCACAAATAAAACCAACTCTTTAAACTCATTACCAACAACTTCCTGTTTCACAATTACTTCTTCTTCGAAATTTCGCCCCGCCACAGCAAACACATTCCCACCATGTGACTTCCCGACCTATCAACAAACAATAATAAAGTGCATATAAATCGAAACCGGAAATTGGAAAATTTAAACAACATTTGCCGGGAGGTTAAAATCAGGTCAATGTTCAGTTCGGTTCAACTACCCACATGGAAATTTAAACAAATCGAAAGGAAGCTTGCGGTCGCTGATTGAACCGCAAATAAGTCTCCAACTGGTTTTGCATTTAAAGTTGAGTGATTTTTATTAGCATTTTATTTTGATTGATCAAAATTTTTCACATTTTTTAAACAAAAAAAATTATATTAAAAAATATTAATTTATTAAGGTAAGCTCACAGTTGAATAATTCTCTGCGGAATCTCGACCTGAAAACGTTAACTTTTACCATCTTATACTGCATGAATTAATGAATGCTTTCCGGTTCATTCATATTTTGCTGCTCTCGTGTTAGCACGCGTTTTTGTTTTCCGAACGTCCGGAGAAAAGTCTTCAGAGGAATAACACGTACAGTAGGTAGTTAGCAAATGTTTCGATTTCAATTTAATAGCTCTCAGCTTATAGAAATTTTGAATTTTCATTGTACTGATTATATCTTCATTCCAAAATTTCCAAAGCTTATTCAATAAACAATGGTGTTAAACACGACAAAATGATTAGTGTCTGCTAAAACCTTTAAAAAAAATTTGATTAATTAATATTTCGGACTTATTTTGCTAACAAAACTTTACGCATTTTTTATGTATTTTTGAAAATATATGATCAAGAAGGTTTCATGATTTTTTTGTGAAAACTTTATTACCGTCGTCTGTGGCGATCGGGACTACAGTCTGAATAGGGACAGCACTTTTTAAGCAGTTAAATGCTTCAAATTTGGAAATGGTTGTACACATTTTGTTGCTCTGAATCTGGTCTACCTGAAACCACTCAAAAATATTAAAATATTAGGATCCAACATTGCTAAAACAGCTGTCCCAATTCGCCCCATGTGTCCCGTTTCGCCCCAGATGGCGGTATTTTTTTTATAAAAAAGCCCAGTGCAAGTTATTTTTAAGTTTATGTCCTTCGACTCTGACTACAACTTTGTAGAACATTGCTACACTTTAAAAAATAACCCTGCAAAGTTATAAAAAACACGAAAATTTAAAATGAAAAATTTTGTTCTAGATGAAAAAAAATGACCTTCTGGCTCAATGTAGATTCGAAAAGTACATTAAATTTCTCTTAAAATGACATGTTCCAAAAAATTTTACAGTCGAGTTACGGAAAATGGCAGAGTTTTAAAAACTTTTTTAGTGTTTTTTTCGATGAAAAATACGTTCTTTCGGAATTCTGAGTACACCTTCAAATCTGGCGTCTAATTTTACATAAAAGTCCCTTTGACGCCAAATTTCTATCTCATCACCATTTCAGGCTGCAAATTATTGAAAAACAGCACTTTTTCGCATGCTCAAAAATGAAAGGGGTCGTACCGCCCCTCCGTCAAGAGATATCAAAAAACGGACCTCGGATTCGTTTTCAGGGACAAAAGTTACCCCTTAAGACAAAGTTTCACGCAAATCGAAGAGGGGTCGGGGCAACTTTTCCCGATTTCGTGTGAGTTGGTAGAGAATTCGCATTCGCATTCGCATTCGCATTCGCATGGAGATGGTGATCTTAGCGGGTTGCAGACTGGATTTCGTCATGTATGTGTGATAATTGTCCAGCCCAGGTTGCTTAGGAATTGATTAGAGGGAATTAAAACCAATTCTACCAGTACAGGACATGTAGCACCATGAAAGCCATCCATTGCTGGCCGCTCCCATCTCCACCATACACCGGGAGAGGAATAAGGATTAGGAGCACGGGAAGTGTTGATGCTGAACTTACTTAGAAAAAGGTAGCGAAACCGCAGGCTCTTTTTCCCAACCTTATTGTGGAACTCGATCAAACTGACCGTGTGATCAAATTTAATCGAATTTAAACAACAAGGATGCGTAAGTGTCGCGTGGAGTTGGTAGTTGTGATGGGTAAAGGTCTGGGATTCGCCCTAAGCAAGCGATACGACCATTGGCATAAATGAAGTTAACTGTTAGATTTTTATTCTCAAGGCAAGCAATCGGATGCTGCTGTTGAGACAATTCCCGGTTAGATTAAGTGGGGTTTTATTATTTTAACAGGGTTGAAAATTTATTCTCAAAGCAAGCAGTCGGATGCTGCTGCCGAGGGCGTGTTATTATTATTTCAGTGTATTTTATATTTTTATCCCGGCGCGAATATTTGTTTGAGATCTAATCTTAGACAGCCGGCTGTGGAAAGATATGATCCATGCGCCTAAAAAATCATCATTTAATCCAAAACGATTCATTTTTTTAGTTAACGCAAAGATGAAGTTATAAATACAAAATAATCTAGAAAATAAATAAGTCGAGAATTCGCAAGTGTTAAATTCAATAACTGTGACGCGTGCCGTGTTAAGTACTTTAACATTAATTATTGATTAATTCTACTAACTCTTATTTTGAATGGCGGAAAATGCAATTGCAGCGAGTGAAAGAACAAGCATTCCGGTTCAACGACCAATCAGATTCGAACGAGATACGCGTAGTTTTGTGAATCAATTGTAGATTTTTTTCCCTGAATGTCTGAAAATTTGAACTATTGTAACAACAACACAATCACACCATTCTTCATACATTAATGAATCATTTTGAAAACTATTTAATTATTTTTTTTGCTCAAGTGTTCCATTTGTCATGCATTTTGGCTAATAAAAAGCGCCTCAATTTTCGCACAAAATTGAATAAATATTGATAGAAAATTTGCGTTGAATAATTTTAGCATTGAAATTTAATTATATCATCTGCTTTTGATTAAAACATGATCATTTATTTTACAAGTGCACATTAAAGTAAAATGTTGTATGCAAGTTTTAAACCAACCTTGCCACAACGAAAAAACCATGATCCATTCAAGTGACAGTAAAGATTCAACCAACCACACTCTCTCATTCTCATTTTCGCACTCACACTACACGACTACCTACACATAAAAACCAACACCAATACACCATCACAAATTCAGAACGAGCTCACCGAGTTTCTCATGCGCCGTCCAAATCCATAGCCGTCGAGATGCTAGCAGGTTTCGTCGTTGGGGGGACGAGCTCCCACTCCCCAAGCTAGCAACGCAGCACGGCACCGTCGGGGAAGCCACGTCATCGCATCGCAGCATGAAACAGCTTCTAAAACCTCGTGGTCAACACCCGGCACACACACCTTCAGAATGCAAAGTGTGAGTTGGTAGAGAATTACCCAATTAGGAAAACTCATTTTAATTTATTTGAATTCTTTGTTTTTTCATATTTTCAAAGTCTCAGAGTGAAAAGTGAAGAAAACTTACTCAGCTTTTCAAAAATAATGGTTCACTTATCAAAAATTAGGAAGGTTCTATTCATTTAAAAATTTGAATTAGCTTTAAAAAATGCATTAAACATATCCAAAAAATTTGGAATATCCAACTTTTAGTGAAAAAAGTGAAATAAAAAAATTGGTATTTTGATTAGAGTGTAATTATTTTTTCTGAATAGCCCTAATGAAAACAACTTTGCCAAAGACTCCAAAGATATACAGATTTTCATATATTTACGTACCCATTTACAGTATGTAAAAAAAGTATTTACACCCCTTGAGCACTATGCACATTTTGTGATGAAACATGTAAACAATTTAAAGTTTGACAGAAACCTAGTACTACGTTTTATTGAGAAACTCATACCAAACATTTTGCTATAAAAAGCTCATGAAAAGATGATTTCCATAAAAAGTTATATAACAAATACTATTACAGAAATCAAAAAAGGTGCAAAAAAAAGTATGTACACCTTTCGAAAAATTAACATAAATAATGTTATTTGCTGACAAATCACCATAAATCCAGTCTCCCAACTCCAAATTGGCTTCCTTAACTGATTTAAAGAATAATTTGGATTGAATATAAAGTTTACTAAATACTTACTATAAAAGTTTATTTAACTCTAGAAATCTATATATATAAAAAATTTCGATGGTTTTGTTCGAACGCGAATCAGTTCAATACGGAGCGTCGGATCGAGTTGCTCTCTGTTGCGTTCCCGCATAATCAAAAACCATCGGGGGAATAGTCCAAACTATATTACTACTAAAAGAGATGTAGTTACCACATACTTAACCATTATCATATAGTTACGGCACTATACAAAACCATAACGAAACTGATCGTCAAATGATGACGTTTTTATTGAAGTAAATCTAATGATTCTAACTATTTTTGAACTATTTGGGGTACAATAACCTTACACTAAACAGTTCGGATTGTTTAGACAACGTGACGTGCGAAAAAATGTACAAGTCCAAATAGTTCAAACAATTTATCAACTTTATTGAGAACAATATAGCAAAATTCCACAGATTTTAGATTTTTATAGTCAGAACCTGTAAGAACTAAAAACCTACTATAAATGCTATAGTAGAACACAATTGATGGCGGCCACATTTTTTTCGATAAGTTTGTATAATCCAAATAATTTGTCAACTTACATGAAGTAAAATTACTATACACCATACTATTTTGAATTAAAAATTTCTATAAGTCCAAATAGTTCAAACAATATTTCAACAGTATGGAGTACAATTACAGTTTGTTATATAATCCAACTATATGTTAAACGATTGGTACAAAAATTTCAACTTTTATCAAGTAAATTGATCACAGTCGATTCCTCTGGATGATAGAGAACCTTCAACACCCCCACTTCTCCTCAGATTATCAGAAAACTCCCCAAAAGAAGAAAAATGTTACGAGGGCTCATGAAATTGACTTTCACTATTCCAGAAAAAGTAGGCATGCTGTTCTTACCATACACCAAAAATATGTGTACTACATGGTGGACTATTACTGTTCACTATAAAATGAGTCAATTGTTTGGACTACTTGGACTTTTCGAAAAATACTTGCCCCCGAGCTTGCTCCCTTCTAACACAACATGTCACCAAAACCACTGAAAAACCACCAACAGATATAGATCAATCGGATAAGGCGGCAGCAGTTCGGCAGCAACGTAAATAACATCACATATAATGGCGGTAAACATTCACCAACTATCGATAGAACTTAAAAATCAAATTTGATTATATCCGAAGTAGTTATCACAACAATTGTAGGGTTCATTTTTGCGGTCTTTTTTAAAGTGTCGGCAAAGTAGTGTCGGTAAAGTAGTTTTTCAGAAACTATATAGGGAATAGTCAATTTTTTGGGCAATGACTATTTGACGTAAAATCCAAGTTTATAAAAATATTTACATATGTATGAAAACCTCATATAGTTTTCTGCCTAACAACTAATTTCTCATATAGTAAAATCGACCAAAACTATTTTGGGAATGGAATTAATGGTTTGATATATCGTACATATATAGTTGGGTTACAATTTAATGAATAGTAGAGACCATTTGATAAATAGTTGAGTAACTATTTGTCATAAAGTAGTTATATAGTTCATGACTATGCGGGTTGGGTTCGTATAAGCCCAAGGAAGGTTTATACGCTAACTAATTGACACTTTGGCCACTCTTGAACCGATTCTGGAGCATTGGCAAATTGTATGGGAAAAGTTACGCAAAATCAAATTTTGATCACAGGAGGCTGAGTAAGCAAAACAAGCAAAATACGTCAACAAACGAAAAAAAAAAGCCAAAACGAAGTTTGTCGGGTAAGGCTTGTTCTATATAAAACTTATCTAAACTTAATTTGCAAACTTTTAATTTAACTAAATGTCAATATATTACCATAGAATTGCTCAATTAACATTCTGGAGTGGGTATAACACCGTTTTGGGGGTCTTTGTATCGCTAGAATAGATTTTTCGTTGGAATTTCGTACCAACCCGGAATTACGTCGTCGGAAAATCCGCCGGCTTCCGAGCCGGTCCACAATTCACAAGTCAACCTATGTGGCATCGGAAAGGGCATAAAATTTCAGATCTTTTGATACCCATACATCTGGGTTTTCTATAAAACCCACGTTTTTGAATACCTAGGCAAAAACGTTGTTATGGTTTCGTTTGAGCAACCTGCCAAAAATGTATGGAATTTCGTAATTTTTGTTCTCGTGGATCAAACTTACTTTTTGCCCAGGTATTTAAAAACGTAGGTTTTATAGAACATTAGATGTATGGGTATCAAAAGTTCTGAAATTTTATGCCCTTTCCGATGCCACATAGGTTGACTTGTGAATCGTGGACCGGTTCGGATGCCGGCGGATTTTCCGACGACGTAATTCCGGGTTGGTACGAAATTCCAACGAAAAATCTATTCTAGCGATACAAAGACCCGCAAACGGTGTTATACCCACTCCAAAATGTGTATTTAGCAATTCTGTTTGCAGAAGAAAAGTGGCCCACCCCTTGGGCTCAGCCGGCCTACTAAACGCAAACGTCATTGACGCCGTTGCGCGCTTTTTGCCGTTGCGGCAGGAGAAAAGGAGGAAGAAGAATAAAAGTTAGTCAGGAAGGAGGCTTTTTAGAGAAAGACATCTTTTTTTATTTCTCGTGCGCGAAGTCGCTAATCCGCCGGAAAGTCTTCCTTCAATCCCGCGCCACTGTTTCCGACGACGGAACTTGGCCAATTTTCGATACAGTCCACTAACAAATTCTATGGTAATATATTGACATTTAGTTAAATTGAAAGTTTGCAAAATTAAGTTTAGATAAGTTTTATATAGAATTTCCAGAGTTGTATAAACCTCTATACTAAGTAATTAGTAAACTTTATATTCAATCCAAATTATTTTTTTTAATCAGTCAAGGATGCCTAATTGGAGTTGGGAGACTGGATTTATGGTTATTTAATTGTCAACAAATAACGTTATTTATGTTAATTTTTCGAAAGGTGTACATACTTTTTTTGCACCTTTTTTTATTTCTGTAATAGTATTTGTTATATAACTTTTTATAGAAATCATCTTTTCATGAGCTTTTTGTAGCAAAATGTTTGGCATAAGTTTCTGAACAAAACGTAGTACTAGGTTTCTGTCAAACTTTAAATTGTTTATTGCTTATTGCGAGATAAAATCACGTTTCTCCTTCGCTATGAGTGACAGGAGATTATTGCCGCCAAACTACCGCGGTGTAAAAATTAGCAAGTTGAACTGAAATTCTACGTTGATTTGGCCGTCAACTTGATTTGTTTTGAATATTTTCCAAAAAGTCAGCTGAAAACTCAAGGCAACCTTTGACAACAGCCAAAAATTTGTTCTGCGGTTTTAATGCGGCTGTCATGCGACCATTGTCTTGCGGCCGTATCACCGCGCGCGAACTCTAATAAGGCTTTCTAGGCCCAGTGAAAAAAATATAATTTAACCCAAAACTGGCGAACTTCTCGTCACAGTGTCCTGATGCAAACAAAGACCGAGCTCGAGCTGTCACAGCCCTGCGAAGTATGTTGGCTGACATATCGGGCGGTCAGTCAAAAAAACCCGGCTAGAAGTCGCCTGACAGAAAACTTTTGCTAGAAAGAGATAGGAAACCTGATGCAAACAAACGTCCAGCTGTAATGTAAACATACTTTGAATGTGTTGGTAAATTTCTGACTAGCCTTATTATTGACGCCCGCAGTAATACATGTTTCATCACAAAATGTGCATAGTGCTCAAGGGGTGTAAATACTTTTTTTACATACTGTAGGTATGGACATAGTTTCATCCAAATCAAAAATGTAGAAGCAAAGTAGAAAAATCGTGAAATAATTTGTAAAAATGTAAAGAACTACTCGTATACACACCAGTACAGTAGTTTTTCAATAATAAATTTTCAAAACATCCAAGAATTGATAATTTAAATATTATGCAGGATAATGTATTTTGAATAGTTTTCAAAGTTTTCAAATGTTGACAGATATTTTTATTTTTTTTAAGTTACTATATACATCACATATGTGAAAATAAAAATAACTCAAGAATACATAGTTGTAAACTTTTGAAATATTCTCAAATTTTGTGTCTCCTAAAATATCATTTAAAATAACTGTCATGCGAGGAAATTCATTTAAACTTTGGCATTGTTCGAAAAAAAACGGATCAAGAGTTTATTTTATTCTTTTCATATAATACGATTATAGATTTAAAAAAAGTTTTATGCACCAAACACTTAAAACCTGAGAAAATCAATAAATGTATCTGAGGGGGGGGAGAGAGCTAATAGATTGTGTGAATAAACAATATCAATTCCAAAATACATTTTCAAATCCATCAATGAGTCATCAGTTTCCTATGTACATCGCACCGTTCTAAAAAAAATACGTTCGAATTTATTCTTACCGGAATACTAATGATTCTCGAAAGTTTACTCATTTATGCTCACCACTGCATTAACCCGTGGGAACCCGTGTCAGCATGCTCGCGCCGACCGGAAGCATTAAGATTGAAGAAATATTCCGGCCCACAACAAAAAAAAGTTTCGAGGTATCAACAAACAACGCACAACAGCATCAAAAATCGCTCCCACACCGGTTCCGGCGTAGGACACAACCCGCCCGAAAAAAAGGAGTCATTCTCGCGTAAACACCGACCAGTCAACCCAGACCTGCCCAGAGTTGGTGTGGGGGAGCACAACAAGCATAATTAATTTATGTTGGTAATTTCGCTGATGGGGATGAAATGTATACAATTTAATTCAACCCCTTTTTGTCACCGGTCTTTTTTTTTCTCTCGGTTTGCCACGGCCAGGGCCAATTCCAGCTCAACCGTACCGCGGTCGTTCGTCATATCCCCTGGGCCGCATGGAGCGAGTGTCCTGAAGACACTGGCTGGCTGACTGGCTGGGAGAAAAAGGACATCATTCTGCTACCGACTCTGTGATTCTGTGGGTACCCAAAAGATTCAACTTTTTTTCGTCGATGGTGAGGGTTGTGCTTTTGAGCCATGGTAAGTCGCACTCATTGTTTCTGTTTTTTGCACTGCATTCAATGAGTTGTTCCATTGAATTTGACCACGGGTATGAATCTTCAAGCATTTTCAATATGGCGACTTGTATCAGAAGAAATGAGGCATTTTCGCTAGTTCTCACGGTTCTGTGTTCTGCGTGCACGTCCGCAAATATCGACCACACACATACTAACACAAAGCGCCACCAAGAGGCAAAAGGTAGTTACGAATATTTTTGACACTTTTGTTAAAAAATATGCGGTTTTGCAAAAACAAATAACAAAACCAACTTTAAGTGTAGTTCGACTATCAAACTTGTAATTCGTTGCTGATTTGTTGGGAAATTTTTTAAAAATAAAAAGTTTTTTTTGCAGCACCCCTTTTGGGCGGACATTTCTGTTGTCACCTTTTGGTTCCTTGGATTAGCCATGGATAATTTCACAGTGTAATAAACAGGGCAGCTACCACCACGCGGCGCCACCGTTTTAATTGAGAAAATGATACAGGTTTTTCAGACGAGTTTCAATCCCGTGATTTGACAGAAAAACAAAACATTTTTTTTGCATAGAAATGCAACTGAATCCTAAAAATTATTTAGAAATGTATTTCCTTTAAAAAATACAACATATAGATTAGAAAAGAAACAACATCAAATAGTGCAAATTATAAAAAAAAAAACACGCACAAATAATTTCTTGACTTTTTTTTGATAAGGTCCTATAAACAAATGTAAACATTGAGTGTATCCCGCTTACTCCGATGGACTTTGACATAAGGTGTGAAAGGGATACACTCAATGTTTACATTTGTTTATAGGACCTTATCAAAAAAAAGTCAAGATTTTTAAACATAAAAAATATTGTAATGAAAAATTTACTATCATATTATTTTTCCAAATGGAAACCTTTAGCAACTCTACGTGGAATCCCTGTCCGTCGACGCCCCGCAGAAGAAGACAAATCTCTGCCCATTTGGGAAATGATACCGCCCATCACCTGAAGAGAGGCAGCAGCAAAGGCGAGGGATGATTTCGTGTGGGTGGTGAGTGGCGGTTGGTGAAAGCGCTTTTGGACATTTTCACACGTTGTTGTTGCCTTTTGGTTTATTCTTTTTTTGTGAGGATCAGGAGAAGGCTGCCAGCAATTATCTTTTGCTGTCCGGTCGGGCAACGGTTTTTTGTTTGTTCCTGACCAAGTTTCTTTTTTTTGCGTTGCTTGAAACGGGTTTCTGGGTAAAGGGATAATCAGACGAGCGTCAAGAAAGGACACCCACCGGGAAATTAAAATAGAAAACAAGATGCTTGTCGGTTTTTTGAAAGTGCGTTAACTCTCTTTTTTATAATATAAGACAATTAAATGGAAGAAGAGGGATCAAAGTGCTGAGCAACCTTTTAATTTACGGTGTGGAAAGAAAAGAAGCAATGATGAACGATTTATATTTTACAAAATTTCTGGATGAATTATGGTTGACAGTTTTTTTTAATAAATATAAAAAAAAATAAAAATAAAAAAGTCAACTACAGTCAGTCAAATATTTGTCTCTACGGACTTCTTTATGTAAAAGAACATAAAATTCGACTAGCGTACCAACTTTTATACATCAATCAAGGCGGAAGAATGTCCTCTTCAAGATCCTGTCATAGAATTTGTAAAAAAAAAAAATCTAAATAAAAACAAAATTGGCTTACAAAAAACATGGATTAGGCGCCTCTGGTTTTAGTTTTTAGTTTTTAGTTTTTAGTTTTTAGTTTTTAGTTTTTAGTTTTTAGTTTTTAGTTTTTAGTTTTTAGTTTTTAGTTTTTAGTTTTTAGTTTTTAGTTTTTAGTTTTTAGTTTTTAGTTTTTAGTTTTTAGTTTTTAGTTTTTAGTTTTTAGTTTTTAGGTTTTAGTTTTTAGTTTTTAGTTTTTAGTTTTTAGTTTTTAGTTTTTAGTTTTTAGTTTTTAGTTTTTAGTTTTTAGTTTTTAGTTTTTAGTTTTTAGTTTTTAGTTTTTAGTTTTTAGTTTTTAGTTTTTAGTTTTTAGTTTTTAGTTTTTAGTTTTTAGTTTTTAGTTTTTAGTTTTTAGTTTTTAGTTTTTAGTTTTTAGTTTTTAGTTTTTAGTTTTTAGTTTTTAGTTTTTAGTTTTTAGTTTTTAGTTTTTAGTTTTTAGTTTTTAGTTTTTAGTTTTTAGTTTTTAGTTTTTTAGTTTTTAGTTTTTAGTTTTTAGTTTTTAGTTTTTAGTTTTTAGTTTTTAGTTTTTAGTTTTTAGTTTTTAGTTTTTAGTTTTTTAGTTTTTAGTTTTTAGTTTTTAGTTTTTAGTTTTTAGTTTTTAGTTTTTAGTTTTTAGTTTTTAGTTTTTAGTTTTTTAGTTTTTAGTTTTTAGTTTTTAGTTTTTAGTTTTTAGTTTTTAGTTTTTAGTTTTTAGTTTTTAGTTTTTAGTTTTTAGTTTTTAGTTTTTAGTTTTTAGTTTTTAGTTTTTAGTTTTTAGTTTTTAGTTTTTAGTTTTTAGTTTTTAGTTTTTAGTTTTTAGTTTTTAGTTTTTAGTTTTTAGTTTTTTAGTTTTTAGTTTTTAGTTTTTAGTTTTTAGTTTTTAGTTTTTAGTTTTTAGTTTTTAGTTTTTAGTTTTTAGTTTTTAGTTTTAGTTTTTAGTTTTTAGTTTTTAGTTTTTAGTTTTTAGTTTTTAGTTTTTAGTTTTTAGTTTTTAGTTTTTAGTTTTTAGTTTTTAGTTTTTAGTTTTTAGTTTTTAGTTTTTAGTTTTTAGTTTTTAGTTTTTAGTTTTTAGTTTTTAGTTTTTAGTTTTTAGTTTTTAGTTTTAGTTTTTAGTTTTTAGTTTTTAGTTTTTAGTTTTTAGTTTTTAGTTTTTAGTTTTTAGTTTTTAGTTTTTAGTTTTTAGTTTTTAGTTTTTAGTTTTTAGTTTTTAGTTTTTAGTTTTTTAGTTTTTAGTTTTTAGTTTTTAGTTTTTAGTTTTTAGTTTTTAGTTTTTAGTTTTTAGTTTTTAGTTTTTAGTTTTTAGTTTTTAGTTTTTAGTTTTTAGTTTTTAGTTTTTAGTTTTTAGTTTTTAGTTTTTAGTTTTTAGTTTTTAGTTTTTAGTTTTTAGTTTTTAGTTTTTAGTTTTTAGTTTTTAGTTTTTAGTTTTTAGTTTTTAGTTTTTAGTTTTTAGTTTTTAGTTTTTAGTTTTTAGTTTTTAGTTTTTAGTTTTTAGTTTTTAGTTTTTAGTTTTTAGTTTTTAGTTTTTAGTTTTTAGTTTTTAGTTTTTAGTTTTTAGTTTTTAGTTAGTAAATTAGTCAGAAGAGTGTGAAGAAAAAGCTGATGTTTTTAACGCCGGTTTTATATATTTTGAAACCTATTGAATAGTGGACGAATCTTATCGCACTCTCCGGCAAAGTTTTTCCCTGGAACACGAACTATAAGCTCATGATGTTGAAGAAAATGCAAAATTGATTAAGGAGCTGAAAAATGGCAAAAACCAAAACGCACCGATTTTTTTTTTTTTTTCAAGGTCAAAGCGCCAGGTTCTGTCGCAACCAATCAAGCTCATATTTGGGATTCGGGCTCAGTATACCCAGGGGATCATGTCCTGAAATGCCCGCAAAATTGACCCGTTTTGTTACATCTTATTATTTATATAACAAAACATTCGAAAAAGAACACATTCCATTCCATTCTTCCGCAAATTAGCAAAGTTACTGAATTTGAACTGTGTAACGAGGGGTGCGACATTGCCATTAATGTATTTAATTTGCGCATTTAAAACATGAAGGAACAAAATTCCTCTTGTCAACCAACACTTGAAAGCGCAACACCGGCTTTAGTCGAAAACATTGGTCTCATTCGAGCAAGCTTCTTTCAAGTTTGTTTTGACTCTGTTTCGCCAGCAAAAACAAAATTATTTTACCGTATCTCGCTGTGAAACAAACTTTTTATTTATGGCCGAGGGGAAAGTCAGTTTTCATTTATCATGCTCCTTTCCAAGGGTTAATCCACTTATCTGTGATTTTTATTATGAAGCGCCATCTGTGTCCAAAGAATGGCAAACCTTAAAATGCCCTGCCAGCAAAACAACCACAAATTTGACAGGTAAACAAACATTGACAGCTGTCAAATCGATTTTCGCTGCCAACCTTACCGCGTCAAAACAAACTCTCTCTCCCGATGAGTCTTCATTCTCGCGAGTGAGATAGTGTTTTCTGTCGTCGTCGAAACTGGTCCCTCTGTGTGATAACTTGTCATCATTCCACCGTCGCCGCCGCTATCCGTCACCGTCGTTCCGTGGAACAACGGGAAAATCTGGAACCGTTTCCGGTGGCCACTAGTGCGTGCGCGTGTGTGAGTGCGTGAGTGTCCACGGGACGTGTACGTTTACCGTCGCCGTCGTCGTAATCTGAGCACTTTTCTCGTCTGTCTCTCTCGGCTAGTCTCCTCTGCTGGAAGAAATGGTAAGTTTGCTGGCCCCCGATCGATTTCTGCCAGCCAACCTTCCCCCTGTTTGCAACGCCCCCTTTTGCTCCTGGTTGCTCCTGTTCCCTCAGCCGCTCTTTGAGGTCGTTCCTGGACGGATTCAAAACATGGTTCTAAATTGTATTTTCTTCGTGTATTTCCCCAGTCTTTTGCGGAGCGGCTTGCCGGGCTGATGGCCCGGCCCGGCGCGGACAACGTTCCCCGGGATGACGTTCCGTGGCACCTGAAGTACGGTGGCCGCGCCGTCGGCATCGTGGGAGGATTCTGTAAGTTTAACCCACACCCATACTTTTCTCCTGCACGGATAGATTGATAACATTATGGGAAGCCAACCCGGATCCGGGGTCAATAGCACTCTATGCCGTGGGACCAGGTTAAAATTGACCGAGCAGAAGTCAAACCAATGAAAAGAAAAAAAAATCTATGCTAAAAGGAGAATCCATATCAAGTTAATAAATAAAACAGTGTTGTGTGTCGTCCGGTTGCTGCTCTCGTGGCCCGTTGGGGGTGAGACGCAGAAGAGTGAAAGAACCGTGTTTGTGTGTGCGTGTGTCCGTGTTAGTGTACGTGTACGTAAGAAACAAGATGGGGTTGGTGACGGAGGCCAGGGCCGGGGGTGACTACCGTAGATGGTCGAATATGGCACGTCTAAGGAGAAAGTGACCAAATCACGGTTATGCGAATAATTGTATTGAAGAAACCTACAAAGTTCAGTATTTTTACCAGGCGGGATTCGAACTCATACCCTCTGGATTGTTAACTCGTTAAAGCTCACTACTCCCAATCCGCTCAGAATTTCCTGTGACAATATATTTTTCTTTGGAAGAAATTTCCATGGCAATTCAAAAATTAATGAAATATAAACAAACAACAAAATAATACAACTAAAAGCTGAAACTAAGCATATTGTTAGCTGGACGGCAGCGAAATTATGCGAAAGTGTAATTTGTATCAGACTTGAATTATGCTTAGGCAGTTTGCCTCAGTCCCAAAAGATCACTCTACGCGCCACACATTATTATATTTAAAATGACGCGAAGCGTTTGGAACGGTATGTCCAGGCCTCCTTTCACCCCCTGATGATTCAATAACAAACACAGAAAAAAAAAATCATGGTAATATTACATTTGAGAAGGGGTACATCTTTCTTTGTCAGAAAAAATGTGTATTTTTGCCACTTTTCTGGTGTAATGTCACTTTTTCAGTCTAAATTGAGGTAAAATTACATCATAAAAGAGGTAATATTCAACCTTCCAAAATTTAATCTTCCAAATTAACACAATTGTTTTCTGTGTAGCTAATAGTTGTGCGATTTTGAAGGAGAAAAACACAGACTCGGAAACAATTATTAAAAATCAAAAATAAACTTATTTTCGCCTGAAATATGTAGCACCATTTGAAAAGGGCACATAAGCATTTTGACAGCTAAAAATATTTTGCAAAATCCAAGACAACTATTTAACAAAATCCGCAATGGTGAAAGGTAGCAGTGAAGGCCAGCTTTAGTTTTACATTTCAATTTTTGTGGACAAGTTATTCACTGTCTCGGAATTTGCAAAATTGTTCCAGATGTCAACATGCTTATTAGTCTTTTTCTCACGTTACTCCAGAAATTGCTTCAACATTGAAACACTGCATTTAAAAAAAAAGAATGTTCAACGCAACGTTTTTTAATTTTTTGGGTTGCAATTAGGCCGTTGCAAATATTTTTCAAAGTTTATGTTAATTTGTTCCAGCCTAATATGTTTATCTACGCAGCAAAATGCATATCAAATTGTTTGCAGTTGATTTAAATTCCATTTATTTTTTATGTTTTCTGAAAAATATTTTTACTTTTCCTATTTTGGGGAGAGGGGGGGATTGTTACACAAACTACGAAAATTATTAAACTTTTCAATATTTTGAAAAAAGTATTTTAAAATTAAAAAGAAATATCTCTTTATGCCATTGCTCATTTTGTTTTTTTTTTTTTTTTGCATTTCGGTCACCTAAATCATATCCAAAAATAATATAAAAATTAAAAATTGTATCTATTTCTGCGAATTTTTTTTTCTTTAATTCTCCTAACCTAACCCTTTAACTTTGCCGAAGACACCAAATCAATCAGAAAATTGCTTCTCTGAACACTAACAACATCCCATTTTTGTATGACCAAACCTCAAATTTGTATGTAAACTTGTATGGACGAATGGGTTATGCAAAATGGCTTCTTTAGACATACCAAACGAAGAATTCATCATTTACCGATGTTCCACAGATTTGCTCTTAGTTATAATTTAATTTTCTTAGTTATAATGTAAGCAAACCTTTGTTGATTTAAAAATGGTAAATATTTTTATTTTTATTTATTTTTTGTAAACTTGCCATGTTTGTTGACATAATAAGAAAAGAATTGTTTATTCAGATTTTGAACTAAAATTACATTTAAAACAACTACCTTTAGGCCATCACTTAAATCCTCATTGATTGAATTAACTCGATTTTGAATTATATTTTACCTATTTTTATTATACTTTTAAACCATTCATGAGAGAAAAAAACAGCTCGTTACATAACCCAAAGCATGTATAACCTTCCTCGAAACCGCGATTCTCTCCCCAATAAATCTGCAACTAATTATCAACAATTCGAGCCAAACATTTCATTAGGGCACAAAACCAAAACGTAAACATTAGGGATTATTCCACTATTCCATTCATTAGTACACTCTCTACATGCCCTCCAAGAATCAGATTGATAGCAAACAATTTCCTATTGAAAAAATCAAAAAAAAACAAAAGGGGACATAACAATGTTCACTCCAAACCAGAAAAAAAGTTCAATTGTGCCCTTTTCTTTTTCGTTAGTTTTTCGTGGTTAAGGAACTTTCTATGTTATAAAGTGAACTTTTCATACATTCTTAACACTAATTCACTTCAAAACAAAGTTTGGTTTACGTTTCACCAAGGATTTCTGCAGAAAAAAAAAATTCGTCGAAATACAATATTTAATACGGCCCGCGCCTGCTGTTCAGTACACTTTTGAAGATTTTTTATGTTTCACATACCTTATCTACACCATTCGATCACAAAACATCACAAATTATCAAAATTTCCGCTGAATTCCTCATTATTTCTAGAGCAATTCTCTACGAAATCGGTCTTTTTTCTTTAATTTTAATATTTGTATTTTTTAATCCGACTGAAACTTTTTTGGTGCCTTCGGTATGCCCAAAGAAGCCATTTTGCATCATTAGTTTGTCCATATAATTTTCCATACAAATTTGGCAGCTGTCCATACAAAAATGATGTATGAAAATTCAAAAATCTGTATCTTTTGAAGGAATTTTTTGATCGATTTGGTGTCTTCGGCAAAGTTGTAGGTATGGATACGGACTACACTGGAAAAAAATAATACACGGTAAAAAAAATTTGGTGATTTTTTTATTTAACTTTTTAACACTAAAACTTGATTTGCAAAAAAACACTATTTTTAATTTTTTTTATTTTTTGATATGTTTTATAGGACATAAAATGCCAACTTTTCAGAAATTTCCAGATTGTGCAAAAAATCATTGACCGAGTTATGAATTTTTGAATCAATACTGATTTTTTCAAAAAATAGAAATTTTGGTCGCAAAAATTTTTCAACTTCATTTTTCGATGTAAAATTGAATTTGCAATCAAAAAGTACTTTAGTGAAATTTTGATAAAGTGCACCGTTTTCAAGTTATTGCCATTTTTATGTAACTTTTTTCGAAATAGTCGCAGTTTTTCATTTTTTTAAAATTAGTGCACATGTTTGTCCACTTTTGAAAAAAATATTTTTGAAAAGCTGAGAAAATTCTCTATATTTTGCTTCTTTGGACTTTGTTGATACGACCTTTAGTTGCTGAGATATTGCAATGCAAAGGTTTCAAAACAGGAAAATTGATGTTTTCTAAGTCTCACCCAAACAGCCCACCATTTTTTAATGTCGATATCTCAGCAACTAATGGTCCGATATTCAATGTTAAAATATGAAACATTTCCGATCTTTTCAAAAAAAATATTTTCGAAATTTTCAAATCAAGACTAACATTTTAAAAGGGCGTAATATTGAATGTTTGGCCTTTTTGAAATGTTAGTCTTGATTTGAAAATTTTGAAAATATTGTTTTCGAAAAGATCGGAAAATTTCACAAATGTTTCATATTTTAACATTGAAAATCGGACCATTAGTTGCTGAGATATCGACATTGAAAAATGGTGGGCTGTTTGGGTGAGACTTAGAAAACATCAATTTTCCTGTTTTTAAACCTTTGCATGGCAATATCTCAGCAACTAAAGGTCGTATCAACAAAGTCCGAAGAAGCAAAATATAGTGAATTTTCTCAGCTTTTCAAAAATATTTTTTTCAAAAGTGGGCAAACATGTGCACTAATTTAAAAAAATGAAAAACTTCGACTATTTTGAAAAAAGATACATAAAAATGGCTATAACTTGAAAACGGTGCACTTTATCAAAATTTCACTAAAGTACTTTTTGATTGCAAATTCAATTTTACATCGAAAAATGAAGTTGAAAAATTTTTGCGACCAAAATTTCGATTTTTTGAAAAAATCAGTATTGATTAAAAAATTCATAACTCGGTCAATGATTTTTTGCACAACCTGGAAATTTCTGAAAAGTTGGCATTTTATGTCCTCTAAAACATATCAAAAAATAAAAAAAATTAAAAATAGTGTTTTTTTGCAAATCAAGTTTTAGTGTTAAAAAGTTAAATAAAAAAATCACCAAATTTTTTTTACCGTGTATTATTTTTTTCCAGTGTAGTCCGTATCCATACCTACAACTTTGCCGAAGACACCAAATCGATCAAAAAATTCCTTCAAAAGATACAGATTTTTGAATTTTCATATATCATTTTTGTATGGACAGCTGCCAAATTTGTATGGAAAATTATATGGACAAACTAATGATGCAAAATGGCTTCTTTGGGCATACCGAAGGCACCAAAAAAGTTTCAGTCGGATTAAAAAATACAAAAAAAAACGAATGACCGAAATCCTAGAGAACTGCTCTCTAACTAAACAAAAAGGCCCATAAACATCACTAAAAACAACAATCAGGTGACAGCGCTTTAGTGCCCTTTCAGTTCTTTTCGAAATTGCATTAAGAAAGGGCCCATTATGAACAATAGTTGGAAAGTTAAAAGGGCCCAATAGCGAGATTTTTTAAAATTATGAGTTTTATTGCGAAAATCAACATAAATTAAGAAGCATTAAAGCAGAGTTGAGGATAATGATGTGTTTTATCGTAAAAAAAACGAAACTATTGGCACTACGCCCCCCGGGGCATGGCCTTCCTCTAACGTGGGATTTCTGCTCCAGCGCCTCTGACGAGACAGGAGAAACCGGGACCGACGTTTTACTTCACCATCCGATAGAAGCTCAGTGGATAAGGCGGGAATCGAACCCGCGTCTCATAGCATCATCGGGATCGGCAGCCGAAGCCGCTACCCCTGCGCCACGAGACCCACTGTTTTATCGTATCATCAGTAAAAATACCACCAGTCAAGCTTTCTTTTTAAATAGGAATTGAGACAAGTTGTCCACTTTTTGCCAGCGATTTTCTCGAATGGCGGTTTTTGGTTTTGTGCCCTAATGAAATGTTTGGCTCGAATTAACAATCAAACCGTGATGGCCTTCTCATGACTCATTTATCGCATCAGCAGCGTCTGCTCTGGAGGATTTCTTCCAGAAGCCACATCTAACCGCCACTAAGCTCGCTCTTTCTTTTTCCTTCACTAGCCAACAAAAGTGAGTTTGCTTATCTTATCAACTCTTGTGTCTTGTGTCCCACAAAGAGTAAACAAACGTATAGCTGTGCGACATTTCTCTGTCTTGTTTAATGCTTTCTGCTCCACAAAAAAATAAAGAAAGTGTTAATCAAAAAACACTAAAAAAGCGTTTCTTTTGATAATACCGGTGCGTGTTTTTTTTTTTACGCTTTTTAAGAAATGAAAGTTTAGGAATGCTAAGAATAGTCATTGCTTACTGTCAGGTGACTTAATCTTTCTACACTCACTTGACTCTAGGCAAATTTCCCTGCTTCCCAATAAAAACCGATTCCGATTCGCCACGCATAATATTGGCTAAACGCCTGTCTCTCTCTAGCCGGCGATTATGACCTTACCGTATGACCTTTTGCGCAATCGTACGGTACATGTGACCGATGACACAATTTCACCGGAAGTCCTTCGAATCCTTCGAAGAAATCCTGCAATTTTTATTCGAAAAATCGAATTCCCCACCCAGTAAAATCGAGGCGTTTTTCCTGTCGCTACAATTTGCGTACATTTTTTATGCTTCTTCCCGTCTATTACATAATCCTTTTCCACCCACCCAGACGAAAAGTGTGGGGGAAGGTGAGTTGATCCTCTTGGGAAGGGAAAAAAAGGACGAACTTGAGCAAGGGATAAATTTCGCCTCCGGCTGCGAGAGAAGGGGGTGTGATTTATATTTACACCACACAACACTTTGAGAACGCCAGCACCGTTGACCGAAAATCGCTAATCTCGGAAATTATTCATTTGGCCCAGTTTCTACCCGCAGCAAAAAAAACAGGATGGGAATCGAAACCAAATACGCCCATCTAGAGTAGAGCTTATTTTTTTTCGGGACATTTTTGTATAACCGCGAGCGTGCAATTCCAAAGCAGTTCGGTACAGCCGACGACGTGGTTGGTTTCGAGCATATTAATTGCATTAAGTTATGTGATGAACCGCGGCTGGCTGGTTTTTCGCGCAAATTGTTGCATGTTTCCTATCCTCTCGCTCTATCGACGAGGCGATGTTCCAGCCGTCAGTGCTTTGCTTCCTTATCACAACATACGCGGCCGGTGCTACCGTCAGGGGTGATAATGCGGTCAAGTTTGAAATTTGAAGAAACTTGTTATTGAAAATTTATAAAGAGTTGACAAAAACGTTTCAAATTTCTGTTTGGCGGATGATTTGTTCAAAATTGTGTTTCACACTGTTTCATGTTGGGTCAACAAAAAGTTATTTTTCCCCCTAATTTATTACCATAATACTATAACTAAAAAAATTAAAAATAATTTTATGTTAGGTTGTAAGGCCGTTGCAAATATTGTTCAAAGTTTATGTCGACACCACCACCCCCCCACCCCCCCTTCATAGTTGGCCTGAATAATCAGGGGGCAACAAATTATTTTTTCGAAAAACTTCAAAATATTAATGAAAATTCAAGTTTAATCAACTGAAAACCAGTTAAAATGCATTTTCCCGCTTTTATAATCATATTTATCATGTTTGAACTCCTTTGAAAACATTTTAAATTTTCATGAAATACCAATGTACAGTCCCACGAAAAGTTTTTTTTTGCGAAAAAAAAAATTCCGTCAATACCTCGATATTTTCAAAACTAATGATTGGAAAGCAACTGTACGCCTGTAAAATGCATTTTAAAACACTTTTTTCATCCAAATGTTAAAACCTAGGCTTGTAGTTTCATTTTTTTTATTCCCCCCCCCCTCGACTTTGGTCAGAGCCGAGGGACATAAACTTCAAAAATAGTTTGCAACGGCCTAATACGCTTTGCATAAAAAAAAATTTAAACTTTGTTTAAATTTTCAAACTATTTTTTTTGTAGCTTAAACGGAAAAAAGGTTGACAAATCTTGATAATCTAGAAAAAAAACTTTGTTCTAAATTTTTAAACCGAAAAAAATACCAATTGCTCAAAACGTTTTAAAAGTCGAACGCTTTTAAAATTATTCAGATTTCATGAATGTATTTTTTATATCACTTTATACTTTCGTGAAAACATAAAATGTTGGCCCGTTTTGATTAATATGGAAATAATAATGTAAGAAACCATAGTTATCGGTTTAAAATCAATTAAGATTTTATTTTGTTTCGCGACATTTAATCGAATGGACATTTCGCTGAAACAAAGAACAGTAAAGCAGAAAGGCAAACTTTTTTTTCGAAACTGAATTTTATTAAATCAAAGAAACTTCTGCTAGTTTTAAATTGTTTCAGTAAAGAGATATTCTTTTAAAAATATTTTATTTGGAAACCCGTAAATAGTCAAGAATTTGATTCCACCTCGACAAAACCGGGAAAACTTGGAAATTGGACTTACAAACCGGGAAAATCCTAAAAGTTCAGTCAAAATAAAAAAAAACTTCTCTAAAATTCATTTAATCTGTTTCTTAAAGAATATTTTTCCAATTATTCCAAATGAATGGTTTGGGATAACTTTGTTTGACATTGTGTAGGGGAGAGTGGGGAGACTTGATCCCCGGGGACACTTGATCCCAAGCCTGTATCTCGTCAGCATGTGGGTAAAACAATTAGCTTTGTTCTAGAAAGTTGTGCGAAATTAACTAAAACTCATTGTAGAAAACAAAGAAAAAAATTAAAAAATGTTTAGATTGAGTTACACACACTTTTCTAAAACGAGCTGTAAAAACTTCCAAGAGATCTTTTTTCTTTGTTTTGATAAGTATAGAAAACACTCAAAAATTATTCAAAAAAATATGTTTTACACATGAATTATTGGATAAACATATCAACTCCAAAACCCTTACGCATTTGACGTTAAATTTATCGTCATATTATTTTTACAATCAATTGTTTGAAAAAGTGCGTTTAGGGAGACTTGATCCCTGCATTTTTACAGTCACTGGAATCAGCCTCAAGATTAATTAATTGGGCTGGGTTTTCATACATAGTTTCCTTTAGTATAGTTGTACATAACTTACTGCAGTTAGAACCTTTTTTCAAAAGTTTTGTAAACAAAGATTTCTAGCTTTTGTTAAATATTTTACATACTAAACTTGTTATATTTTGAACACAAACGTACAGGTTTTATGTGAAATTGCTGTAACTTTTAAAAAAATTAAAAGTTTGGATGAATAAGAAACATTTTGCTTAAGATTTCTTCAAAATGTTGAAAGGGGGATCAAGTTACCCCTAACATTTTTAAAACACAGACATTTGTTCAGAATTTGATTCTGATTCGATAGGTATACGTGAAGGTGGGTCTACGAGGTCAAATAATGAAGTTCATTTTTCGAGTGATTTTATAGCCTTTCCTCATTGAGGTGAGGAAGGCAAAAAGGGTGGTTTTTGTAAGAATGCTATATATTGTTAGAAAGGTATTTGAAAGACCTTTCCAACGCGTTCAAAAGATTGACGATCTGACAACCCCATCAAAAGTTATGAGCACTTAAGTGTTATTTATACACTTTTTTGAGGCCGGATCTCAAATATTTTGATGAAAAAGTTGTCCGGATCTATCATGCGACCCATCGTTGGATAGGTAATCAAAAGATTTTTCCAACAAGCCCAAAAGATTGAAGATCTGACAACCCTATCAAAAGTTATAAGTACTTTAGAGAGGGGGGGGGGGGGGGGGGCAAAAAATATAAAAATTTAAATTACAAGCCTTGGTTTCAACATTTGGATGAAAAAGTACAGTACAGTACAGTTGCTTTCCAATCATTAGTTTTGAAAATATCGAGGCATTGACGGAATTTTTTTTTCGTAAAAAAAAAACTTTTCGTGGGACTGTACATTGGTATTTCATGAAAATTTAAAATGTTTTCAAAGGAGTTCAAACATGCTAAATATGATTATAAACGCGGGAAAATGCATTTTAACTTGTTTTCAGTGGCGTACTAAGGGGGGGGCGGCGGGGGCGGCCCGCCCCGGGTGTCACCCATCTTGGGGTGACACCCGAGCTGATGGGGTGACACCTGACTCGGACGAAGAAAAAAATATAATTGACCTAAAATATGTTCATAAAAAAATCATCAAGTATCTAACTAATATAAACAAAACACACAAGTTAAATTTTCTGAAATATTCATTTTAAATGGGGGTGACACCCAAAAGTAACACTCATGCTTTAGAATATGTTTACATAGTATACTTATAATGATGAAGTTAAGTATTCACAGTTAGTAAAAGTGCATGTTTATATGAAGACTAAAGACTTCAAAAATTTAATTTTCAGGGGTGACACCCGATCATCAAATAAAGAAATTTTGATAAAGATACTAATATGTAAGGGGTGTCACCCCTATATTATTAATGTACAAGCTTATAAAAAGAGTTAAATGGAAAATGTTTTCCCATAAAAATGTTCTTGTGACAAACCACTCTTAATTTTGATTTTTTTTAATTTTCTCGGAATGTGGGTTTATTTTTGTTTTCTTCGGCAATGTATCAATTGAAAGAACAAATGATAAAAAAAAACACTTTGAATTGGAAAATTAATAAAACAACTGTTTGCTATCAAAACTGGAAGCTAATAAAAGGGTGCAGAAAACGGCAAATTATTTTAATGACAATCAGGGATGGAGTAATCACCAAAAAAACTTTTTCGCTTGCGAACTTTCATCACCCGGAGCCGAAACACGCAAGAGAAAATTGCCCTTGAACTTAAAAAAAATAATCAGTTGAAGATTTTTTTGTGAGTTTGATTGTTAGCAACACTAAAATTATTTTATATCGTTTTACTTACATACATTCTAACTCTACGAAATGAGACAAGCCATTTTTCGACGTATGAAATTACATCTGAAAGTGTAGTAATGAAATCGGTGTTTCACCGAACGGACTGATGTTTTGGTTACATTTTACCGATCTTTCGTGCACGATTAAGAAGAGCCATGATCCTTTTCGATTTTATTATGATGTTTTTCGAAATTCAGTGTTTAATTGAAGAAAAAAATCCAAATATTTTTTTTTTCTAAATCGAAACGATCTGACTGGAAGAAAACACACGCTTTTTCAATAAATAAATATTCCAGCTAAATCTTTACTAGGCAATAATGAGAGATACAAAACAATCTTAACGTTACCATTGTTTTCTTTTTCTTAAATTGATAAAGAATATTTAAAATTGAAAATTCTTAAAAATTGTATTTAATTAAATTCTTGACTATTTTTTGTACCAAATTTTATCATTTCATAATTATTAATAAAAGATAAAAAAGATAAGGAATAAACATACAAATTATATGAAACATAATTGTATCATCTTTTTTTTTTGTTATTCGGGTAGTAGAATTTAACATGAAAATAATAATTTTGATGGGAAATTTAACGACAATTTCAAATAGGTACGAAAAATCCGAATACGTTTCCTGAACAACATTTATTAGGATTATGATTTTTTTTGTTTATAATGATTAAAATTTGTAACTCCTACTTGTTAGATGGTATTGATTTCAGATAGATACACATGATTCGAGATATTATTTGCAAAATATAGATTTAAAAATATCGCCATTTGTCAGGTTAATTTAAATTTGTTTATTGTTTATTATTTTTGTTTCAATGAAATTGTTTTTATCGAACTTTCCTTCGACCGAGCACTAACGGCCGAGTTTTAAATTTCATTTTAAAAATGGTCAGGCAGATCCGAAGGGGTCCACAGAATTATGATTTTGAAATTAATAAAATTTACTTTTTGAATATAGTTAGAATCTATGTTTCAACAAAGGAAATATTTTTTTCCATTATCTTCCCTTCACTTTAGTTTTTAACGTTTAATAAATCTTTTTGGAAAATGTGCTAAAGCTTATTCAATATTTTCCGAATACTCATAAATATATTAGGTATTAAAATGTAATTGTAGATTCTCTTTTTTTTTAATTAAATTTCATATTTTTTATTATTTTTGTTTATAAAAGCACTTATTCATCATTTTCCTAAACAACTTCATAAGAAGAATTCTAAATGGGCCGGATTCCACAGTAATCTTAAGACCAGCCCGCGAGACCAGCGTGCAAGTCTCTATATAATTTTAGCAACTGCCCAAGTAACATTTTTTTCCAGGAGTTCTACAAGAGCTCTTCAAGATAGCTACAGCATAGCAGTTTGGACCGCGGTAGGATAAAATTCTCTTCAAAACTTCTTCCGGAGTTTGGAAGAGTACTTGTAGAGAGTTTTATCCTACCGCGGTCCAAACTGCTATGCTGTAGCTATCTTGAAGAGCTCTTGTAGAACTCCTGGAAAAAAATGTTACTTGGGTGTCCATACAAAAATTGTAAGTTAGAGTAAGACTCGGCAAGAGTGCCCAACAACCTTTTCAAACCCTATTATAATTGAAATAAACAAAAAAAAAAAGCATCCATGCCAAAAACGTTGGCTATTTGAACAAATATCCTAAATTATGATCAATTAAACATATAAATTAACGAAACATTAAACTACTTGTCACGAAAACCATTTTGATATTTTCACATGCAATTTAGTTGAAAAACAGCACCGTAAATCAAAAAAGGTAGAGCAATCGGCAATTACATTAAAAAACAGAATGCGCAATCTTTGCTCGTATTGTTGCCGTTCTTCTAGATTATATGAAAATCCTTGTTTTCGATTTTATTTTTGTTTTAGATTATAGTAAATTTAAGATAATCAAAAACACATCTTTTGATTTTATGAAAGAGATAGTCAAAAAACTTCATGGCGGTATGATACAAAATGCGATTTTAAAAAAATATTAGGATGTTCTCATAGCACTTTCAAAAGCATTTTTTTGTTTTTATTTTCAAAATAATTATATAGTAAACTTGACTATTGTAAAGATTTTAGAAATTTACTAAAAGGCATTATTTTAAAGTTAAAAGCAATGAAGGACCAATATAATTTTTTTAAAGCAGTCCCAAGTATGTACATTTTTGTTGATTTGAATAGATATGAAATTCTGTTACATAACATTTTGGAAATTTTAAAATTCAAAATAACAAAGGTATTTTCATGTTTTTTCAAATACCTTTCATTTTTCAAAAGAAGTTTTTTCTCAATGTTTTTTGTCAGAAAGGTTATATCTCAACTATTATTTGTCTGATTTTATCAAATTCTGCAAGTGTTTCCATAAATGGGCACTCTCTTGAAAAATGAAAAAAATACTTATTTTTCTGAAATTAAATAAATAAAATGAATTTAGTTGTTTGACATGCGTTGGGTGTACCAGTGTTAAAATAAAGCTTTAAATATTAAATATATATATTTGTTCATTTGAAAATCAGATTTTTTATAATATTAAAGTTACATATGGGTAATTCTCCGCCAACTCACACAGCAGTTGCCCGACCCCTCTTCAATTTGCGTGAAACTTTGTCCTAAGGGGTAACTTTTGTCCCTGATCACGAATCCGAGGTCCGTTTTTTGATATCTCGTGACGGAGGGGCGGTACGACCCCTTCCATTTTTGAACATGCGAAAAAAGAGGTGTTTTTCAATAATTTGCAGCCTGAAACGGTGATGAGATAGAAATTTGGTGTCAAAGGGACTTTTATGTAAAATTAGACGCCCGATTTGATGGCGTACTCAGAATTCTGAAAAAACGTATTTTTCATCGAAAAAAACACTAAAAAAGTTTTAAATATTCTCCCATTTTCCGTTACTCGACTGTAATTTTTTTTGGAACATGCCATTTTATGGGAAATTTAATGTACTTTTCGAATCTACATTGACCCAGAAGGGTAATTTTTTCATTTAGAACAAAATTTTTCATTTTAAGATTTCGTGTTTGTTCTAACTTTGCAGGGTTATTTTTTAGAGTGTAACAATGTTCTACAAAGTTGTAGAGCAGACAAATACAAACATTTTGATATATAGACATAAGGGGTTTGCTTATAAACATCACGAGTTATCGCGATTTTACGAAAAAAAGTTTTGAAAAAGTTGGTCGTCATCGATCATGGCCGTTCATCGTCACCCGCGACAGACACGGACGACGAAACAAAGAGAAACGCAAAAAGTAACTTTTCCAAAACTTTTTTTCGTAAAATCGCGATAATTCGTGATGTTTATAAGCAAACTCCTTATGTCTATATATCAAAATTTTTGTAATTGTCTGCTCTACAACTTTGTAGAACATTGTTACACTCTAAAAAATAACCCTGCAAAGTTAGAAAAAACACGAAATTTTAAATTGAAAATTTTTGTTCTAAATGAAAAAATGACCCTTCTGGGTCAATGTAGATTCGAAAAGTACATTAAATTTCCCATAAAATGACATGTTCCAAAAAATTTTACAGTCGAGTAACGGAAAATGGGAGAATTTTTAAAACTTTTTTAGTGTTTTTTTCGATGAAAAATACGTTTTTTCGGAATTCTGAGTACGCCATCAAATCGGGCGTACAATTTTACATAAAAGTCCCTTTGACACAAAATTTCTATCTCATCACCGTATCAGGCTACAAATTATTGAAAAACACCTCTTTTTTCGCATGTTCAAAAATGGTAGGGTTCGTACCGCCCCTCCGTCACGAGATATCAAAAAATGGACCTCGGATTCGTGATCAGGGACAAAAGTTACCCCTTAGGACAAAGTTTCACGCAAATCGAAGAGGGGTCGGGGCAACTTTTCCCGATTTCGTGTGAGTTGGTAGAGAATTACCCATATACAAAGATGCATGCAAATCCATTGAATACCTGAGGAGAGCAATTAAAAAAACTGAGTTGACTCCATTCTTTTTGTGAGTGTTTTCAAGTCAAGGCAATATTGATATATTGACAAATATTGAAAGGTGAATCTACCTCTACCTTCAGTCTTAAGAACAAAAAAAAGATTCTATAATGTTTCAGCAAAATTAAACCAAATATGAATGAAACTAATTAATTCTTTCCAAGGAAAATTCAAGGCAAAATGTCTCAAGTATTTGGATTCAGTTCCACTTTTTTTTTATTCTGATGTTTTGCAATCAAAACATGCATCAAAAATATTTGCACAATAACAAAAAATAACACTTCATTTCTCATTTAAAGACATCACCGAGTTCTTAATCTTTCCGGAATCAATTTTTAATTTAAAAAATAATTAAAAATAAACTTTTTAATATGTATTTTAAAAAATTAAACCATTTTAAGATTTTTTGAACAGACTTTTTTTTTAAATGAACAAATATATGTAAAGCAAAAAAATAAAAATTAAATTATTGGTTGAAATAAAATTCATTGAAAGTTGAAAAATTTACCCTTTTTGTGTTTTTCCGTTTTTATTATTTAAAAAAAATATTGATAGAAAATTTTTGAGCATTTTTATTTGATTAATAAATTTTAAAATTTGAAGTTTTATGTTAACACTGGAACACCCAACGCATGTCAAACTTACACGGACGCCCAACGGCAACTTCTACTCGCTGGTTCTTGTGCATAATTCAATCAATTTGGAAGATTCTTTTTTGATTTTTGATTCGTAAGAATGTCTAAATGATCCTAGAAATTTGAAGTACTCGATTCAATTTGCGCAATTTGAGCGTTTAAAAAAATCGCCCAAAATTCCGCGGGACAAAAAACAAACTCGAAATGATGTTTTTGATCGCAAAGAATACAGATTTTATCAAACTAATTGTTGATCAATCATTGGAACGTTAAAAAAAAATATTGAAATGTCAGTTTATCTGGTGTAAAAAATTTCAATTCAAGAATTCAAGATCTGCAGTTCATAGAAAAAAAAACTTAAAAGTGTCTTGTCTAAAAAAAAACAACGGGAAATTTACGTTTTAAAATATCCTACCCTTAACCGCTGAAAATATTTAGCTTAGCTTTAATTTATTCTTATTCTTTTTAAGTTTAAACTGACAATTATTTTAGCTTCCAAAGATTTTGGAAAATATGGAATAGATGTGTGTGTGGTCCAATCCAATACCCGCTAACCGGTAGCGAAATTATGGGAAAGTATAATTTGTATCAGACTGTGTACATGCCGAATGCTGATACAGCTTATCTCAGTCCCGGGTATTAGGTGGTGATAGCCCTCGCGCTGCTTCCAACGACCCATTTCAGAATGACAGAGCTCCTTGCGGTCCAATTCCGAGGTCGCTGGGCATTGTTTGGCCCCGCCTAAACATAGAAGCAAGCATCTGAAGGAAACTCGATCTATATTTAGACTTCCAATCCCCTCAGGCAAATCAGGGATCAGCGCGTATTTAATAATATGAGAAGAAGAGATAACATGTTTCAACACTACGGATCAATTCACTGCTAGAGTGTAAACCTTCTGATGGCCGACTGCTTAGCGTCCCAGACCACCACCAATCCAAAGGTGTGAGTTCAAATCCCACCTGATTCATTTTAGTTTTTATTCATATTCAAATTCCTGATTCCAAATTTCAAAGGTACCGACCGGGATTTGATCCCTGAACCTTCTGCTTGGGAGACAGAAGCCATAACCATTAAGCAACGGAGCCGGTTGAATGGGACGTGGTTCTCTGTATGGCTTTTTGCGAGATGATAGCAGAGGACAACAATCATCTCAACGTTTCCACTTTACCCGGGCTAACGACCGGCAGTTCCAGTTCACGATGATTTCCCTTCATATGTTAAAAACCACTTATGATTTTGGCACATATTCCGTTTGTCAGCGTTTCCTGTCATTACTGGCGGGAAAAATCTACGTGGAATCAGCTGTGCAGACCTCATGTGTGACAGGAATGCAGGTTGAGCGACTCCCACGGGGATTTTGGAAAATATGGAATAGATGTTTTTTTAATTACGGCTATACATTATGTATATTAAATCAAATCAGTTTGCTTTATTAAATTTGTTGCCTTTGGAAAAAGATTTAAGAAGCTTGAACAAATGTCATGTCTTATAATTATTAAAAAAATATTTATCTTAACAAAATTTCTAGAGAATACTAATACCGCGCATTTTTGTTTTTTTCAAAATAAATATTTGAATTTAAATTAGCATTCAAAATTTACGAATATTTCAATCTCGTATCGAACAATTTTCTGAAAATAAATACATCATTTAAAAAGCAAAACATTTTACTTAAAAAAATAATGAAATTCAAATATTTTTATTGAGCGTATGAATTTTTAATCTTTCTAAACTTTAAGGAAAATGATTTTGATGAAAAGAATATTCTGTGTAAACACTATCAAACGATAAAAATAATGTATTGTGTTTTTGATGACACAACATATTTTCTGAATAATTTTCATTTAAAAAAATCTGTTATTTGTAAGGAAAATCGCCGAGCTGAATGATATCTTCTTTTTTGAACTAGTTCTTCGATATAATTATTTCGATAATTATAATACGTGTACCGTAAAACGGGGTGACTTTGATAGCCGGGGTGACTTTGATAGGTTCGCGATTTTTCCGCAAAATGAACAGTACAATTAAAATACCTACGGAATGGTTTAGAATCTTACTGACTGTGGTAGAGAAGTGTTCAAAGTACCTCAAGAAGAACCTTTAATAAAAATTTGAAAAGTTCAAAAAGTTAGTTAACTATAGTTAAGAAAATGTTGATGAAAGTCATTATTTTAAACTTCTAAAAGTGTCATGATTTTCTCAATGAACATGATTTTTAATCGGAAAACGGAATGCATTTTCGGATTCCTTGAATAATTTTCCACTAGGAGAAAGTAAAATAAGTTTGTAAATAATAAATAATATGTGTTTTTGAAACACAAGTTTAAAAAATCTCCAAGTTTATAAGCAATTTCAGTTGAACAAATTTCATGTAAAATGTGAAAACTTGTGATTCGTGCTTCAAATTCAGTATAAATGCAATATAAATCGATAATTTTATAAACAAAACTAGTTTTAACAAATTTCAGGCAAAATTCCGACTTTTTAACAAATTTATCTGAAATTTATATGTATTTTGTTAAAAAGCTTATAAACTTAGTTAACTAAATACAAACATTGATTTTTTTCTTATAAACTTTATCAGCTACTTTAGTGATGGTAAATTTAACGTACAAATAAAGTTTGAACATCTTAAATATGTAAATAAATAATGATCTTGAGAAAAACCTTACCTGTTGAAAAATATTCCAAAAACAAATTGAAATCCTATCAAAGTCACCCCGGTTTACGGTATTTGCATATGAGAAAAAAATCAAATTATAAACACTTTTTGAAAAAGTCTTTGCTTTAATATAGAAAGTTTAATTTTCATTATTAAAAATATTTGTTTTTTTTTATGTTGCAAGATTTTTGCTCATTGCAGAGTATTATTTAAAATTTCAGTTTGTAAGAAGAATACCATGTGACATAAGTTTGGTGGGATTAAACCTAGAAAGGGCGGTGTGAGAAGGGGGGGGGGGGTGAAGGGTGACACCGGGCAGCCCGCCCCGGGTGACACCCGGCCTTAGTACGCCTCTGCTTGTTTTCAGTTGATTAAACTTTAATTTTCATTAAAATTTTGAAGTTTTTCGAAAAAATATTTTTTTTGCCCCCTGATTATTCAGGCCAACTTTGAAGAGGGGGGGGCGACATAAACTTTGAAAAATATTTGCAACGGCCTTATTTAAAAAAAAAAAAACGTTTAGAAGGTATCTGAGTCGATTGTGGAGGGTGGGGCAGCGCGCTTGCCTTGCAGGATTATTCGTGTTTCGAGCGTCATTTTTGTTGAGTTAATGGTGTTTTTCTTTTCTTTTGTAATCTTAATTGATTGTTTTGTGAATTTCAAAGCCCTTCCTATATCATCGTTGATCGGAAGGCACGGAGTCGTGTAAATTGTGCATTGATTATTCCAATTTTACCGATGAAAAAGTCATTTCTATATAATCGTTGATCGAAAGACACGCTGACATTTAAAGTGTTGCAAAACTTTAATTTTGTAGATATTTAAATCAGTATGTGTGAAAGTTTTTGCGTGTTAACCAGAAAAACCTTCCTATAGCATCGTAGCTCGGAGGGCATCGAAATGAATGTTGCTATAGCAAATTTATTGTTGTCCCGCCCGTGTGGATCAATCGGACCGCGCACTGGACTCACAATTCAGAGGTTGCTGGTTCGAATCCCGCGGCGGGCGCTCTAAAATTCTTTGTGTAAATATGGGTATCCGGCGCCGTCGCTCCGTGCCGTACTCAAACACTTAGGGGCCCAGGGCGGCGAAGTCCTTGTAGTTAAAAGGAAGACACTAGTGGTTGGTACTAGCAATGGTGGCCGACAGCTATAAAGTCAACTTCGTATCGTATAGCATTTTTTTAAGGACAGCTACCAAAATTGTTTGTAGGCTATTCATACAAGCCTACAACTACTTATGCGAAATGGCTTGTTTGGACAAAGATAAATTAACTGAAAGTAAAAAGCAAAGAATAAGTACTCAATAAATGGCAGGCAATACAAAATTTAAAAAGTTGTTAAATCTTTGAAAAATTACTCTTTTTGAATTTATACGACCTTTTTTGCAATCATTGTATTTAGAATATTCTCATAAATGTTGTTAAATTTTTTCCCCTCTCAAGTTCTAAATTTGGAAGTTTAATTATTTTGTATGAAAATTAGATATTTCCTGCTTTCCAGTAATATTTTATATAACTTTCCGAAGAAAAAAACGAATTTTTACTGATTTTAAGTTTGGAAAAATTGGAAGGCAAAGAGATGAAATTGTTGAATTGTGGGTCCACAGTCGAAACATTTGCTTTAACATGGGAGAATTAGATCGAAAGCATTTTACTTTCGGATTCATTTAAAAAAAATCCTCTCACACAGATTTTTTTTATAATGGGCAAATATAGAGGAAACAAACATCTAGAAGTGGATTGAGTAAAGCTTTGATGTTTATGTTTACTTTTGCAGTAATGTTTACTAATTTGTTAATTCACTTTCACGGAAACAAGCTTCTTATCACATGTACAATCGTTTCACTGATGTAATCAATTTCCAAACTAAACCACCTATGGCTAATTTTGATTATTATTTCGATTCAAAGTGTTAAAAAGCTATATTTTCAAATACCTTCAAGTTTCCATATAAAAATATGCTGCCGCATACAATTTTTTTTTTTTTTTTTTTTTTTGCTTAATTGATTTATCATTTATACTGCAGGAATCTCTGTAAATAAAATAAAACACAAAATTTTCATCAAACCTCATCTCTTCCACATTGCAGTCTGCGTCCTGTTCGGCCTGTGGAACTGCATCGGCATCCTGCTCGGCGATGTGGGCTGCCTGGTCGGCGGTATCCTCGAGATCGTCGTCGGCTTCGTGGTGCTCGCGATAGAGGCGCCCTGCTGCTTCATCTTCCTCGACTACGTGCAGCAGGTGGCGGAGAAGGCCGACCAGCGGCCGTACTGGAACCGGGCCGCCCTGTACTGTGTGTGAGTATTTTAGAGGGGTTTGGGTTTTTGGGATTTGAAAAATGATTTTGATTTGATTTTTTTTAGAATTGCGCTTCCGCCGGTGATCCTGTGCTTCGGATTGGGAACGCTGTTCGGCTGCGGTCTGGTGTTTGTGACCGGAATGATCTACGGAATGATGGCCCTCGGCAAAAAGTGAGTAGTCTCGTTTCGCTCGATTTGGAGCTTGTGTACAGATCACTGTGGGAAGGATACCGTTGGGTTTTGTGGGCAGGGAGGGAGTTTTGGAAACTAACTTTCTAACTCTGTGCAACGTTTTCTTACCTTCCAACTCATGCTAACCCCACATTTGTACCCCTTAACAAAAATGTGTGTCCGAACAAAAAAAACGCAGAGGCACGCGTGAGGACATGGCAGCGATGGCGGCATCGCCGAACGCAATGTCCCCGGTACAGGGCGTACCGTCCACGGACCAGCACTCGACCCTGATGGAAGATCCCGACGTATGGCGCCCAACATAAATCAGTCGCTAACAAATTACTAATCCCTCAAAAGCAGCCCAAAAACTAATCATTAGAAGCATCGCATTGCGTTATTGCTCGAATTTTTGAATCTCACCACCAGAAGAAGAAATACATTACTCAAACAATCGACAACATTCACACAAACACACGCACACGAACAACCCGTTTTAGCAAAGTCTAGGTCTCTCTTCTCATCTTAGAACAAACAACCAAAAACCAAAATCAAGGAGGCAGTGTGTAGAAAAGGCTGAACTCAACTCCAAACAAACACACAAACATTATCCCACTGGTTCTACACGACAATTCAGGAGACGTTTTTCAGGAGGAAATCATAAACGCAACTTAGAAGAACTGAAACCTTGAGATTAGGGTTGACCGCCAAGGAGAGGGAGACTTTTTACGAACATCGTGTCGTCATGACCCACAAAGATCACTTAACAGAATCAACACACACAGAAAACCTACACATGAGACTACATTTCATTACTTGTTAAGCCGATATTAGAGAGAGAGCGAAAAGGGAAGAGAGGAAAGTAAGAGCATTACAAAAGAGCAAAACTACATAACTTGGTAAATTAACTGTAAAAATAGTATAATATTAGTCAAAGAAAAAATTAAGACGGACACGAGTCGAACTAAATTAAGGGCAAAGTAAAAGCAAAAACAAACAATTATCAATAAAACAATGACAAACCAAACAAAAAAGGAGTTAGTTTCACAAGGAAAAGCGTAGAGGAGAGTGCAAATTATCCAAGCTAGAATCTAATGGAACCACCCACACACACAAACAAAATCACACATTTCAACTTTGACTCACGAAAAACGCAGACTTACTAAACACGAACAAAATAATTAGTGCGACAAAACGGTAAACAAAAAATAATACAAACACACACACATAACGTTAAGACAAACCAAAAAAAAAAAGTTTTACTCAAACTGCCTGTTAGGAATAATTCATGTAGGTGAATCATCCTTTTTGACAACTCTTTTGACTGTAGTGAAAAGTAGCCTTGTGATAACAACACCCTGCACGCGTGAAAGTAGTGACGATTTAGTTTTTGTTTTGTGTGACTAGCTTAGCGCTTTACTTCTAATTTTAATAAAATTGGTTGCTTTTATTAACACATTTATATTTCAATTATTTGCTTACTAATCTCATTTAACTCAAAATTTGATGAATCCTTGTCAGAGTGTTGCCGCAGCCGCCGTTCGTGATAAAAACAAAGAGTTGTTGGCTTGATTGCATAAATAAAAAAAAATCGACTAGGAATTCCTGAATTCAAATTTTTTGAATTTTATAATTTCAGAATTCTTGAAATCTTTCTTTTGGGCTTGATTAGTCAAATATGAAAAAAAGCCAAAACTAGCCTATAATTTTCGTATGGCGTTTTAATTGTTTTCTGATCACATTTTTTTTTAATTCAGCCCTAAACATTTCAAATTTAATATTCAAAAACAGTAAAACTCTTTGAATTTTAAATTCTTTAATTCAAACATTAAAAAACGCCTTAATTCCGAAATATTTGAATTTTAAAACATCAAAATTTTCATATTATTCAATTTTAACATTCCTCAAATTTTCAATTAAAATTTTTTAAATTTCATTAAATCTTTAACAAATAAATTCCATTTTTGTTTAAATTTCTGAAATCCCTAAATTAATAAAATTTTATCTTGAAAAATCTTAAAAATTCAAAAAATATTCAAAAATTGTTTATTTTTTAATTTTATTTTTGTAGGTAGTGTTTAATTTACTCAATTCTTAATTTTCAATTTTAATTCCAAAATTCCAACTTACTCAACTCCAGAAAATCAAAGAAACTGAAATTTAAAAAAGGTTGATTTCCAGACTTTAATTTTAAAATTCATAGTTATCAAAAATTCTTGAATTAGAAATTAGAAAACAATATATTTAAAAATTGTTGTTCAATGTTTATTTTTTCATGATTCGATTAGCTGTTCAAAAGCACCTATAAAATTAAAAAAGACTACGCTTATCTTTACAGGAGATATCGTTAAAATGAATGCTCAATGAAAGAGTTTCTAAATTTTCGAAAGATATTTACGTTTACAGACTAATCGTCAGACGCTAAACGTGCTTTCCCTTTATCAGACGACAATCTTAAAATTTTCACCCCAGTGGCGTTTCTGGACAATAAAGCTTTCTAGGCCCAGTGAAAAAAAAATATAATTTAACCCAAAAATGACGAACTTCTAGTCACAGTGTCCTGATGCAAACAATGATTGCTAGAAAGCTGGGACGGGACGACTGGATAAAGTCTTCTTTTTGAGTGTTTACGTTTGTATTCTTCTTCTGTTTTTTGCAAGAAAATTCGTGTTCGAAAACAAATATCAAGCAATCTGTGATTCAGATAGCTTGACAATTCAAATTTTCTTGATGATGTTTTTCAACTCAGTGCTCAAGCATGCGGATGACTTTTTCTTTGGTTGAAATGTTGTTTAGTTTTTCCTTGCAGATTTTTTTTAATTTGGCTATTAAAATTTGCGGTTGGACGTGGGTGGAGAATCCTGAGTTTATGTTCCATCGTTTTACGGTGGATCCGTTCATAAGGAGCTGCCGGATACAAATTACTTGAAATGGTTGGCAAATCAAAGCAGAGTCAAAAAATGTTCACTTCTTCAATTTTTAATGTGTTTTTTATATGAAAGATTTTTAATTTTCATTTGGATGTGAAAAATGCAATACGATTTAAATGCGTTTTCTTACATCAATCTAAAAAAAATCCAAAAAAGCCTGCAAGTCATTAAATGGGAGGGGAGATTTTTTCTAAGATCTGCTCCTGTCGTTGTCCCGTTACGCAAAGAAAGTAAATAAATCTTTCCCAGTTCCCCAAAGAGGAGCACGTCGAATTCAACGGCAATTTTTACTCAACTTTAAAGAAAGTTAACATTCCATAGGTCGCACGCCCTAAGGTGTCAGAATCGAAAGAAAAAAAAAAGAGAAATGGCTGGCAAAAATTTAAATTTGTGCCAATACATTCACTTCAAAGAGCAAACAAGTTTGTTTTTCAATTTGTGGCAATGTGTTGAAATTAAAAAGTGCGAAAAAATCAAATAGGCTAAACTGTGGACATTATTTTTGTTTGCTTTTTAAATCCAGTTTTACGATGTTGTTTCTTCACGCCACATTTTAATTTCATGGGAAGCACAGGTTTAATATTGTTCAATCTAGATGACATTTCTATGTAACGCGCAAAAAATAACAATAGTTTTAAATGGGCAAAAGAATAGTTAGTTCATGAAATGTATTGTTTATTAAAATGAAAATGCTGATAATTCAACATTCGGTGTACGATAGAAATAAATGCCTTTCAATTGAAAATATTTTAATCAATCTATTAATGCATTTTACAATTATTTTTGAAATTGATTTAAAAAAAAATATTTTATTTTTCAACTCAAATTACAATACTTCTCATTTTCTCCTCATAAGAAAGGACTGGTTTAGGTTGACAGAAGCGGCCATGTTGAAAGTGGTTTAGTTTGACAATAGGTTTTTTTCTCTTTGTTTATCCCATCCCAGCTAGAAAGAGATTGGAAACCTGATGCAAACAAACCCAGGTGTAATGTAAAAATACTTTGAATGTATTGATAAATTTCTGACTAGAAAGCCTTATTTAATAATTATGATAAATCTGAATATTTTTGGCAGATCAAGTTAAAAGCCGGTAATATGGATGAATTCCAGAGTTTGTATTATAAACATAGGAAATCCCAAAGGTTATCGAGAAATTAAATGTGCGAGTGTGTGCAACATGGAGTTAAACTTTCTGTGCAGTTGATGTGAAGGTTCCCATGGCACTTCGAAAAGTTTAACTCCATGTTGCACGCACACACTCTCACTTTTAATTTCTCGATATAAATCATAAAAAAAACTAACATTTATCAAAAATCATGGTAAATTTCAACCAATCCCGACATTTACCTAAATTACTTATTTTTGAGTACCCCAAACCACCACAACAATTGGGTGATTTTGAATGCGCGTGTACCGTTTTAAATGTCGAAATCCAATCCACTGGTGTTGTTAAAAGGGGGGGCATAAGAAATTAGTAAAATCAAGCTAAACAATGTGATGTGTAAACAAACGGTCTATCCTGCTCATGTTAAATGTAAACGTGAACTGACCGTAACAGGATAGACTGCTTGTTTACAAATCTATATTGGCCCATTTAGAATCTTTTGCTCGAAATGTTATCGATATTCTTAATTTTTAAAAAGCGATTTCGAGTAAAGTTTCCTAAATGTTTTTTTTACAAACAGCTATTGAAAGCATGCCAGAGAACCATTTCTGATGGCTCCTTTAATTTTCAATCAAGAAAATTAAATCGACATGTCGGCTTTTTGCAATGGATCCCCTTTGAAACGAGATGTCAAGCAAAAAACTATCTGTCAAGAAATGCTGCGGTCAACATTTGTCCAAATTGATTTTAATAAGCAATTTTAAACTTTTTTATGTACATAGTATCATTTTGCTCTAAAATAAGATTAATCGTTGTGTGTGATTAAATAAGAAATCTAAACGTAATTTTCGGACCCAATTATTGAAAATTCTAGACTCTCTTTTTTGAATAAAAAGGTCCTTTTAGATATGGAATTTTCCATGTTTATAGGACTCTATTTTAATAACTCAAGAACTCTACCATAAATTGAATGATTTATGATCCATAAATATGTATTTTAAGCGTTTGATTGTTTGTCAAATGTGTCTCTTATTATTTTATTATGCATGCAAATGATGTATCCCCTCAGTTTATATTAGCCTAATATGCTTAACCAAGTTGCATTTTTGTTTTAAAATTGTTGAACATGCGTTTCTCAAAAGTTAAAAACTCTTTTAAAACCAAAAATGCTACTCGGCCAACAGTTCTAATTTAAGATGAAAACATCTAATTGCTTATCCCTATTTTCACTAAATCCGAAAACAACAGAGCGTCGTTTGCGGAAATGCGGGCGGCGGCAGCAGCAGCAACGGCGGCGTCGGCGGCCTCGGCCGCTGAACAGGGCCGCTCGAATGGAATGGCAGCGTCCGCGCCCGGTAGCCAGAAGCAGAGCTCGACCCTGGTGAACAACGTCCAGCCGATCGCGTACAGCATGCCGCCACCGTACGATAGCGTAGCCTAATACTAATGATGATTAACGATTATAGTGAGGAAAAAGAAGAAGGAGAAGAAGAATAGAAAGTTTGCAAAAAGACACATCCCTCCCAAAAACAAACACGCCCTTACATAGACAAGAACAGAGAGATTTCGAAAGATCCTTTCCATCCACGCGTCCTGTTCCTAAAAGTAATACTGAAATTTAACAATCCATTCACATAATGGAATCCCCATACTAACAAGCTGTCCTCCGTTAGGTTAGGCTCATTTAGTTTCGGTCAGTTTATTCGGGAAAGATTTTAACGTGAACGTCCTCCACGAGTGGGCTGTTCCATACAAATTATGTGAAAAACGATTTAACTTAATGATTAACACGCTATCGCAGTCCAGCAAAGCAAGGAGTAATTTACTGATTAAGCATATAGTGAATGTGTATTAGCAAAAGTATAAATACAACATTGTTGTACATTTTCCAATCACAGAACGTTGTCTATAGTTATTGTTGCTTCTGTGGTAGTGGTTGTTTTGATGAATCAACATCACGACGCGAATCGCTATCGAGCTAGGTGAGATGCTGGCGTTAATATCAAGAGTTTAGTTTAGCCGAATACACATTATTTATTATACCCTTGATTAATTATGCTAAATATTCTGATTGCTGAAAAAAGAGCAGACGTGGAAATTTATTTGTTCGTTTTAGCGTTGGCCAATTGGGCCACAGTTGAGCAAAATTCGAAGCGAATGTACAGCGCGTTACATTGTAGTGTGCACTCTTGTAATAAGTATCAACTATATTATAATTATACTAAAGCTAAGACTGGCAGTGAGAAGTAAAACGATAACTTGAAAATATTTTGTTTCATTTTGTTTTTATTTTTCATCACCAAACATTCCAAACCGTCCCCATTTCGTTGTTCAGATGGCTCCAATCTCCCCATTTCCGACCTCAAACCGAATTACCTTTATTTCACAATCGCTACAGACGAATCCGCATTTATTCTACTCCACTTGATTTCCCAGCAACAGCTACATATCGATGCTTTCCAATCGGCTTGTGATTATTTTCAATCAACATTCCTGTTTTCGTGAAATAAAAAAAAACACTTGCTCATCGTCGAAAATGGAACAAACGCCAATCTGACAAAAAAACATTCCAGACTAGTGTAAACAGTACATAAACCAAATATCAATTGAATGAAAATTTAGACTCAAGCTGGACATCAACAAAAGTAAAATAAATCTAACTGGAATCCTTCTTCAGCACACGCCACAACCGAACCCCGCATGGTCAATATCGTAAAAGGCAAGAAGTAAAAAATAGTAGCAACGATTAACCAAACTAAAAAAAAAGACAATTTGCTGTGTCGAATGAAATAGTTTAATAACAAAAAAAATACGTTTGGGAGATGGCGCTCTCCATTTGTTGATAGCTCTTGTAGCAATTACAAGCAAGCTCTAGAAGAAAAACCTAGACCAAAATAACACAGAGTTCACGGTTGGTAAAAAAAAAGGCGTTCATACAAAACCAGTATATACATGTGTGTAAAAGTTCAATAAACAAGCAAACAAGAAGAAATAAACACGGAAACAACAGCAAATAAATCATTATGTAAAGATATTATATTTACATAATATATTTATTGTGTACAATATATGAAGAATTAATAAACAGGATAACAGAAATTAAACCACAAAAACAAACGTCGGTTCGCTTCTTTTTGCATTATTAAAATATTTTATTTCAAATCAAATTTTCACATTAACCGTCATCAAAAATGTTGTTCGTTCCTGAATGTTTCTGTTTTCACTCTCGTTGCGTCGTTCCACCTTGATTAATGTTGTTGTAGCAGCAATGTGGGTAATGTGTCTACATGAAGCATGTTTTAAAAAAGCCAAAATTTCTTGCTGGTAAAGTGCGTGTATGTTTTATATATTTTCCTTATAATGGTGGTAATTTTTACGCCCAAGCAGCTTCGCAACATTCAATAATATCATCTCGATTCGCCGAAAGCCAGTCGCCGAATATCGTCTCCATTCGTCGTCGTCGTCATTTCGCGCTTACTTGTTGGTAATGTTAAAGTTTTGCGTGAAATCGTACTCGATCGTCGGTATCACCGTCTGGACGAACTTGAGAAAGATGATGAGATACATGTGCACGCCCAGCTCGCCACCGCCCTCCTCCACGGTTTGAATGATCTTCTTCATGATGTCGGCGTGTCTGAAATTAAATTTTAAATTGAATTTAAAAAAATATTTCAACTTTACAATCAAATGATGCATCGCTACATTTAATTTACATGGCTAATTTCGCTTCGATCAAACTCTAGAATAAATACCCCAAAAAATATTGAATTTTTCAAATTTAGCTCAGAAAACTAACAAAAAAGCGTAAAAACCTTATTTTGCCGAGATTTTACCCTAATTTTAGTCGTAATTAAAATTCCAAACGAAATCATATAACGTTGTCCGACGTCAATTATACCCCTTCCGAAATATTCTTGAAACAAACGCGTACGCCCATGCCCCTTCTTGATGACAGTTGTCAAGCTGTCATCGAAAAACGCCGCGCTAATTTTTTTCTCTTTCCCAATTTGCGTGAGGAACGACGGTTTGGTAAGAAAGTTTTCTAATTTTATTTGAACAATTTTAAGTGAAAAAGTGCAGTTTATTAGGGGATAAGAAGCGTAAAAGAACCCGATGTTACAGAGGTGAGAGGTGATTTGAAAGGAAACCGGCACAGAAGAGGAAAACCGAAGGTAAGACAATTTACTTCCTAAAAATCACCTCACTTCGAAAGATCCGGATAAGATTGTCTTCCGGTCCATTTTATTATTTATGTGTTCAAATATCACTGCCATGGATTTTCAGGATTTCAGAGAGTTTCCGTTTCTCGGGGCAAGGTAGCGAGCAAGCAAGCAACTCCCTTCCGTTTGACAGGTATTTCTCCCGTTTGGCCTGCATTTCTCCCGTTTGCTCCAACGCAAGAGTTAACTGTTGTAAACGGGAGAACAACAGAGCTAAGTGGAGAAAATTTCGTTCAATCTGGATCTGACAAAAGGGGAGTTGCTCGCTTGCTCACTGTCTTGCCTTGAGTTATTGCTCGCTCTCGCAATCCTCTCTTGAGCAGTTGTTCTGCAAGAGAGCCACAATGTGGGAGGTCAAGAAAAGTTGCGCATCTTTTCCATGACCCCAACTCAAGAAAAGGTGACTGTTCGGTTTGTGTGTGAAAGCATGTACGACACATGTGGTTCTTTGAAAAAAAAAATTAACAATATTTTAAAATTAAAAATTTTAAAAATCTAAAATTAAAAAAAAACCTTAGAAAAATATTCAAATAATTTATAACCTAATACTTAAAATTAAAACCTCAAAGCCATATTTCTTGAATACAGTTCATAGCTAGGTCGGTGCACGATTATTTGAAACTCATATCACACGATGATTCAAAAATCTAAAATTCGATTATTTAGAAGTTTCTATCAAAGCTTTGAATAATCGAATCACTGAAAAAATCTTGTTTCTTGAAATTTAAGTTCAGCGACCCCAAATCAGTTGAGTCCGACATTTTGGTTGGGAACCATCCATAAACCACGTGGACACTTTCGGGGGGGGGGGGGTATGGCGATTGTCCACGATCCATACAAAAAAGTTTTTTTTTGTATGGTTAATTGTCCACGAGGGGGGGGGGGGGTAACAGATTCACAAAAAAGTGTCCACGTGGTTTATGGATGGTCCCTTGTCTAATTCATGCCTAAATACAGTTTTAAAGTATCCCAATGGCGCCATTTTGGCCGCCACCATTGATTACACCAAATCAGATCTATTTGAAACATTTTTTAAGACCCAAATTCGAATGAAAATTAAAAAAGAGATTGGCTAGCTCAGATTTTTTTAATTATTTTTTTTATACCTATTTTCAAAATTTTAAATTCTTGGTCTTTTTATTTTTGAATTTTGAAACGCAAAATTTAAGATTTTTTGCAGTTTGGAATTTGTTTTTTTTTATTTTTGGTTAGTTTTTATATTGTAATTTTTTTTATGTAGTCTTTACATTTTTTATTTTCAAATATGGGTCATTCCAGGTCAACTGAGTACACTTTTGGACTCGACCTTCACCGACTTGGACCAAACTTGGAGGGAACGTTCATCTATCGATAGTTAACAGAAATCCCAAGTTTGGTGCTGATTGGACCATCCCTCTATTTTTGGCACCGCCCTCTTTTTTGGCGATTTTCTAAAAAACTTTTTTTTCTTTTAATCATAACTTTGCAACTTTTTCAGCAAAAGACTTTCTACAGGTTGCATTTTATATAAAATTGTCCAAGGAACTCGATAAAAATAAAATTTTAACCCTTAAATGCCTACTAATATTATATTTTAACGTTTTAAGTATCAAAATTCAGTTTTGACCAATTGCTTATATTTTTATTTGTTTTATTTTATCACCATCGTGTTCCCCGGACAATTTTACATAATAATCAATGTAGACTTCAAACTAAAATGAACTATTGACGAGATACAGCGATTTTACTGAAAAAAGTTTGATTTTGAGCAGCACTCGGAAGTTCATGGTGTACTTTTCAACAAACAGGAGTGAATCTCGCAAAATTCGGTTTTTATATGTGAGAAACTTATTTCGGATTTGAATTCATAGGACAGAGTGCAGTGCAAAATCAAACTTTTTTCAGTAAAATCGCTGTATCTCGCCAATAGTTCATTTTAGTTTGAAGTCTACATTGATTATTATGTAAAATTGTCCGGGGAACACGATGGTGATAAAATAAAACAAATAAAAATATAAGCAATTGGTCAAAACTGAATTTTGATACTTAAAACGTTAAAATATAATATTAGTGGGCATTTAAAAGTTAAAATTTTATTTTTATCGAATTCCTTGGACAATTTTCTATAAAATGCAACCTGTAGAAAGCCTTTTGCTCAAATAGTTGCAAAGTTATGATTAAAAGAAAAAAAAGTTTTTTAGAAAATCGCCAAAAAAGAGGGCGGTGCCAAAAATAGAGGGATGGTCCAATCAGCACCAAACTTGGGATTTCTGTTAACTATCGATAGATGAACGTTCCCTCCAAGTTTGGTCCAAGTCGGTGAAGGTCGAGTCCAAAAGTGTACTCAGTTGACCTGGAATGACCCATATCTGAATTTTTGGATTTCGTTTTTGCCTTCCTCACCTTACTGAGGAAAGGCTATAAAATCACTCGAAAACTGAACTTCTTAATTAGGCCCTCTAGACCCACCTTCATGTATACCTATCGACTCAGAATCGAATTCTGAGCAAATGTCTGTGTGTGTGGTGGGATGTTGATCAATAAATTGTCACTCGATTATCTCGACATTGGCTGAACCGATTTTGTCCGTTTAGGTGTCATTCGATCCGTCTTGGGGTCCCATAAGTCGCTATTAAAAATTATGCAGTTTACTTAAGTACTTCAAAAGTTATGCTAAAAAAACGATTTTAACAAAAGTCCGGAAGATTGTAAAAAGGGTGGTTTTTGTAAGAAAACCTGTCATGCTATACATTTTTAGAAAGGTATTTAAAAGACCTTTCCAACGCGTCTAAAACATTGAAAATCTGACAATCCTATCAAAAGTTATAAGCACTTAAGTGTTATTTATACAATTTTCAGAGGCCATATCTCAGATATTTCGATGAAAACGTGGTCCAAACATATCATGCGACCTATCTTTGGATAGGTAATTAAAAGACCTTCCCACGAACGTGTCTATTTTGGATAGCATTACCCTTTAAATGTGAGGAAGGCACCAACCACCTAAGGGTGGATTAAGTAACGTTTTTATTTTATTTCAACTAAAACTCTAGACTTGAAGTTTAAAATTTTGTTATCTTATATTTTAGGTAATTGTTAAAGTCTTTCTAAATTTTGATTTATTTTGCATGTTTTATTTTGTGAATTCTTGAGTTTTTTAATTTAATTTTTATTTATTGTGAAACTTGTGACTTTTTTTTATTTCCGATTTTTCGAATTGCTGATTTCTTAATCCGTCGAGCTAGAGAGGATTTCGAGGAAGGGAGAGCATAAAAAAATGCACTTCGAAGAGATTGCAAAAACTTCGAAAGATGTAGAAATATTGAGAGAGCGAAGATCCACAACCACAGAGTCAGCTGTACTTGTGCATGATTTCATTGGATTATCGCAATTGTTTTGACTAACCACAACAAACCCCCTAAGCACGACCGAGAACACGACGTATACACTATGTTAGGCGAATGAATCACCTAACTTATTCTATTTAAACGCAAACTTATTTCGCCGCCAACTTACTTGCACGGATGCACCGACGCCATCGGAGGCCCCGGCAGGTGCGGATGGTTCTCCATCGTGACCGTCTTTTTCGCGTGGTCCTGGCTCACGTCCTCGTACATCTCCTCCATCGTGAGCGGCTTGCGGTTCTCGTCGTACCCGACCACCCACAACCGGGGCGTCTGGTAGTACTTGTCGTACGTGATGTGCAGATCGTACGTTCGCGTGTGGATCACCGAGTCCCCGTCGGCCGTGGTGTCCTTCTTCTTGACCGGCTGCGGGATTTCCGCACGGGACTGAAACAGTGGGGGGTTAGGTGGGGTTTTTTGAGATGTTAGTAAGGGTCATACCGGGTCGTATTCCTCCAGCATGCCGCTCTCCTCGAACTCGTCCATGTCGATCGCGTCTGCATCGTCATCATCGTCCCCACCGGCTTCGCCCGAATTCCTCGGATCGTCCATGTCGGCCGCTTCTTCGTCGTCGTCCGCCTTGGACCCGTCCAGGGTCATTTCGCAAACCTTTTGCTCCAGCCCCGAACCGCTGGCCTCGCCGTCCGGGTTGTAGTGATGTGTCTCGACCCAACCACCGTCGGCGTCACCCTCCTCGACGAGCGTTTCTTCTCCGACGTATTCCATCTGCTTGCAGCGTCGGTAACATGGCACGTTACGAGTAATGAGAAACTGTTTGTCTGAGGAGTTTGGAAATGGTGCAAATTAGTATCCCAAACAATCTTCTAGCGAGTTGAGCCTACCCTTGGGCATATACGACTTGGCCCGATCTTCGTCTCCGATGGCCCATGCCCAAGTGGGACAGTGGTGCGTCAGGTGATCTCCAGCCGCCACAAATTCTTCCGGCGTCAACACTCCAGTCTCCCGAAACTTGGATTCCTTAAACGGCAAACAGAAAATCGATAAACTCATCTCAACCGAGAAGACTCGAGTCATCCTGAAGTTACCTTCAGCACCGGGGTCAGATACTCGGCCACTCCGAGGGCCGTCCCCTTGACCGAGTTCAGCACGTTCTGCATGGCTGGACACGAGAAGGATCCTCCAAACCTTGGAACCTACCCCCAAACGCCTTAGCTAATTTAATCAATCGACAAATAATACACCAAGAGAGATACCCGAGTGGCGCCTCTTTGTTATGAAGTCGTGCACACACAAACCGATCTCGGCGACAGAAACTGTCGAACTAGGGAGGAAATCCCAATAAACGTGAGATAAGGACTCTTTAGTTGACTAATTTAAAGCCCAGAGCAAAGAACGAATGGTCTCTGTGGACTGCGCTGCTGTCTGGCACAACAATGAGCGAATTATGACTCGGGGTTTGCTCTGGCTGACAGAAGCACCAGCTGAACCTGATGGTTGTGATGACGGAAGCAATCTTTTGACGTTCCGAGCACGGTTGTGTGCGAGCTTCGATTGGCAGAGCCAAACTTAGGTCTTTACTTTTCACCACTATTCTACAAGTTGTCCCCTGATATGTCACCATTTTAGTAAAGAACATGCCTTTCCCAAACACCGACATCAACATAATGCACTTAACCCTACTTTCTAGAATATTATCTAATTTATAACATTTTTTTTCTCGTTTCAGGTAAGGTTAATGAAGACAGTTGGGACATAGCCTTAAATCGACATCGATAAATTTCTTGACAAACTTCTTGAGCAATTTTTTTTCTCGTTTTAGGTAAGGCAAAATGTAGGTAACGCGAAAGACAGCAAGCGGATTGATACGAAAATACTCTGCAAAGGATTTGCAATTTGGACGCCCTGGGGCCTCCTGAGAGCGTTTATCTTTTTCATGAAGGCGCAGCACAAATCGGCAACCTGGCAAATTTGCAAAATGCTAAGTTTCTCTTGCGCCCTGCTGAGGAAGCCAAATTGTTTAAGGAGGCTGCGCTAAATATTAAATTTGTTAAAAAAACCTCAAGCTCAGCCCTGGCTGGGCCAACAAAGAAGTGTATTAAGTTTGCAGGACACTCTCAAAACACGCACAAAGAATTATCGAAAGATATCTGCTCGTAAATAACGTACTAAATACGCGGTAGGGTGTTCCCCGAGTCGTTCGCTGTGAGTTGTGGCTTGCCCCTTTAGTGACCCGATTGTGAACAAGGGCGTCTAAGTGTAGTGTCATTAGACGTCGGCGTTTGAGAAGTGCCTCTGCCGATCACCAACCACGTTCCTGAGACTTTCGACCCTCACTGTAGTGCACCGTTCCACGCACGCTCTGCCTCTTCTACCCTCTCCCTCTCTGTTTCTGTTTCCCTCTCTCTGTCAAGTCGAGGGAAAAATCGATTTTTGCTCGCAAGCGCTCTTCCACGTCCAACGTTGGACTGCTGGTAGGCGTGGGTCGTCCATAGTTGAGTTAGAGATTTTTTCATCGAGTTGCAGTTTGTTATCTTGTCCTTTCAAAGGTTAGTTCAGGTACGTCTATTTTAGTCCAGTAAACAGCTACGTAGTTTAGGCACGTCCCATTCTCAACTCTGTGCAACGTTGTAGCCACCAGTGTAGCAAGAGTAGCCGTAGTGTGTGAGAGTTTGTGTGTGCCAGTCCGCTTTCTCGAAAGTGTTCACACATCTCTCTTGTTCGGTCCCTCTTCTTATGGTTGCTGGCCCAAAAAGTGCAAAGAAAAAGAGAAAGGGTGAGAAGGAGCACATAGCTCGGAAATATTCACTTTTAGGAGACTATTCTTGTTTGAGCGAAACGGCGCAAGAGCAGAGCGCGCGGCCATCATTGCTTAATATAACGTGTGTATGTGTGTGTGTGTGTCGTGGTGTGTTTGTGTGTGGCCTGCTTCGGTTGATCGTTCGGAGAACCGAAGAGCTGAAAACTCAGGCAGCGGTTGTTGGGAGTTGCGAGCTTAGCTCAGTTGAGTTTGCTCAGTAGTTGGTGTCGGTGTGTGCGCGAGACTACACAGAGTATCTCTTCTCTGGCGGAGGGATTCAAAGAAGAGAAGCAGCAGGAAAAAAAAGAAGAAGAATAGGAGTAAAAAGTGGCCTACTGTGGCTCTGTCACAAATATAGAGAGAAGTGTAGAAAAAAAAGGTTTTTTCGTGGTGGTGCTTCGGGAATCGGTCGCACGGTTTTCAGGTCGAATCGGCCATTTCCGGTACCAGAATCGGTCACCTATCGTGTCAACGTGCCCTGGGGCAGCGTTTTCCGGAGGTTTTAGGCGCTAACTCGCACGGTAAAGGTCTCTTCTTTTTCTCCTCGCTGTTGTTCGAGAGACATCTTGGGAAAGTGTGTATGTGTGTGTATGCGTGTGTGAAAAAAGACTACCAAAAAGTAGAAGCACCAGGAAAGTGCTCCGTGGAGGCCCCAGAGCAGAGCGGAATAAGAAGAGCTCCCAAGAGCGCTAGGCTATCGGTTGCACACTCCGGAGGAACCTGGAGCAGGATTCTCCGGGAGATTCGGATAGATATTCCTCAAGCTCCCACAATCTCGAATCTACTCTGTTCCCGCGGAAACCCTCTTTCTAACCTCAACCTAAAAACCCCCATTCCACATCCAACCCATGGAAACCCTAAACCCAACAAGACGACCCGTGGAACCTTTCAACGGGTTGGACACTCCGACGCAAGGAAAAAAAGCGCTCCGAAAATTTTGTCGATTTTTTTTCCTTTCGGCCTCTTCCCTTCATTTTTCTCGCCCGAGCAGAAAAGTAACGCTCACGCGCGCTCAAACCAAGAGAGGGTAGAGGAAGGCGGTAGCGACAGAGCGGAGCGGAACGCGGGGAGAAGAGCGAGAGCTAGCGAGAGAGACGGAAGAGTACGGCAGAGAGAGAGGGGAGTGTGCGCGAGCTTGTTTTAGGTCGTAGGAACAGGGAGAGAGAGAGTGGTGGAAGGGGGTGCAGTGATGTGAGAAAAGCAGTGTTGCCAAAATGATTAGGGATTGAGATGAGGAGAAGAGCGAATTAGTTTATTGTTTACAAACAGTGGGAGAATGGTTTTCTTTTCTTTTTTTCGGGAGAAAATTTTTAAATTTTGAAACTCTCCGAGTCCTTGCCGCTTATTGGAATCTCGTAGACGTTTGACAAAGCGTTTGGCTTTGTTTTGAGAGGGAGACAAAAATGATTTGTTTACATTCGACAGGTTCTATCGAAGCTCTTTATCTATGCATTCATTTTTTTTTGTATTTAGTCAGCAATACATAGTGGGATAATCAAACCAGAACAAAGTTTTTTTCAGTTGATTTTAGGTCCACAAACAACTCTCCCAAATTTGTATGGAAAAATCTTCTTTTTTCTTTTTATTATTTTCATGTTCTCATTGTTCTATCTTGCTCATTTCAAAAGATACAGCGTGCTCAAAACTGGTCTGAAACGCAATTTTCTCGTTCAAATTACGAATGATCAAATTCAAAAATACTTTAAATTGTTCGTCTGCACGTCCCTTAACCCCTTTCCGCCCAGAGCAAAGTCGAGATTTTTTGCGTTTTTCTACATTACTCGTATCTAGATCGACCAAACATGATGAAATTTTAATGGTTATATAACATTCTATATAAACTAATGCAGGTTGATAAAGTGCATGGTTGCAGAGGAATTTCATTTAGAGGACAAAAATTAGTGGTGCTCTGGAGTAACGGCGTTAGAGGGTTAAATCAGGGATCTGGCACGCATGCAGTTTCCTGAAGTCCCCACCAGAGGCGTTGTCAATATTGTTTACGTATGGTTTTTGAAAAGGTCGTATGAAATAGATACATAATGTATTCTCAAATTATGTTTTTTGTTAGTTTCTACCATTGTTTCTACCTCGGTTTTTACTTTTTTTTGTATATATATGCGAGATAATTACAAGCATTACGTTATCTTTTTTTACATTTAACATTTATTAGATCAATAAAACAAAGTTCTACTTGGCCATTCAAGAAAAGCAACACAACACACTGAACTGAACTAAAAACTGAATAGCTTCAGTTTCCTTGAAACAAAATAAAATTTGTTTGATATTTCCTGTCCGTTGTATAAAAATCAATTACGCTTTCAGAACACTAACTAAATTTCTGTCGAAAATGCTTTAAACTAGCTGTAACTGAACACCAAAGTGCTGATATGCCAACATTAGGTTCTCGATGGAATTATATGCTGTTCCCCTAGTTCAAATTTGAGATTAAACATAAATCTTTCTAAAGAAAAAAAAACTGAAAAAAGTTTTTATTTATGTAATTTATGTCCGATGCGCATACGACCTTTTCAAATGCCACGCGCTAAAAACTTGGTTCGATCTTGGTCTATTTTGACTTCAATCGCTTTGTCGTGTCGTAACCGTGAGTTAAATGCGAAAAAAATCAAAATGCTCTCCACTGAAAAACAATGAAAATGTTTTAGGAAAAAAAAAACAAATAAGCAGAGATATGCACTGCCCATGATCGCATAAATGTCCCATATGCATTTCATCGTTTTTGAGTTAATAATGCAGTTTGGTTTAAAATCATGTGCTCTTTCAGAAAAGCCTATAACATCCAGTACTTTGTTCTAGAAATCAAGAGGAAATCCAGTTTTTTCACGAAAACTTGACACGTAGCCTTATGTATGGGACAAACTTCAAATGCGTTTTTCTCAGCTTGCTGTTTTTGCATATGGGACATTTATGCAAACATGGGCAGTGCACTTTTTTGGAAAAAAATAACGGCGTAATATTGAATGCTTGGCCCTTTTTAAATTTTAGATTTTTTTAACATTGAGAATCGGACCATTGGTTTTTGCGAGGTGTTTATTTTTAGAGTTTTATTAAAGGTCCTATAAACTATTGTCTTTTATATGCTTACAGGACCTGTTGAAAAAAACTCTATGAATATTTTTAGAAATGGCTATAAACGCCCTGTTTTAAAGTATATAAGTTATTTCTGATTACAAATTCAATTTTAAATAAACAAAACACGAAACAATTTCTTCAAAAAATCATAACTCGCTATTCATTTTTTGCCAAACTTTTCTATGGCTTAAAGGTACCTTTTTTTGTTCTTGATACATAACCTAACCTAACCAAAACCTACACAGTAAAAAATTGTGTAAATTTGCAAGATTTAACATAACTTCTATTATGATGTAATATTACCTCAAATTACACAAAAAAGAGAATGGAACTGCATTCGAATCCGAATTCGCTAATTAGAACTTCTGGCAGCTGTCAAAAGCTTAAAACCACGGGCTCGGAAATCGCCGAACAATTGGGTTGAAATGGCAACAACATTTTGACAACGAACAACGAATCCGCTCTGTATGTTGAAGGAGTTAAATCGATTTAAAGTCTTCGGGAAAGAGATTAACGAGTATCAAAAATATTTTAAATTTTAACACACAACATTTCTCGAACATTTCTCCTTCCAACCTCGTTACAGCAACACTGATCCAGGTTATTTTTTTCTTTTCATTTCTAAATGCAGAGTTTACGACGGGCAGCAGCTAGTGTGTGTAGTGAGTTGGTTGAAGCCGCCGACCAGAGTGGGAAAAAAGGCAAAAGTCGTAGAATTGTACAACCAGAGTCAGTGAAAAAAACACGCCGAAAGGCGACCGGGGTCTAGTGAGCGGTGTGTGTTTGTGTGGGGGGAATACACGACGACTCGGAATAGAGTAATAGAGTGGCGTAGAAATAACTAAAAAAAAAGTGCGGTTTTGTGCAGGAGTTCGAATAAGAAAACACGTCGACAAAACAAGTCAAATACAGTAGAAAACAACAACAGCAAGTGAAAGGAGGGGGACGAAATGTCACTACCGATAAACTCTCTGTACTCACTGACGTGGGGCGACTACGGAACGTCGCTGGTGTCCGCCGTCCAGCTGTTGCGATGCCACGGCGACCTGGTGGACGTGACGCTGGCCGCCGGTGGCCGCAGCTTTCCGGCCCACAAGATTGTCCTGTGCGCGGCCAGCCCCTTTCTGCTGGACCTGCTGAAGGTGAGTTGGCGGAGATTGTAGAGCTCGGTGGTCGTAACGTCGAGAGACTTTCAGGTCGGGTCAAAGCGAAACGACGGCCGGTAGAAAGGTACGCGAAGGCAGTAAAGTACCGAGTTGGGTTTCCCTCGAAACACCCGGGTAGAAGGTAGTGAAGGGAAGTGAGGAGAAGGGACCGTTTTGTGTGTTTGCTGGTCGCTACAGCGGGTGTTGGAATAATTTGAATATCTGACAACGACAACGTTCAAATGGTTAAGACTTTTGGCAAGACTAAAAACAATCGTTTCCCGAACACAGACTTCACAAGCAAGTACTTAAAGCCTCGATAAATAGTAAAGTTGAACAGTGTTTATATTTGTTAGTGGTGTAGTAGGCCATGTGACATATGAGTGATTCAATGTTAAGTGAAGTGAAATTTAGTGTCAAAATTAGGAAGGAAGACTCATTCGAAGAACAACTAAGATATTCATAGCTTATTCCTGTAATGTTGGCTTTTGCAGACGATACAATTTGAAGAGTTTGATGATTACATAGATAAACTCATTTTTGAAGTCTGTGTTAGGTAAACGCTCGACAACAATTAAGATAGATAATGAAATGATTTCGCTCTTCCCTTACCTACATCGCCCTGTACAAGTACCGATACGTGCACCCTACCGTGTCTCCGTCGCGGACCTTCGCGAACCATCCATTGCGGTGTACCAGCTGAATTTCAACAACCACCGCGAACCCAATAGCCACGGCATCAAAGAAACCCAACGCTTCAAAGCGCGATAGTTACCTTTTCCCGCATGAACTCGACCGCCTTTGACTTGAACGAGGAATGGACGGAGGCACAGCAGCAAAGCCAGCCCTGAACACCGCACAACCGCTACTCAACGCAGCCATTCAAGCTCTGGCGGTCTACTTTATGTTTCGTTTTATCGCCCGGTTGCGAGAGTCGCCTCGTCTCGACCTCCCCTCAGTGCCCGCGGTGTGAATGCTTCCTACCGCATGTGCTGCTGCTGCTGCTGCTCTCTGATGAAAGCGCTTTTCAAACGAGGGTGTCTCAAACAACTCCAGCCCGGAGGGTAGCCTCAGCAGCAGAGAACGAGAGAGGTGAACGAGTCTCTGTGATGATGATATGTTGCGCTGCTTGTGCACCGTTGTTTTGGACTCGCAAGTCCAAGGAGAGAAGTGAAATGAGGATAAGGACCGGGAACACAACGAAGAAGACGACGACGGACGGTATAATCAAGAGAATCAAGAGTTGTGTGCGCTGTGCACAACCACAACACAAGAGTACACACGCGCGCGTCAAGTGGCGAAGAGCTGGCGGGAGAAGCGCTGAGCAGCACCAGAGATGACCTGTGAGCCTCAGAGCAGCGTGTTAAGGAAGAGGCTGGTCCTTCTCCGCCCTGCTCCGCGTCTCCCACACGGTTCAGCGCTGATTACGCGCGCTCTGTGTACGTTTTGATGCTTGTTGAATGTCTCAGAATCCGACCACCATCGGCTCTTCCAACTGGAATGAGAATCTCGTTTGTTGATCAGCAGCAGAACAGAGCAGAGTGTTGAACTGTGTGTAGAGTAGAGAGGAAGGTTCGGAGGAACCTCGCACGAGGGTTGCTCTTCAGTGAAAAGCGTTGGAAGAGAATAATGCTCACGATCACTCGCGCGCGCGGAGTGTTTTTGGTCAAATCGATAATGATGCTCATCTTTCTTTCTTTTCTTTTTTTCGTCGCTAACTAAATTTCTCTGTTTTCGTTCCGTCTCTTTCTCGCCTCTCCCACCCCTTAGAACACCCCGTGCAAACATCCGGTCGTCATGCTGGCCGGCGTGAACGCCAACGACCTGGAGGCGCTGCTGGAGTTTGTGTACCGCGGCGAGGTGAGTGTTGACCACTCGCAGCTGCCGTCCCTGCTGCAGGCCGCCCACTGTCTCAACATCCAGGGCCTGGCGCCGCAGACGGTGTCGCACAAGGACGACAACACCACGTACACGACCTCGATCCAGCTGCATCCGACGCTGGTGCCCCAGAACCACCAGACCGTCAAGGCGGTCATCGACGTGGGAAACAATGTTTGCGTGAGTAACTTTCGGTCCGGACACATCGAACGAATCGCGTTGAATGACATATTTTCGTTGAATAATGTATAGGGACCATCCATAAACCACGTGGACACTTTGGGGCGGGGGGGGGGGGGGGGGTATGGCGATTGTCCACGACCCATACAAATAAGATTTTTTTTTGTATGGACTATTGTCCACGAAGGGGGGGGGGGGGGGGTAACAGATTCCCAAAAAAGTGTCCACGTGGTTTATGGATGGTCCCATAGAAAATTAGAATTTAAAAATTTTAGATTCTGATTTTTTGAACTCTTGAACTTTTGATTTACTAAATTTAGGTACTTCAAACCAAAAACGAATATAAAAACAATAAAAAATCTAAAAAATTAAACGAAACCTCTTGAAGTAAACAATTTTTTTTAAGTAATGTTTAGGAGTTTCAAAATCAAAATTATAAAAAAAAATTTTACAAATTAAAAATTTAGAATTTCAGGATTTTGGAATTTAAAAATTTGATATTTTATAAAGTTTGATAAAACAGAGTTCATGAATTTTAGAATTTTGAAATTTTAGATTTTTTTTTTAAACTTTTTGAATTTTTATTTTTTTGAATTGGGTACTAAAGCCCTATGTCAATTTTTATGTACAACGGTAAAAAACACGATTAAAAACCATTTCTGATCACTTTTTTTTCATTTTAATGCAAATTTTTTTTTGACAAGACAACATTTTTTCGATGGATCAACTATGGTCCCCTTGGAGCGAGCTGTCAAGTAGGAACTTTTCTGTCAAGAAGGACCGCGATGTTAATTTTTCGAAATTGATTTAAAAATCCATTTTAAACTCTTTGTGGTCGTACAAAGGGTCATTTTACTCAGAAAAATAAGCTTTACCGCTGTAAACAATAATATCAGCAATCTTAGCTTCATTTTAGGACCCAATTGATGGATTTTGGAATTTCAGAATTGAATATTTGAAGCGTTTAAAAAAAATCATAATTTTAAATTTTCTGAATTTTAAGAGTTTTGGAATTTTAGAATTTTGATTTCAGAAATGAAGATTTGAATTGAATAATTTGCTTATTTCATAATTTAATAATTTCGAAATTTTAAAATTTTAGAATTTTTAATTTTTTAATATTTTTTTTTATTTTTGGAATTTCAGAATTATTAACTTGAAGAATTTTTATAAAAAATAAGAATTTCATAAATTTAAAATTTAAGAGTTGAAGAATTTTAGAACTTAGATTTCAGAAATAAAGATTTGAAGAATTGAAAATTTTGATTTTAGAATTTTAGAGTTTTATAATAGAATTTTAGAATTTTAGAATTTTAGAATTTTAGAATTTTAGAATTTTAGAATTTTAGAATTTTAGAATTTTAGAATTTTAGAATTTTTGAATTTTTGAATTTTAGAATTGTAGAATTTTAGAATTTTAGAATTTTAGAATTTTAAAATTTTAGAATTTTAGAATTTCAAAATTTTAGAATTTTAGAATTTTAGAATTTTAGAATTTTAGAATTTTAGAATTTTAGAATTTTAGAATTTTAGAATTTTAGAATTTTAGAATTTTAGAATTTTAGAATTTTAGAATTTTAGAATTTTAGAATTTTAGAATTTTAGAATTTTAGAATTTTAGAATTTCAGAATTTTAGAATTTTAGAATTTTAGAATTTTAGAATTTTAGAATTTTAGAATTTTAGAATTTTAGAATTTTAGAATTTTAGAATTTTAGGATTTTAGAATGCTAGAATTTTAGAATTTTAGAATTTTAGAATTTTAGAAATTTGGAATTTTAGAATTTTAGAATTTCAAAATTTTAAAATTTTTGAATTTTTGAATTTCAGAATTTTAGAATTTTAGAATTTTAGAATTTTAGAATTTTAGAATTTTAGAAATTTAGAATTTTAGAATTTTAAAATCTTAGATTTTTAGAATTTTAGAATTTCAGAACTAAAGAATTTAAGATTTTTCAAAATTTTGAAAGCTTAATGGTTCAAAATCATTTTTTTAAATTTTCAAAAAATATCATGAAATCAATAGTTGGAAAAAAACAAAAAAAAAATGATCGTAGCTTTGAAAAATTCTACTAAATTCTAAATTTTGTTAGTTTGCATGGCAAGAGGAGGACATAATTCAGGAAATCTCTTGTTGTGAAACAGAAGCTTCTATATCCTCACCGTTTGTATGACATTTAAATTCAACAAACGCTCCGTTTTACAACCCCTCTCCAGACTGAAGATCTCATCACGACGCTGACCCCCACCCAAACAGTCCAGGCCCAGGTTATCGAAACAATCACCCCCGACCAGATGAGCGACGAGGTTACCAAGGACGTCATCAGCCAGTTCCTGCCGACCCGCAAGCGCAAGCAACGCACGAAGAAACCCTCGCAGTCGGGCGGAACCAACGCAACCGGAACCATCACCGTACAGTCACCCCAGGCATCGGCAACCGTCTCGGCGGGAGGAACCCAAGCGGCCAAGGTCATGAAAACCGACGAGGAAGGAACCATCCAGACGATCATCGTGAACAGCGCGGAGGAAGCGGCCAACGTTGTGAAGGACATCAAGAAGGAAGCCAGCGCGGACGGAGCCTCGGTCATCGATTCCAAGGACGGCATAATTAGTAGGTTTTGGGGTTTCGTTTCCGAGAGCTTGAGGGGTCATTGAGTTCATTTCCCGTACACTGTTTCAGAAATCAAGAACAAGTCCCAGTCGGAGCAGCCGGCCACATGTCCGATCTGCCAAGCCGTGATTCGCCAGTCCCGCAACCTGCGTCGCCACTTGGAGCTGCGGCACTTTAAGAAACCGGGCGCCAAGAAGGAACGCGTCAAGAAGAGCAAGGGTAAGTTGCGAGGGAGCTTCAAAGGAAGACACAAGCAAGTTTAACTGACAATCTTCTCCCTTCCTCCCACTCTCCCCCACAGGCGGCGCAAACGGACAGGCAAACACGAGCGGAACCAATGGCAACGGAAGTGGCACGGCTGGCGGCGACCCACAGCAGCAGGCAGCACAGCAGGCGGCCCAGCAGGCGGCCCAACAGCAGCAGACCACGATCGACACCTCGGGCACGATATCGGTAACGGTTTCCCAGGCACAGGCACAACAGCTCGAGCAGGCCGCCGCCAACGGGCAGCAGCACGTGGTCACCCAGCACGAAAACGCCGACGGAACGACCTCGCTCTCGATTGCCCAGGTGCAGACGCTGGACGGACATCAGCTCGCCATCGGAAATCTGAATCAGGTAGCGTGAGCGTTTTGTTTGACTCGTTTTTGTTGATTTTGAATTTATTTTTACCCTGTTGCTGTTATTTCATTTGAACTTGTTAAGCCACACTAGGACACTGTCCTAAAGTCATTTTTTATTGTTGACATACGTAAATTATACGCAATAAGTAGTTTCCACGTTACATCTTGTAATCGATTACACCTGATTTAAGTCTTCATAAACGCAGAATCTTCAAAAATGTGCTGATTATTTGATAAAAAAAAAACAAGAAGTAATTCTAAAAGCTGTTATCTGTAAAATTAATACAAATAATAAAAGTAACTTGATGAAACACTATATGGACTACTAAAACTTCTCTATCGTGACTGAAAAGGACTAAAACTGAATAATCTTTCAAGCTTTTTAATAAATATATGTGGTGTGATGTTAGCCTTCGCACTGCTTTCAATTACCCATTTCAGAATGGTAAGGAACCTGGCGGCCAATTCCAAGGTAAATTGGGTCCGGATGTGTGGTTCCGCAAAACTCCAACGAAAACCCAGACGAGTCAAGTTTTTTTGTTTTGTTTTGGTTTGATCTGATGACCAACGTAAGCAAAATCACATGGTTTTTATGTGATATTGCAAATCAGCAAAAATCTTAAACTGCATGAATGAATAATCTCAACCAGAGAGGAAGCCCAAGCTATACAGTTGATATGGTGTTATTTTTATGGATGGTGTAAAACTACAATTTTGATGGAAATTTTCCTAAATTTATGTGTGAAAAAATACGAATTTCACCTTGTTAATAGAAAATGAGATAAAATTACACATTTTTTATGTGGGATTACATGAACTGGAAATTAACACATTTAATTAAGGGGTTACATGTAAATCGACAAAAAAGTCAGAGGTTAGTGTGAGCACACACTTAACTTTATTTAAAATCTGTTTTCAGGGCATTAAAATATACATTTTCTTCTACTACCAAAACAAATTTGAAGACATTTGGTTGTATCATTGCCGAGATATACTGCCGTTCTACGCATAATTGTCCCATGTTCAAAAAAGTGCAACTGAGAAAAAAGCGATTGAAGTTTTTCGTCCGAATTCTGTGTTTCTACGCATAATTGTCCCGTGGGTTCATATTCGCCCTACGTGTCTCTAATCGTCCCAGTTAGCAGTTTATCACCCTTATTTGTGATTATCTTGCTATACAACTGGCAAACAAGACACAATGCTTAGTAAAACTGATGATTCCGTGTAAGAAAATACTTGGTGGGACAATTATGCGTAGAAGTACAACGATGGGACAAACAGACTTGGTGTTGTTTTTAATGAGTTTCCGAACAAAGTACCATATTTTATGTGTTTTTCTTAAAGTACACATCAAACTAAACTTAAAAATGTCATAAAGTCAAAATCGTCCAAAACTGACATGGGACAATTATGCGTAGAACGGCAGTATAGCTATTTGAAGTTAGCAGTTTAAAAAAACGGGTGCCACGATATCTCAACACTGCCTTGACCAAATCGGCTCAAAATTTTGGTGAAGACTCGTTAAACCGGTCCTGTGTGCATGACGATGGCCGATTTTTTTTTAAAAAAGATAAAAATATTTTTTATGTTTTTGATATAAAAAATCGAAAGTTTTTGAATTTTGTATTTTTTTTAAAATGCGAAATTTCAAAATCGGGCTTCGTCATGCACACGGGATATGTCTTGAGAGTCTACACCACAAATTTCAGACAATTTGGTCCATCCCATCTCGAGATATCGTGGCACCCATAAATCAACTCGGTGCTTCGAGAAAAACGCTCAGAAAGTTTGACAGTCCGCTTTGCGCACGGCAAAATGTTGAGCTTAAATCGTCTTTTACTCAGTTTGATCATTAAATATCTTCGTGAAACTTTCAGGAGTGATTGAAAATCATGTTTTTAGTGGATTCTATAAATTTTCTGTAATATGAAATTTAATGATTTTCTACATGTATGTAACCCCTTAAACAAAAAAAAATATCAAAAGTTACCGTTTCTATCAATGCAATCTTCAAAATTTCAATTAAATAAATTTAAAGGATAAAAAAAGAGCCAACGGCAGGCAACTTGTCTTAAATGTATGCAAAAAGTTTTAAACTGTTTTAGACCATTTTGCTATGAAAATTATGTTTTTTTTAAGCTGACAATTTTGTATAAAACCATTTGTTTGATTAGGGCAACGAATGACCAAGAAGGTTAAAGCTACCAGAAATAAATGAATTAACATCAACAACATTTCTCGACTTTTTTTTATTAGGTCCTATAAACATATGAAAGACAATAGCTTATCGGACCTTTTAAAAAAAAACTCTGGATTTGTTTGATTTAATTATGTTAAACTTTTAAAAGTTTGAAATATTAAATATTTAGGATATTTTGAAATAGTTGAATACGTGTTGAGCATTTCCTGAAAAAAAAGCAATCCCACTAATTTGTATTTGTATTTGTCTCTTTATTTCAAAAATATACATAAGGGCAAGCCTTTTATCGTATACAGAGATATCATTAAGTTCGAATATGATAAAACAACGAACAAAAAAAAACTAAAACGAATAATGCACAATGTAATTCTCGAAATTAAATGAGCATTTTTCTTTCAAAGAAAAAGTTAAAAAAAAGTGAACTTCCTGATTTTCAGCAATAAGTACGGTATGCAGATCGGAAGAAACGCGGTCATGAAAAGTTGCACATTCCCCCAAGAAAAGTTTACAGTTCGGTTTGAGCACGTGTGATGGTGCGCGCGCTTGAGGTTCTCGAGAGAAAAAAAATAAAGAGATTAATATATTCAGAAAATCAAAAATGGTTACGTAAAAAAAACAAAAATTGAATTTTAAAATTAAATTGGCTCATTAATCTGAAAAAAAATAAAAAAAATAAATCCGGAAAATAAAAATTCTGATATTAAAAAAAACTCTAACATTCTAAAATTCAGAAGTTTTAAAATTCTGGAATCACATTTTAAAATTTCTAAATCCTTTGATTCTCAAAATCCAAAAAAAATCAAAGGATTCCGGATTTTTTTTATTTTTGAAATTTCAAAATTTTTAAACGCTGCCACTTTTGCCGCCATCTCAAATTTAAAAAAATATAAAATATTTTTAGAGTCATATGTTAGGTTAGAAACTTTTTGGGAAATAGAATACAAACTGATTTTAAAGTTTAAACTTTTTGATTTACTATTTATTTAAAATTTTAACTGTTTTTGAAATTATAATTAGAATTTTTTAATGGAACATAGTTCAACATATGAATTTTTGATGTTCTGAACTTTTAAATTTTTAAAATTAATAATTTTAGTTTTTTTTATTAGGTTTTGATTTTTTTTTATTATTATTTTTTCAATTTCTAAATGACTAAATTTTAAAATTGTTGAAGCTTTGAATTAGTGATTTATTGAATTTTAATGTTTTTACACCCGGATGCGTATTTTTAAATTTCTGAATCCCTTTATAATTTTTTTGAATTTCTCAATTTTTGAATACACTTATGATTTTGTATTTATATTTTTGATTTCCTTGTTAAAATTTCAAATTCAATTTTTTTTTATTTTTTGAGTTTGTGAATCACCCTTAGTCACCTATTTTTTTTTAATTTTGATTTTTTTCTGCCAAAAATTTATTAATAACTGTTTGGATTTGTCCTTTGGTTTACTTCATTTCGAGCAAAAAAAAAAACAAAATCCGTCCTTTTAATTTCAAGATTCTGCGTTTTGAGATTCGGCATTAGGCAATAAGGCAATTAGGAATTTTCAATACAGTAGTTTTTCGGTAACTGGGCGTTGTTTAACTGGGCTGCTATTTAACTGGGCGCTCGATAACTGGGCCGTAGCCCAGTTAAAAAGCAGACAAACGTCATAAAACCAAAACAAATGGATGCAAAAATCATATTCAATAAATAAAAAAAAACTTTTTTCAAACTTTTATTTAATTTCAAATCACAATTAAAGAAATATGAAAAATAAGGATTGTAAATAAATTTGAATAACTTTTATTTTTATATTTCATCTGGAAAATATTATGCATCGGTGGTCCCCTCGTTATTTTTTGTTCAGCCCAGTTAACGAGCAACATTCGGTGACTGGGCTACGTTCTCAGCCCAGTTACCGAACAACTACTGTACATACTAACAATCGCTCTCTCTTCTTTCTTTCCCTTGTCCCCCCGCAGGCCACCCTCATCCGCACCGGCGAGCCGATCGAGGCCGGCATCATCGCGACGCACGAGCCAACGCTGCGCCCCCACACGGAGCTGTTCCGCGTCGGCAACACCGTCTACACGATAGAGGAACGTCGACCGGACCAGCCGAATCGTTTGACTTAGAACGATGACCAGGACGTCGTGGGGGGCGACGTTTACGAAATAGTGGAGGGGGTCGATTACGATTGCATCATCGATAGTGGCGTGGACGTGGAGATCGAGGAGGAGACGGGCGAGGGGATTGTGGTGGAGGAGGAGGAGGAAGTAGAAGCCGGAGGAGGGGGAGGAGGTCCCACGATAATCGATGCCACTAACGATGATGAAGAGGACGAGGAGCAGCAGCAGGGGCAGCAACATCACCAACACCACCACCAACAGGTAGGAACACAAACGGGGGGCGGAGGTGCCGTAGTCAGAACGACGGCCAGCTCCGTGGTGGCCGCGGCCCGCAATCGTAACTCGATCGCCCAACAGCATCAACAGCAGCAGCGAGCCAACAGTAGCAGAGCAAACGCGGGTTCCGCCGACGGCGGTGACCTGGCGTCGTCCTATAAGCACTTTTTGATTCTCTAATTTCGCAAAGTCGTGTGGCAACGGCCCTCGAAAGTGGCCACTCTAAAGGCGAGAGTGGTCGGAACGGGGACGGGAGGCGATCGTTTATTTTTTGATGAATGTTTTATTTGATTTTTTTTTCTTTTGCGAAATTTAAGCAAATTTGCAGCATTGCAAAGAAAAAATGAGTGACTTTCGTAAGTAGAAACGAAAGTGTTTAGGAAAATTTTAGTGAATCAAAAACGATGTTCTGTTAAAAACTAGAGTTTGATTATTTTTTTACGATTTTTCCCTTGAAAGGAAAGTAACGCTAGATGAAGGATTCATATATTTCATACCGAGAAAAAAAAAGGAGAAAACATTTTATCGCTTTGTAAATAGCTACTTACACATTGAGGATGAGGAAAAACACAGCAAAAACAATTATACATACTATATATTGATAACGAATAAACGAAAAGATTAATACTAAAGTAGACAAAGGATCGATTACAGCAAACAACATAAAGAACATCAATCCACGTTGCACAACAAAGAACACGCTCGCGCAGTGAAAATTGTTTAGATTTATTATTTTTGTTTTTTTTTTGGTTGGCAGCTCTGAGGTTGCTAAAAAAAAGGTTGCTAGCGGTGGGGATGCCCTTAATTCAATGTTTTACAATATTTTTTTTCCTGAGGAAAAAAACACTACAAATCGGAATCCATCGTTAATGTTCCCTGCAGTGTTGCTAGTTTCCAATCTGGAATAAAATCGTTCAATGTTTGTTGAACTTGCAGCATCCGTGGAGAATGGTGGGTCGACAACTCCCGATTTCCTTTTCAGTGGCCAGGCCTACTGTGTTAAGTTATCCGCTTGTGAGTACACAACTATTGCAGTCCAGGCTCAAATATCTCGAAGTCAACGTATAATCCAAGATAAGGGTGTAAAAATATTGAGAAAATTCATTAGGTCATTCAATTCTGGTTCCGTTGCAACAAACTGTCGAGTAAGATACCTTCTGCCGCGAAGTTATTTTTTTTTTAAACTTGTTTCAAAATCTATTTTAAACCCTTTGTGGTCGTACAAAGGGTCAAATTAAATTCATTATTGTGTTTTAAAATGGCTTAACTTGCTTTTTGAACAAATTAACTTTTAGTCAATATATTTCGCAGGGACCTTGACCAGCCATGCCAGATATACAGATACATCTGTATTTTTCAGATTTTTCGGTCCCAAAAATCACAAAAATCTGTATATACAGTTCTTTTTTAAAATGATTATACAGTCGACTCTCTGGCTGTCGATCTTCTCGATATCAATAATGCTCCATGTACCGATGAATTCTTCAGTCCCTTCAAACTGCATACTTCGATTGTCTTTATTCCTCGATATTTTCTCTTGCTTGAAGGATCTCTTCCTCGACGGTCCCTTGGATTCTATTTGCTTTAAATATCTATTCCGGTTGTCAATAATTTTACTTTCTCATGGCTTGCATAGACATTTTTCTTTGAGAAACGAAGCTCTGAAGGATGTTTGACATTTATTTGTTTTTGTTTGCTGGACGTTTCCATGATTCTCTCCTATAGCTGGTCAGCAAGAAAAAATAAATTTCAATCGAGTCTTCATTTTGCATCGTTCTGTAAATTGATGCTTCTCTTCCTCGACGGTCCCTTGGATATTGACAACCAGAGATTCGACTAAATTATAAAAAAAAATCAACAATTAAATAATTGAATTTTGCTTTAATATGATTAAATAGCTAAAATCTGATGTTAAAATTTTTAAAATGTCTTCTATGGCTTCGAATTTAACATGATTCAGCTAAAATACAAATTTATTTTAAAGAAAATGTAGATCTCGCATAAAATAATCTGGCATCGTTGACTGGTGACAGCTCGAGCTCGATCATTGTTTGCATGAGGACACTGTGACGAGAAGTTCGTAATGTTTGGGTTAAATGATAGTTTTCTCAATTGAAAAAATTGGCATTTCCAGATTTATCTGGCAAACCTGGCGGTATGTGGCATAACCTCACTTTTTGGGTTCTTCCAGCAAACGTCAAACCATACAATTTGTCAAAATTCTCTGTTCAACATCCACGTCTGAAATTGTTCAGTTTCTGTCGAAACTGCGCTCTCATTTCAACTAACTAAATTATTTTCACTCAAAGAGTTATTAGACTATGGCAAGTAAACAAACAAATTTGCACTTTTTGTGTTGGACAGTTTGAACAACTCACAAAATAGTTTGCGACAAACTCGCTAACAAAGCCAATTGTATGCAGGCTGACGTTTCTACAAACAAATGCAAGCAAATTGTCAAAAAGTTTGTTTGTTTTTTTTTTGCCACAGTCTAATAGCTCCTTCAGATTTCGTCAACACTAAATCTACCCGGGAATATTGAAATTCCCTTTTGAGATTGACTCACGTTTGGGCAATTTTGGCCTACTTTCACACAAGATTTAACTAAATAAAAACAATCGTCGTTTGAGCTAAAAGTAAGGTTTTGGCTGAAATTAATTGCTGGATGAAAAAAAAAAATCACGAACAAAAAGTGATTTTCACCCAGAAATGAGTGGAAAAAACATCTTAGACCTGTCGGAAATGAGTTATTTGAAATAAGCAATGAATTTTTAAGATCATACGTCAAATTAAAATAAATTACTCTCGGATCTGAGTAATTTTAACTCAGTTTTTTTGTTGAATTCTGAGTGAAATCAACCCCATTTGTTGGACGATTTTGGTTTCGGAGTGTGAAGGAGCTATTAGACTATGGCAAACAAACAAACTCGCACTTTTTTGTGTTTGACAGTTTGCCAAACTCGCAAAATTGTTTGCTCGCAAACAAAGCCAAATGTATGCAGCCTGACGTTTCTGCAAACAAACAGAGCAGGCAATTTGACAAACTGTCAAAAAGTTTGCTTGTTTGTTTGTTTGACGCAGTCTAATACTTCCTTGAGTCACTGTCAATCCTCATCACGGTAAATCGTTTAAGTTGAGAAAATTACTGCTATTTTATACAAATGATGAAATATCGTGCAACTGAGTTTCACACAAAATTTAAAGGGGGTCTGATTAAAAAAAAAACAATGCCCTCTTCTTGACTGATGTTTGTGCAAACCTACTTGTTTTTTTTTCCAAAGTTCAAAAATATAAGCGATGTGTTTGTTGCGCGTGCAGCCTATCCTTAAATTTCAAGTGTTTTTGTTTGTTATGTTTGTATTTGCTACTGAATTCCTCCCGAGCGATTATTTTCACAACCAAACAAATCAAATCCACCGTCGTAAATAAGCAAGTCTTTGCTCGAAAACTAATTTATCGTAAACTAAGCGCAAAATCAACTTTGACCAGCGTCGAAAATGAGCACTTAAACGAAAAAAATAAAATAAAATAGAATCAAGCACCTTTTAGAATGCTAAGAAAATGAAACAAAATCAAACAGCGTTGTGGGCAACTTTAGTGTTTTTGGGACTATTATAAAGTTAAAAAAAAAGTGGAAATTTAATTGATCGACGCGTTATGGGTTTCAAAAGGACGAAAACAAAGATTTATGTAATTTAAATTATTTCAACTAATAAAAATTAAAAAGCGAGAAAAGATGAAACGTGTGATTGTGAGTGTGCGAGTACGATTTAGGAAGTAAGTGAATTTCAATGATGGAAAAAATGGAAGTAAAATGACCGTAACTATAAAATTTTAACAAATATATATTATATATTACAAAACAAGCTAGCCGATAAGAAGAGTTTTTTTCTTTTAACGACATTACAGTGTACATCGTGGGAAAATAGAAAAGAACGGAATTAATTCGAATGAACGGAAAGGGAAGCGAGCATTTCATTTTGATGACTGCTCGAGGAATTGCTTGCGACAGCAAACAAAACAAATAATAAAACATGTGAACGTGTAATATTTAGTAGCAAAGTGTGAGTAAAACTACGGCAAACAAAGCAAGAACGAGTTTCGAATGCAAAATTTTAAATAAAAAGAAAATAAACAAAAAGTACAACACAAAATCCGCGATAGTAAATATGGAAGCATCTCAGACATTTTTTTCTCGGTGCTTTTGGACACGAATAGTTGTTTGAGTGACACTGAAATAGAAAAAAATGAGGTAACAAAAAATCATCTTACAAAAAAATAAAAATAAAAAAATACATAGTTGTGCATAGAACAAGAATCAACACGCAACCCCCACTCTGTAAAACTCTGTATCGTGTAAAAAAAAAATAAACACGCAAAACCACATGTGTAAGTGTTAGTTGTAAAATCAGCCGTCTCATAGTTTAACCGGATTCGCGTTTTTCTCCCATCGTCGTCACCCGCAACTACTGAGAAAGAAACGTAAAAAAACAACTCGAAAGGTGTGCATTTAAAAAAAACACAGCAAACTCTCACAAAACAAACAGCACATTACGACGGTAACATTTCAAAAGGCATCATGTACATTTTGACACTTTCTGGGTTATTGTATATTCTGAAAGTACTTCTAATAAGCTACCTCTCCACCAAAAGTGAGCAAAAGTTACTTCAGTAAAGTCTGTTTAATCATGATTTTAAATAAAGTAACATAAACAAAATCTCTGCCATCAGCAGTCCCTGCTTATATAGCCCTGTCAACCTGTCAAACAAAAGGCTACATAAACCTCGTGACGAAAAAAAAAGCAACATGAAAAAAGCGCCATGTACATTCGGCGAAGAAAAGCGAATCATAACAAAGCGCCCCCCTCAGTGACAGCAGGGTGATATCGACGTTGGAGATTTCAAAAGAAGTTATGTTTGTTTTTGTCAAATAAAATTACGGAAATAATGTTTTATTGAATATGGATGATCAAGTATCAACAAAAGCAACGTTTTTCATCGTTTGTTATCATTAGAACATCTTATTTTGCTTTTATATAAAAATGGTAATTGAAAATGGATGCTCAACATTCAAATGCGTTTTTCTCAAAACGCATGGTTTGTACATGATGCTTTTTGAAATGTTGGCATCGATTAGAGAAATAGTTGACCAAATTCATCATTGCAAAAAAAGAAAAGAAAACAAACTTTCACGTACTCATTTGAATTTTAAAATTTCAACACATTTTCAAAGAAATTCACAACCCACTTCTAAAAGTCAGTAAGAGAGAGAGAAAGAAAAGAGAGAAGAAAATCATACATCGACCCGCGTATCTCCTTCAGTTTCACACTTCGTAAATAGTAAATTATGATCTATATATATATTAAAGTAATGTTTATTATAAAAGTAAAACAAGAGATAAAACAAATAGCAAAACCGAAACATGCATGGTGTGCAAAATGTGACACAAAAAGGCGCAACAAAAGTTGGAGTGAAAAAAAAAACGAGAGATCATTTCACACGTGGCGCGAGATGTTTTGCAAAAAGGGAAAGAGAAGGAGAGAAGAGAAAACAAGGAAGACAAATATAAATGTGTGTACATAAAGAAGTAAAATAAAGTGAAAAACCTGTAAGATCGTGTGTTTATTTGTTTTAGTGGAACTAATCAGAAAAAAAATGTCCGAAGCAGGCCTTGAGATCAGTCGACTTTTTTTAGCGAATGGTACCTCGACCTCCTGATGACTGGTCTAAAACGTGATTTTAAAGCAAAAAAAAATTACAAAAAAATGAAAAAAATTACAAACCTGAAATAAAAAAACAAACTAAAAAATCTCGAAGAAATTAAAAATTTACAAAATTTCATATTTGCAGGGTTGTTACGGGAAAGTTGAAAAAAAAATCCGCGCCGACCCAAAACCTAATCCGCGCGAAATTCGCGCCATATAAAAAAAGAAATTCGAGCAAACATAGAAGAGGTAACAGATTCCCAAACAAGTGTCCACGTGGTTCATGGGGATGGTCCCAAAACCATAAAATATAAAAATCGCAAAATTTTAACATCTATTGATGTTGTACTCGATAATTCTCTCCAAAATTTTATTCCGGATAATTTCTTCTCTACATTTTTCTAAACTAAAATATGACTCCGAAAATGAGCCGAACTAAGAATATGGCAAAAATGGTGGTATTATAATAATATTACAATTTAATAATTTAATAATTTAATATAACAATAATTTAATAATTTAATAATTTAATGATTTAATAATTTAATAATTTAAAAATTTAATAATTTAATAATTTAATAATTTAATAATTTAATAATTTAATAATTTAATAATTTAATAATTTAATAATTTAATAATTTAATAATTTAATAATTTAATAATTTCATAATTTAATAATTTAATAATTTAATAATTTAATAATATAACAATTTAATAATTTAATAATTTAATAATTTCATAATTTCATAATTTAATAATTTAATAATTTAATAATTTAATAATTTAATAATCTAAAAAGATCTAAAGCTTTTTGAAATTCTGTAATTTTTGGCATTTTGTAATTTTGAAATTGTAATTAATATGATCGCTCAATATTTATTGTTTGCTATATTAAAAAAATGCCTTGGAACCTTTGGAAGCCTATACCGATCTAAAAAATAATAAATCTAAGGGTTAGATACAATCCGGAACATACCCTAAGAATCATTTATGTACATCCATATGTTTATATCTTTGGAAAAAGTTAAAATATGAGTCAGAAGATAAAAATTAAATGTATCATGTGAGTAAAAATGGAAAAAAATATTTAAACCAGGTCAGCAAATGTTAAAAAAATAATGAGTTGTAATGTTATGTAAAATTTATATAAGATATCTCAATACATTTTTAAAAATAAACGCTCCTTGAAGATTATTTTAAAGATTCGTATCAAGAAAAAAAAACAATGAATAATTTTCAAAAGAAAATTTTCTTCATTAACAGCTTAGAAATTGATGTTTTTGCACTCAACGAAAAAGATTGAATTTATTTAATTGCTTATAGTATTTTTTTTGTAGCTTGAAAGAAATTCTTTCGTTATCAAAATTGCTATCCGCGCCTGAACAAAATTAGCCAGCAAATCCGCGCCAGATCCGCGCGATACGCGCCGTCCGTAACAACCCTGTATTTGAGTTTTAAAAATTTGTAATATTTTATTTACAATTTTCAAGAGTTAAATTTATAAAAAAATAAAATCCAAAAATTAATAAAGTTAAAAAAATATTAGAATATTTACAAAATGATGAATTTACAGTTTAAGAATTTTAAAATTTTAATTTAATTTAAATTCAATTTTTAATTAAAAAAAAATTTCACAATAAAAAAAACCTTTCGAATAGTTCAAAATTTCGAGATTGCCTCAAAAGGCTGAAACTCAAAAGGCAGAATCTCGGAAGGCCGAAATTCAAAAGGCCTAATTTTGTCTTTTGCCCAGAAGGCAGAACGTCTCAAAAGGCCGAATGTCTCGAAAGGCAAAATGATTATGGAATCCAGAATTTTGTTCATATTTTCACGATTTTCATTGATTATGATATTCAAAGATACAGTAAACTTACAAACTGTGTTCTTTTTTATAATTTTAAGCGTTTCATTTTTTTGTTTATTGAATTATGGTGACGATAACCGAAATTTGATCATTCGTCACCAAGTACTTAAAAGCATTAAAATAAATACAATTATTTTTTTGCGAAGAATAAATTGAAAGTTTTAAAATTTAGTTAGCAGCAATGCTAGAAAGTTATGTCTTCTTTATTTCGAAACCCATGTTTATTACATAACTATGGTTTATAAAAATAATAACAACAAACCGCGCCCAAAAAGGCGGAAACGCTTTACAAACGAAGTTTGGAATGCGTTTCCGCCTTTAATTGAAATATGTAATATTCAAAAAAATAATTTCCAGAAATTCTAAATTCAATAGATTTAAAACTAGAAAATTGTAATACAGTAGTTGTTCGGTAACTGGGCTGAGAACGTAGCCAGTCACCGAATGTTGCTCGTTAACTGGGCTGAACAAAAAATAACGAGGGGACTACCGATGCATATTTTCCAGATGAAATTTAAAAATAAAAGTTACTCAAATTTATTTACATTGCTCACTTTTCATATTTTTTTTATTGTAACTTGAAACTAAACAAAAGATTGAAAAAAGTTTTTTTATTTATTGAAAATGGTTTTTGAATCCATTAACCCCTCGGTCATTTTGGTTTGTTTTGGTTTTTTGACGTTTGTCTGCTTTTTGACTGGGCTACGGCCCAGTTATCGAGCGCCCAGTTAAAAAGCAGCCCAGTTAAACAACGCCCAGTTACCGAACAACTAATGCAGTCAGAATCAAAATCAAATAAAAAAATAAAAAAAAAATAAAATTTAAGATTAAAAACAAGGTTATATTGCAGGCCAAGGATTGATACCTAAGAGCATGCAATGTCACTGACCTTGTTGCGTGCTCTTCGGTTGACGTCCACGTAAGGAACATCCTGCAAGGAGCGTAACTAACTAGGGGAACAGCATCTAATTCCAGCGTGCCTCTAATGTTGGCAGGTCAGAACTTTGACATTCAATTAAAGCTAATTAAAAGCGTTTTCAACTGAAATCGGGTGATAAATAGCTGAATAAGAAGTGAGCAAGAAAGTTTCAATCATAAGTTTTGCAAAATTAGTTGTTTAAATAGTGAAAATCAGCAAATTGGATGGAGTTAGGAGCGAGAGCTTAACCTGCCAAAGATACGAGAATTTCCCCTACATCCGTAGTTCTGTTAGATCATCCGGATTATCTTGATCAGAACAGTATACTGCCTCTGATCGCATAAATGTCCCATATGCATTTTCATCGATTTAGAGTTATTGATGCATTTTGGTTCAAAATCGTGTGCTCTTTCAAAAGAGCCTATAACATCCAGCACTTTGTTCTAGAAATCCGGAGTAACTCCAGTTTTTTCGCGAAAATTTAACACGTAGCCTTATGTATGGGACAAACTTCAAATGCATTTTTCTCAGCTTGCTGTATGGGACATTTATGCGAACATGGGCAGTATAGCTCTGGTTCCTTGCAAGTGTCCTATTTTCTTACCTCCATGTTGGCTTGGTTTTCATGATGACCTAGCTGGTGGCCTGTGGAAACGGATCGTAAACCTTTGACCAACGCGAGTCAGAGTCGATACGGCTAAAAGAAAGGGGCGCGACAATGTGGGAAAGGGAAGTAATTTGTGGTTGTAGACGGTATTGTTCTGATTCGCAGTATGTCGAGTCAACTGCTGTGGATGTACGTGAAACATCGCACAACGGCGTTTTCTCTTCTCTTCATTCTCAGCTACCACCTATCTTCATATTTTTGCTCTACTGATTCTCACTTCTTCACTGATTCTTCTATTTAATATCCATCATTTGATTTTGATTTTACTAACTTTTGATTCTCTTATCTCTCAAGCTTTTCCACTCTTTTTAACCAATTGATACTGCTGTAACAAACTTTGTGTTTTCCTTAAAAATATACTTTTCCTTAATGGACTAGTAATATCAAGTCTATTTATCATTCGCCTAATCTTTTTTGATTTTATTGCGAATTTATTTATTTGAATAATTTTTTATCTGTCCTATAAATTATCATTACTATAATCTAAGCTTGTTTTGTATCTCTATTTATTAACTATTGTCTAATTTTACATCTAATACATCTAGCTTCTCAAAATATGCTCATCATACTCTTACTATTGATACTTGATTTTTATAAAATAAATTCTCTTTTTTTTTGAAAGGGACCAATAAACCAAATTTTCAGTTTTTGCTTTTTGGGTGTTTTTCAATACCCCTGACTCAAGGCGGTTCTAAAAACACCCAAAAAGCAAAAAACTTTAAATTTGGTTTATTGGACCTTTTCAAAAAAACTCCAGATTTTTACTATAGAACGATACCATTACCATTAAATTCTAAAAAAAAAAGCTGATAGGCATAGTTTGGTACACTACAAAAACTACTGCTAATATGAAGGAAATGTTAGTAAGAAACACAGGCAAATTTGACCCCAGAAAAAATGTCATTTTTTAAATATTGGAGCCCGAAACAAAAACTATTGCATCTACCGCTTACTAAGATAATGCCCAAATTTCGGCAATAGTATTGTGCAGTTTCTGCGTTATTTCCAAGTTTTGTTTTGTCATCTTTTTTATGAAGATATTTTGAAAACAATTTTGCCGCGATAACATTGATATATTTTTGTAACCAACGCGATACAAATTCAACGATAACAATTTCTCACCTTCAAACAAAAACACAAACTAAAAGTAATCCCCATCACGCACTTCCCTTAACGACACCCTCGATAAACGTTACATCCCGCTCCGTGACCAACGCCACCAGTTCACGCTGCTTGCCCTCCAACTTTACCAGCGCCATTTTCGTATCCCTCCCTGCCAACCTCAGCACATTGCTCGTCAGATACTCGGCAAACCCACTGACGCCCTCGTACCGATAGATGACCACCGGATGGAACCGGTCGTCCTTCACGGTGTACAGCATCAACTCCCCAACGACGGGCAGCACGCTGAACTGAATCTGCTTGGGGACGCTCGTGAGAATGGTGTGATAGCGGGTGAACGTACCGTTGGCGTGCGATGGCCGCTGATCGCGCCAGATCTGGATCGAACCGTGGTGGGCGGACTCGACGGCCGGGTCGGGTTCGGAGCTGACGGCGATGAATAGTTGGTGGTCGAATTTGGCCACCGTGAGTGAGTTTGGCGCGTGGACTTTGATCAGCTGGTTGAGTGTGAGTTGGTAGTTGGGTTGGGGACGCCACACTTGGAGCAGGTCGTTCCGACTAAGCAGGACTAGGCGGTTGTCTAGGTGGAGAGCTTGCTGGACGGCTGGCGTGGAGAGGGCCTGGTGGAATCGCATGTAGTACAGCAGGTTCTCCAGGTGGAGACAGTGAATCTCGAGGCCGTCTTTGATGGGTGAAAAGAGGCCCAGGCAGTCCAGGTCGAGGAGCCGGAGGGATACGACGTTCCGTGGGACGGTACTGTTGAACTCGTAGATGCTGATGAACTTGGGCGTCTTTTTGGGCAGGACCAGGTCTGGCGGTTCCAGGTCCAGGATGGTTTGGCGGTAGGAGCGTCGCGACGGGTCGTAGAATTCTACAAACAGGTGCTGCACGTAGCCAAGGGATATCCGTTTGAGGTTGGTGATGGCCATGTTGGGCGAGGTGATGGGCGGGAATCCTGGAATTAATAGTTTTGTAAAATATTTTTAACGTGTTGGGAAATTAATTTTGTCAGCGAATAAAAGTATAAAAATCATGACGGAATTTAATCACAGCAACCCGTTTGAATTTTCCACCCATGACAGCCGTCTTCCAGCTGGCACTTTCTTCTCTCGTCTGGTAACTTCCGCACATCCACGGTCCAGCAGGTCGCCGATCCAAAATAAAAAAATCCCCCCCAAAAAAAGATGAAACCCGAAGAAGTCGCCTCCTCCGAAGTGTCCGCCCAACCCCAGCGGTACCGCACAACCAAATCTGTCAACTCGAACCGCCACTCCAAGGACTTTTACCGGCGGTACCTGGCGCTGTGCCGGGCCAAGAACTTCCCTCCGCTGGCCGAACTGTCCCGGGTTCATGCCGGCAAAGGTCGCCAGTCGAACCAGCTGGACTTTTATGGAGACCGATTCAAGGACGCCGACTGGCGGCTGATTGTGGCGGCCCTGACGGAGGACACATCTCTTGAGATGGTCGCGATTCGACTGCGGAAGGCTCTCGGGGACGTGCTGGAAGGCAGCGGTACGGTGGGGTGTCAACGGTTGGATTTGGGCGTGGAACGGCCGGTCGTGCTGACGAAGCGACTGTTTACGCGGCTCGTGGATAGCTTGGCGCAGTTTTTGGTCGTCAATCGGAAGGTTCGGATCTTTGTGCTGGAGGGACTGCCCGTTCAGGGGCTTTACATGGCCACGCTGGTTAACGTAAGTATGGGTTGGGGCTAGATGTGTGACCTTTGCTGATGACCCTCCCTCTGTGCAGAGTCTTCAACAGAATGCCTCCATAACGGAGCTCAGCTTTGCGCGGAGTGCCATCATGGACGAGGGCGCCGAAGCGATTTGCGGGGCCGTGATGCATCTGGCCAACGTCGACACGTTGAATCTGTCCGGGTGTCAGCTGACGGGGCGAGGATTTCTCGCCGTTGCCGAGCTGATCAAGTTTCAGAAAATACAGCGGTTCGCCGACAGCTGGAAGCATTCACTGCGGTACGGTGAAGTGGACACCGCAAAAATGCTGGGGCTGCGGCACGTACTGCTGAACGCAAATCCGCGTGCCGGAGACGATGGCCTGCAGGAGCTCACCGAAGTCTTGAAGGAAGACGAATGGATTCAGCAGGTTCACGTTCGGAACTGCGGTTTGACCGACGAGGGAGTCAAATTTCTAGTTGACTGTCTGAACGTGAACAAAACGATCGAGAAGTTCGACATCAGGGACAACGCCGCTGTATCGGAGGAAGCTTGTCGGGAGTTTTTGATCAAGCTGGGCGTCGAGCTGGAATCCTCCGACAGTGGACTCTCGTTCAAGGAATCCACGCTGGACGGTTCGACCAAGATGAAGCAATCGGAACAGATCAAGTACCTGCAGCAGCAGCTGTCCTCCGAACGCCACCGCAGCTCACAGCTTCAGCTGATGATTGAACAACTGCACCTACAGCAGACGGAATACGCCACGGAGATGAACGCCCTTCGGCAGGACTACAACCGGATCGTAGAAGAGTACGGTTCAAAAATCCCCCGAAACCCCCACAAACTAATCCTCCAACCTTTCAGGCGTGAACAGCTCCTGAGGCGCGTGCAGCTCCTTCAAAAGCCAAAGCAGTCACCTCCAAGTCGCGGCAGCAACGTGCACAAGAGCAAGAGCGAACACCTGCCGTCGGTTCTGTTTGGCCGCAGATCCTCACCCCGAAAGCGTGGCAGCAAATCCGAGATGACCCTGCGCTGGGTACGCGATCGGCACGTGAGTAGCAATCGCCGACGCGCTCCACTGCTGGAGAACAAACCCATCGGAGACAGCGAACTGGTGGTGGATTCGGTACGGCAAAAGCTGGACGGCGCGGCCCGGAAGCAGTTTGGTCAGGGAGACGCCGCCAAGGTGGACGGCTGGAGCGTGGACAAAGAGTGCTACGAGGATTACGAGGGGGAGGACGGTGACGAGTACGGAGGGGAAGACGACGAGGATGAGTTTGACGAAAGTATCAGCTCGATTTCCGGGGCGGAGCTGTTGCAAATGTTGGCGGCCAAGAAGCGGCACCACGCGACGAATCAGCAGGGAAACAGTTTTGAGTCACAGTAGGATTACGATTTTTCAATAGCTGCCGACAATGACGACAATGTATATTTTAAATAAATTTTCAATGAAGGTGTAAGATTACATCAGATTTTAAAAATACTTGAATCTGATAGAGAGCATTCTTTTATTACGTAACGCAAAAAGAAATAGTAAGTACATATGCCATTGCCACAGCCAGGCCAACTACGTTTAGTTAACCGAGTTAACCGGGCAGATGATTGGTTGAAAATAGATTGAGTTTGGGCATGATATTCATGCTTAAGAAACGTTGGGATTCCCCGCTTACGTTCTAGTTTGTTAGAGCAATACTTCCGTTGAAGCCATTTTTTAAGATAGGTGTTTACCGAGGGGCGCGACAGTAGTAAGAAATTAAATTATTTAATTAATTAACGACAGGAATTAAATACATTAACGATTGTATACGGTCAAAACAACGCCACCTCTCCTTACACTACATTGATTTGACAGTTTGACACCGCACGTGTTTGTTGTTGTGTTTGGTCAAAAAATTGCGTCCTCGAAGAGCAGCTTGAGCAGATAAGTGCCAGCGCGGCACAGGCAAACCGGAAAAGTTGCGCAGAGCCATCCCGGGCAGTGACCAGGACGTACTAGGGACGATATCGAAGCTGGCCCAGCCGGAAGCGGCGCATTGAGACACACTTGAATGGTGCGTTAGCTGAAACGTATCCTCGACTCCAATTCTTCCCACAGGCCACATATTTCGGCAAAAATGGTCCTATTTATTTGGTCTGGCTTCTTCATCGCCACTCCCGCCAAACTGCTGGGCATGTTCAACGTGGCCCATCAGAAGTGGTTTCCCCCGATGTTGTCCCTACCGTTGCCACCCTTATCACCGCTGAGTCTTTGACCTCCGTTAGTCCCGTGACGACCTCCATCACCGGTACTACCATGAGCCCGGTGGAAAAGCAATCGCCGGTTGACGGTGATGAGGACTCTTCCCTGGAACGGAAAGTTGTGTATTTGTTCACGTCCTCGTCAAAGTCCTTAGCGATCGGCAACTTGGCATATTTATTCCAGACGCTTCAGGGAATTACCAACTCAACACGGTTCCACCGACGACCGTCGTCGATTCCACAATTTATTGCGATTCTTCTTGAAATAAATGAAACAACAGAGTTGAGTTATTTTATTTGCCTATTTTCAATAAAATCTACAAAAAAAAGTCACCACCAAACGTAAGTGAAGGCCACTTCGAGTAACCAACCCTGATGGTCTCATAAATATAATGGTCCACTCCCTCCTGGTTGCTCTTCCTTGACCCCTGATCCTGAACCTGCGAGCGTTAAACAACAGAATTTCATTTCTTCCGGTGTCGACTTGTTGAAGGCATCGCTGTCACAAGCCACCACCAGCTGCAAAGAAATCTTGATAGTGTCCGACGCAAGGCGCGTCCCAGGATCTCGTCATCGATGAAACCGCACTTTACCAGCTTTTTGATTTGCTGCTGGCCAATGTAATCAAAGTCCGCCGGCTGCAACTTTTCCGCCTATGGCACATTTGCATCGTCCTGCTCCAGAATTTCCTCCGCTTCTTTTTTTATCCACCTTGACCAAGCGCGAAACCAAAACAAACTTGATAGCCGAGCGCGCGAAAGAGACACAAAGCAAACCAATGTTTTCAAAGCAGGTGTGGCGCTGTCAAATGTCAAATGACATGAGGAATTTAATTCCTTAATGTATTAAATGGCAAAAATTAATATATTAAGGCCTTTGTCACGCCCCTCGGTGTTTACTAACATTCCTTCATTTCCCCGAGGATAGCTTGGACCCGGCCAGGACCCCCTTATGCCCTGGGTAGTATTACACACTCATCAAAAGATGAAGACATGGTATCTCCCGTGTTGGTTTATTATTCCGGATGAGAGTCTAATACAACCACACAGAAAACAATGGGATAAGCGTTGTGGAGCCTTCCCGTGGCCCTCCAAATGCTAATGCAAGTGCTAATTTTGCTCGGTTTGTTCTAGAGGTCGTATCGAAGTGTTCCAATAGAGCTATCTAAGCCAGATCTCACGCACACTAGCTTACCATTTGTTTTTGCTGGCGGGTACAAATTTTAACCTTAAAAACCCTACTTCGCTTCGCTTCGCTAGGAGACGGTGATATTAGCGGATTGCAGACTGGATTTCGTCATGTTACGTGATGATTGTCTAAGTCCAAGTTGCCTAGGAATTGATAATTGGGAATAAAACAAACTCCACCCACCTGAACCAGACTCTCACCACCATGACAACCGTCCATTGCCGGCCGCTCCCATCTCCACCGCGCACCAGGGACAAGGATAGGGGATTTTGAAGACGGGAAAATTTTAACCTTAAAACCCTACGTGTACAAACACGCAATACATGCGCACGTAGATAACTCTATTTGGATGAAACATTCATCGTTTGTTTGTCGTTCACTTTAGAAAAAAATTGTAAACTTTTTCTTTAAAAAAAAACATGTCAAAAAGGCCGTAGTCTTATAGTCCATGAAATTCCCTAACTTTTGACCTAAAGATATTGGGGTTTTCAAAATATTCATTTTTGCAATTTCGTCGTGAAACTACTTACTTTTCCTGTCATTCTTGAACGACGAAATAGCCTACTTTTCTGTACCAAAAATAATAGAATCGAATACCAATACTTTTCAAAATAAATGCTGAAAAGTAACACTTTTCAAAATTATTTTGATTTAAATGATTTATTGACAAAATACATGAAAATTTGACATAAAATTTCACTCAATGGGTGTTTTTCGGAATTGCAAAAAATGTTGTATGGAACTCGTTGCAAAACTTGATTTTTTCAGCACTCGTCGTGTTTATCCAACTCGGTGAACCTCGTTGGATAAATGTACGACTCGTGCTGAAAAAATCCTCTTTTTGCAACTTGTTGCATAAACTACTATTTTAACAGTAATTTACAAAAGCTATGAGAAAAAGTCAAACCAATCTCGGATGCTTATAGCAAATTTTGAAGTGCTTCAAAAGACCTTTCGAATGCAACTAAAAGAGTTGGAATCGATGAAGTTTTACAAAAATGCGAGCAATTTTAAGATTTTTTATGATTTTTTGACCCAAAATTTCAATGCCCGTTTTACTGCCGCTCAAATCAAGTCCGCCCCATAAGTAATTTCGTCAATATTGAGTTAATGATGCAGTTTGGTAGGAAATCATGTGACCTATCAGAAAAACCAATAAACTTAAGTACTTTTTCGTGAAATTCTATCACGTAACCTTATGGGCGGGACAAATTTGACATGCGTTTTTCTCAGCTTGCTGTTTTTTCTCAGCTTGCTGTTTTTACATATGGGATGGACTCGATTAGAGCGGCAGTTTACTCCACTTCCCTTTGGGCTCATTTCTGGCATGAGTTTATCTCATGTATAGACAAACAAACGCTGAAAGTTTCATCCAAATCGGAGCACCTCGATACGACCTGTTTCACGTTAGCGAAAAACTCGCTATTAAGCAGTTTTCATAAAATAAATCCCTCCCTGGACATTATTTGCCTTTGATTTTGCATAAATCTATATCAAAGTGTAACCTTTATTTAGTTTTTCTCATTCCTCTAATATTTGGGTAGTCCGGCGTAGACAAAGTCCTCGATTCCTAGATGGTTTTCTCCACGGACAAACTTGAAGAAGCCCTTGTCGCCCCAACGTGCTCCCCACGAGTTGGCAATCAGCCAGTACTTGACGCCGTTCTCAATGCCCCACCCAATGACTCGAACCACGTGCCACCCTCTAGTCGTTCCGGTAACGTGACGGTACACTCCGCTCTTGTACTGGTAGAAATCGTCAAACACCTCAAACTGTACGACCACCGGTCCATTTTGGAAAATCTCGGTCATGATCGCTTTTTCGTTCCACATGACACGGTAAGCGCTGGCTCCGTACTTGAGGTCCTGGCTGTGGGTCAGCGGATATCCGGCCTGGCACTGCCGGTTGCACGTTGGGTACGGGTCGTTGACACAGTAGCTGTTGAACGGGTACGAGTTGCATCCCTGGCCAGATTTGTACGCTCCCTCGCTGGTGAGGCCCGAGTCCACCCAGTATTGCCAGGTTTTAGCAGAGTAACCACCAACACACTTTAAGCAATCCGTACAGCAGGCCAGATAGTCCGTCGCACCGAATGTGAACTGCTGTTGACCTCCCGAGTGGATACAGTAACGATCGGTGATGGCCGCAGCGGTCGCCACGATGTAACACGATCCGCAGCAGCCCTGGTCACGAATTTTGTTCAGGGACGGGCAGTAAGACCACTTTTGACGCGAGTCAAAGCTCTTCGGGAGGAAGCGAACCGAGCGTTGATTCTTCAGCAGTGGTACGGCATTGGCAACGGACTCGTTGGGACGAAGACCCAAGTTCATGACTCCAAACTTTTCCCGCTGATCGTACACTTGGGCGACCCAGGTGCGTGTGCGGGATCGGATCGCGGATACCAGCGCGTCTTGCATCTGGTTCGTGATGCTGAACCCAGAGATACATCCGACGGCAAGGCAAACGACTAGTAGAACTTTTGTAAAAGCCATTGCGATGATGGAAGAAGACTGACCAGAATGACCTGCACAATCCGTTTTAATACGCGAAATTTCTTGCTGTGGGCTTATCAAAGATGGTGTGCTGGGCTCAAGTTAGAAATGTTTGTTTTCTGATTATGATAGTGCCGATTTATCAGGAAATCATAAAAACTACTAACTTTTACTCGGCACTAAACTAGTTATTTAAACACTTTACCAAACACGTGTATCCACTCGTGAGCCCTGCACTCATTTGAACGTGACGTGAAATCTCTTAATCCTCCCGGGAGACCTACAAATCTACGCACTAGTTTATCCGGCATGTCTTCTAGTTGTCTTGTTTCCTCGACTACCGTCTACGACGGTTTGGCCTTGCGTTTGCGTCCTCCCTCCCTCTTGTTTTGTGAATCAGGTCCAGGTCCTCCGTGTCAGTAACTACTCGCTGGACGACTTGATAGAGCGGATCCAGCTCCATTGATGTCTTGCCCGTGGATGCATGCGGCGCTGTGAAGAACATCATTAGGTTGTCCTGTAAGTCAGCTTTCAAATCTCGTTTCAAACTGTGACTGATATAATCTGGAGTACGCTTCCCTTTTGATGGCCCGGTTTGCCAAGCGCATGTCCACGCTTCTCTGTTGTCTTTAACGACAACTAGCAGAGCTGAAAATGTCAGGGGTCCTGACGCGAAAATCGGCGACGCATACACGAATTTTTGAGATCCATTCACTGAACCGCAAAACCGTGACATAAACAAACCCGACTCAGTCGTGAGTGCCCTAGCTCACTGAGCAGCTGCAATGCGAGGCAGTAGTCGACCAACGCTCATTCGACGTTGCACGCACTCACATAAAGAAACAAGTTTTTACACAAAAAGTTGGTATATATGCGTGAAAATGTCATGTTGTTTTAAGTGGTTTGCACAGTCTAGAACCATTCAATTGTTTAAAAATAGTCAAAATAGTGTTTAGAGAGGATTTTACGAGTCAGTCATACGACACGAATTGAGTGAGTGTAGCTCATTTTTTCACGTCTCTCATTCTCCAGCAGCCGACCGGCACGAGTCAGGCGGCAGTGGTTGAACGGACACAGTAGGCTTACAGTCACATGCTAGCAGTGAACTGATATTTTGGTTTGCTTCATGTGTACGCTGGGTTGGAAACATTTTGCAGGCCTGGCGGTGAGACCCATCATTGGTTATACGCTGTGACCTAGATTAAGAATAAAAATTGACCGTTTTCAATCCTGGAAGAATTTCCCCTATTCGTGATACCTTCTCGATAGTGTCGATTCTTCCCAAATCCTTGAGTTTTTCCTACACTCAAAATCAGAAGTACCCTTCATAAAGGGTTCTATCTACCCTTTATCTGTCAGGGTGACGACGGGTAAACTTGAAAAAAAGGTGGAAGTAACCCTCAAAACCCGTCGTCACCCTGACAGATAAAGGGTAGATAGAACCCTTTTTGCGGGGTACATCTGATTTTGAGTGTATATACCTTATCCATCAAAGCAAGCGTTGGCCAACGTACATGCTGGCTGACAGGTACCACGTAGAGACCCTAAATAGGGAGACTGGTCTAAGTTTGCCAAATCGATCTGGCAACGTATGTTTTGAGCTTGGCAACCCTGATAAGTTTAGCTGAGAGTAAAGGCAAATGTTCGTTTGGATACGTCAAACTCCTGGCTGTTTGCGTACGGCAAATTCACTTCGACCAGTCTCCCTATTTAGGATCTCTAGTACCACGGACTCGTTGATCACTTTCTTTTTAGGAAAAACGGGTCTCCACAGCGTGTTCACTTCGACCGAGTTCGCCTGGCCTGAGCCGTGGTCTTTCCAGTAGCGGCTGGCTGCGAACCTCCTTTCACGGTTTTTTAAACTTCATCATCCCGGTACGAGAATCGAAATCACGACCTCTGGATTGGAAACCCAGCACGCCGCTAGTCTAAACCCATCCCCTACCGGTCAGTATTCCCAGTGAGTAGAATTACTGTTTTAAGGGGTTACATACATGTAGAAAATTACAAAATTTCATATTCCAGAAATTTTTTTAAATCCACTTAAAAGATGATTTTCAATCACTCCTGAAAGTTTCATGAAGATATTTTATAATTAAATAAGTTGCAGACGATTTAAGCTTAAAATTTTGCTATGCGCAAAGCGAACTGTCAAACTTAGCGAACGTTTTTCTCTGAGCACCGAGTTGATTTACGGGTGCCACGATATCTCGAGATGGGATAGACCAAATTGGCTGAAATTTGGGGTGAAGACTCTCAAGACTCTGCCGAGCTTCCGTGGCCGTGAGGTTACGGGTTTCGCCTTGTAAGCGGAAAGTGATGGGTTCGATTCCTGTCTGGCTCGGCAAAGTCAGATCCCTTCAAAGAGTAAATCTGCTCACTGGGAATACTGACCGGTAGGGGATGGGTTTCGACTAACGGCGTGCTGGATTTCCGATCCAGAGGTCGCGAGTTCGATTCTCGTACCGGGATGATGAAGTTCAAAAAAAAAAGACATATTTCGTGCCCGATTTTGAAATTTCGCATTTTAAAAAAATACAAAATTTAAAAACTTTCGATTTTTTATATCAAAAACATGAAAATATTTTTATCTTTTTTTTAAATTAACTTTTTGAAAATCGACCTTCGTCATACACACGGTACCGGTTTAACGAGTCTTCCCCAAAATTTTGAGCCGATTTGGTCAAGGCAGAGTTGAGATATCGTGGCACCCTTTTTTTGAAACTGCTAACTTCATATAGCTGTATCTCGGCAATGATACAACCAAATGTCTTCAAATTTATTTTGTTAATAGTTGAAAATGTATATTTTAATGTCCTGAAAACAGATTTAAAAAAAGTTTAAGTTTGTGCTCAAACCAACCTCTGACATTTTTGCCGATTTACATATATGTAACCCCTTAAGGGATCTGACTTTGCCGAGGCCAGGGGGTAGCGACGAAGCCGCCATCTTGGAAGTTCAGATAACAAACACTCAGAATCAGTATTATTCATATTACTTGGGTAACACGAAGTGTGTTATCCTGGTTAAACTCAAAAGTCCCATGCAAATGTGTAAAACCAAACTGAAAAATGTGTAATGCCGATTCACATTGTACGGGCGCACTGTTTGATCGACCAAAAGAAAAAAGCAAAAAAAGGTAAACAGAAAAATCACTTTTTTCGATGTGAATTTTCAGCCAATCTTGGGATGGAATCTCCAAGGATATGATAGAATTTGCCATCAGCAACCCAATTCACTTGTTTTTTTGAGTATTTATCGTTTAAATTGCGGGAAATTTGAAAATCAAAAACCCAAACAATGATTTGTTATGGGCTACCATTTGACAGCTAATGCTTTTGTTGTGGGCTCTCATTTGACAACTGTGCTAATGTCGACTGTTGTCAGTTTGCTTTGGTCGGAATAGGGTTGCCATTAGAGACCCTAAATAGGGAGACTGGTCTAAGCTGGCTAAATCGATCTGGCAACGTATGTTTTGAGCTTGGCAACACTGATAAGTTTTGCTGGGCGTAAAGGCAAATGCTCGTTTGGATACGTCAAACTCGTGTCTGTTTGGGTACGTCAAATTCACTTCGACCAGTCTCCCTATTAAGGATCTCTAGTTGCCATCCCCCCGGCCGAGGCAGACATGAATCGAACCCATCACCTTCCGTTACAAGGCGAAACCTGTAACCTAACGGCCACGGTAGCTCGGCAACGGTTCGATGCAGCCAAACATTCCCAGAATCTTTAGAGGACTAGCGTGTTTGCCAAATAGTCGAAATGTTTGATCGGTGCCGTTTCGTACGTTTTCAAGTCAATTCCCTGGTGCTTTAAGCTGTACCGAATTGTTAGAACATATTTTTATTCATTCTAAAAGGCAATTTATCAATCAACTCCACAATTTTCTGCAGTTAGTGGTGTTAATAGTTTCTTATAGAATAAATCGAAAACATATGTTAAAAACTTTTTGACCTTAATGTTACGAGTCAAAGTGAGTTTGTGACAGCCCATGTAGAATATTCGGCTTATCGATTTAAAATTATTTTTTAATTGATTGATTTTTCACTAATCAATTAGCGCATTCACCACCTCCATACTTTATCTTGGCAAAAATGCAAAAAACGTCAAAAACCAAAACAAAAAGTTTTCCACACCACTTTTTTGTTGTTTTTGTGTGCCGATAGTCGAAAATCGAAAAAAAGAAGCCAGTCCCGGAGCCGGAACACGCGACTCCGGATGACAATCTGGATGAACACAGGGATTGGGCGGCTAAACATAAGACGAAAGTTGACGAACAAAGCGGAGAGTAACGTCATGATACGAAATCCGGACACTTAGTAGCATATCATTTTTGTACAGAGGTCCGTTGAGTTCTGTCTGATAGACCTTAAGGAGCTGTCCATCTAATGGAGGAAGAGGACTTGTAAATCTCTTCTGAAATCCCGAAAATCTCTGGACGTAATATTTGAACAACCCCTAAAGTGTCGTGATAAGTCCAGCCTGTGATGATACACTACCCTCCCTAAGCAATCGAACCCAGAAGTGAATAGATCACCAGTTGTGTTGGTCCAAGCCGGGATTTGAAGCCCGATCTACCGCTTCCTTAGGCTACGTGGCTCGGTCAGTTCTTTTTAAAAAGGGCCATAAAAATGCAACTAAGAGAATTTGATCTCAAACTTTAATGCCCGTTATAGCCCACATATCTTCGTCGCAGAGAGCTCATTTTGGCATGAGTTCATGAGTTGAAAGTTTCGTCCAAATCATCCAAAAACTCGCTCTTAAATAAAAGTTAAGGAGGTATTAGACTATAACAAACAAACCGCCAAACTCGCACTTTTTCGTGTTTGACAGTTTGCCAACCTCGCAAACTATTAAAGTGCAAGTTTATTTGTTTATTTGTCATAGTCTAATACTTCCTTTTGTAAAAAGGGATTATTTTTTGTTAGTTGGAAGTGCTTGAATATAAATTGTGTTGAAATTATTTAAATAGATGTAACAAGGTGTAACCTGTATTTCAGTTTATTTGGCAGTTCTCAGTCAGACAAAGAAGTGCGATGAAAAAATCCAGGTCAAGCACGATTAATACACAACTCGAGAAATTTCTGAAAGTCGTATCGCATGTTTACGGGCCTCTCCCCACTAATATTTGGGTAGTCCGGCGTAGACAAAGTCCTCGATTCCTAGATGGTTCTCTCCACGGACAAACTTGAAGAAGCCCTTGTCGCCCCAGCGTACTCCCCACGAGTTGGCAACCAGCCAGTACTTGACGCCGTTCTCAACGCCCCAACCGATCACTCGAACCGCGTGCCAACCTTCAGTCGCTCCGGTAACGTGACGGTACACTCCGCTCTTGTACTGGTAAAAATCGGCAAACACCTCAAACTGTACGACCACCGGTCCATTTTGGTAGATCTCGGTCATGATCGCATTTTCGTTCCACATGACACGGTAAGCGCTGGCTCCGTACTTGAGGTCCTGGCTGTAGGCCAGCGGATATCCTGCCTGGCACTTCCGGCTGCACGTCGGGAGCGGGTCGTTGACGCAGTAGCTGCCGAACGGGTACGAGTTGCATCCCTGGCCAGATTTGTACGGTCCCTCGCTGGTGAGGCCCGAGTCCACCCAGTATTGCCAAGTTTTCCCAACGTAACCACCATCACACTTGAAGCAATCCGTACAGCAGGCCAGATAGTCCGTCGCTCCGAATGTGAACTGCTTTTGACCCCCGGAATGGATGCAGTAACGATCGGTGATGGCCGCGGCGGTCGACACGACGTAGCAAGATCCGCAGCAACCCTGGTCACGAATTTGGTTCAGCGAAGGGCAGTTTGGCCACTTTTGCCGCGAGTCAAAGCTCTCCGGGAGGGAGCGAACCGAGCGTTGATTCTCCAGCAGTGGTACGGCGTTGGCAACGGACTCGTTGGGACGAAGACCCAAGTTCATGACTCCAAACTTTTCCCGCTGATCGTACACTTGGGCGACCCAGGTGCGTGTGCGGGATCGGATCGCGGAAACCAGCGCGTTCTGCATCTGGTCCGAGATGCTGAACCCGGAGATTGTGCCGATGGCGAGGCAAACCACTAGTAGAATCTTCGTAAAAGCCATTTCTCTGGTGGAAGAAGACTGATAGCGAGAATGACCCGCGCAAACCGCTTTTATACGCGAAATTTCTTCCTGTGGGCTTATCATAAGGCGAAAGATGGTTTATTGGTCCCATGTAAGATCTGTTTGTTTTCTGATTATGAAATATGTGAAACTGGACCAAAAAACAATGACTGTGAATTTGGGTTGACAAAATAGAGCATAAAATTCGCAGAACTGGGCTTGTATTTGCATAATTTCAAAAACACCTCACGCAGAATAAATATATCTTGTTTCTATGCATGAGAAAAAACATTTTTTGGAAGGAAATATAAAAATGTAAAAATTCAAATTACAAGCTAAGCAATTCTTCACCAAACTCGAAAAAATAGATTAATTTTTTTTTCACAAAAATTAAATTTTCTCAAATCCGTATTTTTTTTATTTTTTATATGTTTTAAGGCAGCGATTCTCAACGGGGGTACCGGGCCTACTTGATTTATATGGCAGGGGGTACCAGCCTAGAAGAAGGTTGACAATCGTTGTTTTAAGGAAAAAAATCCCGCATATTTTAAGCCATTCAGAAGTATGGACCATAATTTTGCCGACTAGCAATGTTTTTTTTTTTTTCAAAATAGTGATTTTTGTAAAAAAAATAAATCAAGTACTTAACATTTTTAACCTCATTTTTTATGTAAAATCAAATTTGCTATCGAAAAGTACTTTATATATTTTTTTTAAGTGCATCGTTTTCAAAATATAGCCATTCTAAGTTAAATTACGTCCGAAAAAATCCGGTTTTATGATTTTTTAAAAATAGTTAATAGTATGATTTTTTAAAAAATGATTGTCCCTGATTGTTCACCCCTGAATTTTTTTTTTGTAATGTTCAGAAAATTTCCAACAATTTCGTCTGACAAACGTTGAAGGCTGGGCAACTGGTTGCTGAGGTACAACGGATAAAAGAAACAGGAAAAATGATTTTATTAAGTCTCATTCAAACAACCCTCTATTTTGTAATGTACTTTTTGATTGCAAATTCCATTTTACATGAAAAAAATAGGTTAAAAATTTTCAAGTACAAGATTTCAATTAAGAAAAAATCACTTTAAAAAAAATCATACCTCGTCGGCAAAATGTAGGTCCGTGTTCCTATTTTTTCTGAATAGTTACAAATTTACGATTATTTACGTACCATTTTTGTATGAACAGCTGCCAAAATTGTATGGAGACTTGTATGGGTGAACCAATGACACAAAATAGTCCGGGTACTTAGCCGAATGGTTAAGCGATCTGCCTTTCAAGCAGACAATCAGGGATCGAATCCCGCCCGGTCACCTCGCCACCGATTTTTCGGTGGCAACTTGAACCCCCTGCTCCCTCTGGGAGCAACAGATACACACACGGTAATTAATTACCACACACACACACACATGCCACTCCCGCCACTACAACAACTAGCGGTGGGTGAGTGGGGAATGGACGGGAAGATGACCAACCAACCACACCGCAACGCGTGAAGGAAGGAAGGAAGACTCTTCCAACAAGACCCCCAGGAGATCAGTCATGCAATTTGCACGGAACCCGTTCTGCGTTCGTTCTCGTTCTTCAATGTGAACTGAACCCACAGCGCAGGAACCATTGATTTTCGTTCCAAAAACAGAACGTCACTTTTTCGTGCCGTTCTCTTTCAACATTTGGAACGAGTTCTGTAAACCGCCTGTAGCCGAAGGTTCTCCATGGCGACAGTTTGACTTATATTGACAATCAGCTTGGTTAGATTGGTGGTAACATGAAAGTTTGGTAATCAGAAAAAGTGAGTTCGAATCTAATTTTTTTGAATTCATTTTTTTTGTGTTTAGTTGGGTAAACTTTTGGACTTAAAATATTATACCATTCAAGGGAAAATCCAGGTGGAGAGGCTAGGAAAACTAAACCTAAACGATTTATATTCAACAATGCATCTGAGGCTTTCAAATAAGAAATAAACGAAACCTTATGATCAACGGTTTAGGAAAAAAAAAAATGATTCGAACTACACAAAAAACAAATCATTCGGATTTTCTAACTCACTACCTTTGATTACTAAACGTATATGTTACCAGTGAGCTAGCTGGGCTGATATGTCAAGGGATGATTAAAATTAAATGAAGTTTACCTGGTCTACTGAGGCCCCGTCAAAGGAAAAAGCTCGAGTTCTGAACTGGGTTCTCCGTTCGTTTCAAAAAAGCCTACTGAACGAACTTTTCTTAGAGACGAGCGTGCGTTCTCAGAGCTGTTATTTTCCGTGTTGCTGTGTGAACTTGAACGAACGGAGAACCCGTTCAAAAGCATGACTGCAGGAGATCATCAACATCCATCAAGATGAAGAACAATAGATCTCGGATCTATAAATAGACGCACGGCTCCGTGATGGCAAGGCCGATTGAGCCAGTTAGGGTATAGGTTAAGATAGAGGACAAAGAATAAAAAATAAAAAAATGACACAAAATGGCTTCTTTAGTGATAGAAAAGGCCCCCACAAAGTTTGACCCAAATGAAAAAAATACTAAAAATGCTAGAAGGTGATTGTTCGGCAATTGTCTACGCCACACTTTTTTTAGGTGGCCCGAAAAAATGGTTTCTGAAGTTACAAATAATTTAAAATATAGATTTTTTTTAATTACTATTTTTCCTGAATAATTATAACCTTAACTAATACTTACAGTTTTGCCAAGATACCAAATCGATAGAAAAATTTCTTCTTAAGATATAGGTTTTCGAATATTTACAAAACATTTTTTGTATGAAAAGCTGCCAAAATTGTATAAAAACTCGTATGAGAGCAATTCTCTGAGATTTTGGTCTTTTTTTTGTATTTTTTAATCCTGCTGAAACTTTTTTGGTGAATTGAATTCATGTCTCACCCAAAACAACCCACCATTTTCAACGTCGATATCTTAGCAACTAATGGTTCGATTTACAATGTTAAAATATGAAACATTCGTGAAATTTTCCGATCTATTCGAAAACAATATTTTCAAAATTTTAAATCAAGACTAACATTTCATAAGGACCAAACATTCAATATTACGCCCTTTTGAAATGTTAGTCTTGATTAAAAAAATTATTGTTTTCGAAAAGATCGAAAAATTTCACGTATGTTTCATATTTCAACATTGAAAATCGGACCATTAGTTGCTGAGATATCACCATTAGAAAATGGTGGGTTGTTTGGGTGAGACTTGGAAAACATCAATTTTCCTGTTTTAAACCTTTGAATGGCAATATCTCAACAATTAAGGGTCGTATCAACAAAGTTCAATAAAGCAAAATATAGAGAATTTTCTCAGCTTTTCAAAAATATTTTTTTTCAGAAGTGGGCAAACATGGGCACTTATTTAAAAAAATGAATAACGACGACTATTTTGAAAAAAAAGATACCAAAAATGCTATAACTTGAAAACGGTGCACTTTATCAAAATTTCACTGAAGTACTTTTTGATTGCAAATTCGATTTTACATCAAAAAATTAAATTCGCAATTCGCAATTCGCAATTTTCAGTGTAAGAACGGGCCTTGACCGATCTTATGCACTAGGTTCCCGACGAACACGCACTGCCCTTACACCTACATCTCACCCTTGCTCTGAGTCAGTACGAGCAACACGCTAGAACACGCTTTGAGTGTTCGTGCCAGGCATGCACACCTTCTTTTCCGGTTACGCATTTTAACTCGGCCGGGGGTGGTACATTACGTAGGGTTTGATGTAAGTATAAGCGCCTAACCATTTAAAGTGTGCCTAACAAATTTCATTAAAGCAAAAACTGTTTTATTTTTAGTTTGAATTCAAAAACTAATTGTTATTTACTGTGTTTTGTTTTCTACTGAAAGCTTTCCTAGTGTTGAGTCGTGTTTATATGTTGCTATTTCTTTTGTCGCGGTGTTTTGTTACAATTTTTGGTCCTAAGCATTTTACAAAAGTTTTTCAAAAGTACAATAGTAATAATTGAGTAAGGGCTCGAACCTAATTTGTTTGAAGAAAAGGGTAAAGATTGAAAACAATGGACAGTGAAAGAAATATACTATTTGAAGAATCAATAGTAAAAGAAAGATAGTAATTTATGAAGTAGATAAAGAAATTTACAATAGTTAATAAATAGAGGTAACAAACAAGCTTAGATTGTATTAAGTGCAATTTATAGGGCAGATGAAAAAAATATTCAAATAGATAAATAAAGATAAACAAAATTGACATCGCTGCCAAATTAAGGGAAAGCAGAAAGTTTGTTACAGCAGCATCAATTGGTAAAATAGAGTGGAAAAGCGTTGAGAAATAAGAGAATCAAATGAGTAAAATCGAAATCAAATAGAGGATAGTGAACAGAAGCTGCGTTAGAAAATCAGTGAAACAAAATAAACAGAAGATAGGTGGTAGCTGAAATGGAAAGAAGGGAAACCCCGTTGTGCGATGTTTCAGGTACATCCACAGCAGTTGACTCAACATACTGCGAATCAAAACAATACCGTCTACAATCACAAATTACTTCCCTTTCCCACATTGTCGCGCCCCTTTCTTTTAGCCGTCTCGACTTTGACCCGCGGTGGTCAAAGGTTTACGATCCGTTTCCACAGGCCACCAGCTAGGTCATCATGAAAACCAAGCCAACGTGGAGGTAAGAAAATAGGACACTTGCAAGGAACCAGAGCTATACTGTCTTGATCAAAAATGATCTAACAGGACTACGGACGTAGTCAGTGACGCTCCTTCCAGGATGTTCCTCGCCTAAGCGTCAACTGAAGAGGTATCATCAGCATCATTCGCCCTTGGCCTGCTTTTACATCAAAAAAAAATTAAATTGAAACATTTTTACAACCAAAAAATCATAACACGGTCAAAGATTTTTGCCCGTTCTGGAAAAATTGGCATGTGATGTCTTCTAAAACATATCAGAAAATAAAAAAATAAAAATAGTGTTTTTTTGCAAATCAAGTTTTAGTAACAAAAAGTGAAATTTAAAATTACAAAAAAAAATTTACCGCGTATAATTTTTTTTCAGTGTAGTCCTTTTACCTACAACTTTGCCGAAGACACCAAATCAATCAAAAAATTCCTTCAAAAGATACAGATTTTTTAATTTTTATGCATCATTTTTGTATGGGCAGCTGCCAAATTTGTATGGAAAACTATATGGACAAACTGATGATGCAAAATGGCTTCTTTGGGCATACCGAAGGCACCGAAAAAAGTTTCAAAAATACAAAAATTAAAATTAAACAAAAAAGACCGATCCGTAAAAAACTGCTTAAAAGCAAAACAATGATGCAATATATCTCGCTTACTTTTTCAAAAGGTCGTATGTACATAGGAAACCCATGGCACATTTTGAAAAAGTAATCTAGATATATTCTTTGGACATAAGGTTTGGCCCTCCAAAAAGCTTGAATAATTAAAAAAAAAAATCAGCTGATTTTGTGAAGGATTGATTTTAATGGTCACTCCATGACTTTGGTATTTATATTTATTTAGTGAAATACACAATCTGCATAGAAACAAAACCCAATTTTTTGTCCCAAATTGTTTTTTTGAAATTATGCAAATATTAGGTCTAATTCCTAGAATTTTATGCCACAATAAACGACCCGCATGGAAAGAAATTATTTATTTGTTCTCAAGGCACATGTTTTTAATCAGAAAACAAACACCTTTCTACATGAGATACACGCAAAACAAATATGCTAACCCTCATGAGCCAAAAATTATGATCCAATAAACCATCTTTCGCCTCATGATAAGCCCGAAAGGAGGAGATTTCGCGTATAAAAGCGGTTTGAGCAGGTCACTGTCACCATCAGTCTTCATCACCCGGGAAAATGGCTCTCTCTAAAGTTCTACTAGTTCTGTGCCTCATCGCCGCCATCGGCTCCATCTCCGGGCTCAGCATCACGGACAAGATTCAGGAAGCGCTGGTGTCCGCCATCCGATCGCGTGCCCGCTCCTGGGTCGCCCAGGTGTACGATCGGCCAGAAGAGTTTGGCGTGATGAAAATGAGCCTCGGGCTGAACGAGTCTGAACTCAACAGTCTGCCACGGCTGCAGAATCAACGCTCGGTTCGCGCCCTGCCGGCGAGCTTTGACGCGCGCCAAAAGTGGCCTTACTGCCCATCGCTGAACCAAATCCGCAGCCAGGGATCTTGTGGATCGTGCTACGCCGTGTCGACAGCTGCGGTCATTACCGATCGTTACTGCATCCACTCCGGGGGTGAACGGCAGTTCTACTTTGGATCAACGGGCTACCTGTCCTGCTGTACGGACTGTTACAAGTGTGACGGTGGCTACGTGTTCAAAACTTTTGATTACTGGGTGGAGTACGGCCTCACCAGCGGGGGACCGTACCATTCTGGGCAGGGTTGTAAGCCGTACCCGTTTGGCGGCGCTACCCAGGACGTGAATATCGTTCTGAAATGCGATCGCCAGTGCCAGGCCGGATATCCGCTGACCTACAGCCAGGACCTCAAGTATGGAGCCAGTTCGTACATTCTCCCATGGGGAGACGAAAATGCGATGAAAGCCGAGATCTATCAGAACGGTCCGATTGTTACGTCCTTTGATGTGTATGGCGATTTCTTCCAGTACAGGAGCGGAGTGTATCGACACGTTACGGGTGCATACAAAGGTAGTCACGCGGTTCGAGTCATTGGATGGGGCGTTGAGAACGGAGTCAAGTACTGGCTGTGTGCCAACTCGTGGAATGAGCGATGGGGCGAAAATGGCTTCTTTAAGATTGTCCGTGGCGAGAATCATGTGGGAGTCGAGGACATTAGCTATGCTGGACTGCCCAAGTATTAGAAAGGGGATAAGATTGTAACTCACAAAAGTAGTGAATAAAGTTTGGAATGATTAAATCAGCACGTACCTTTAGCAACCCGAAACTGGCCGTCCTTTTTGTTCCAGCGGTAAAACTCTACCGCGGTGCGATTACCATCGTCCACGTGGGCCGCCAGCAGCTCAATCGGACTCGGTGACAACGGCAGCGTGATCGTGATCACATCACGAAACCGTCCCGCCAACGGTTTGATCCGCTCGTAGTGACTCAAATAAGGCGTCTTACTGTGCAGCGTCTCCACCAGCGACTGTCCGACCATGTCCAAACTGCGCAACTTTGACTCGTACTTGCTCAGCTGATCACCGTACTCGACCTCCCGCAGCAGCTGGTTGATGTTAACACCGAAGATGGTGTTATTCCCAGTGTCCACATTCTGTGCCTGCAACGTTCTCGTCAACGTCACCGGCGTCCGAACCGTCAACGTTTCCTGGTTTCTCCTGGCCAAGTTCGCCATAAACTCGTCAAAGTTCTTTCCGTTGATCGTCTCAACCTCCAACTCCTCAATCGAAGACGGATAAATCAAATTCAACTCAGGAAACTTTGTCCGCAGCGTCAAATCCCCTTTAATCGTCTGCGGAACCGACTTCAACAGCAGATGCTCCCGGTCAAAGGTCACATTGTTCACCAGTCCAAGCACTTCAATATCCCCCAGGAACGTGGCCGCCTCAACCGTAGTCACACCCTCGATCGTATGATTCCGGCTCTTGCGAACGGAATTCGCGAACCACTCGTTGATATCGACCCCCTGGATCAGGCACGGATCGGGACAGATGATGTTGTGAACATGCAGGTTGTCGAACTGCTTCGGAGCGGTGAAGACCACCTCGGTGGCGTCCTGCCAGAGAATGTCCCGGCGCAGATCGAGGCCGTTTAGCGTGGTCAGATTGAAGGGTCCTGCGGTTTGGAGGGGTGGTTATTAACTAGCTGATTTTAATTGAAGATTTGGGTCAAATTTTACCTCGAACTTCAACGTTGTGGAACGTCCAGTTGCCGGTGATTGTTTGCGGAACGTCTTTCTTCAGCACGTGTTTGTCAAAGTCAACGATGTCGATTCCTTTTGAGCTGAAGAAAATAAAACGGTTTCCATCAAAATTCAGAATTATGCTCTCAAATAAGAAAAATCGTAAAAAGACTCTTTCAAAATCCCTAATTTTTTTAAATATTTTCTGAAATCCGTTGCCAAAACTAATGGCTTTGGTTGGAGTCGAAATACATAAACTTCATAAAATATTGGTAATGAAAAAAAAATATGCTTCATAAAGTTTTTTCTCAACTTTAGACATTTTTTTTAATTTAGAAGTTTTTTAAAACTAATAATTTTTTAAATAAGAAATTTTTCAAATTTAGGAAAAAAAATCAAAATTCAGACATTTTTCGGAATCTAGAATTTACTTAAACTAAAAATGTAGGAATCTTTGAAAAATATTTTTTTTAATCAAAAAATATTCAGGATTTAGGATTTTTAAAAAATTAGAATTTACAAAGTTAGATTTTTTAAATTTATTTTTTTTAATTATTAAATTTTAAAAAAATTAAAATTAAGACATTTTTTTTAATTTAAACATTTTTAAAAATTCTAAAAAAATCTAGATTTTTGAAATAAAATTTTATAAGCTAAGAAATTTTTAAAATTTGAAAAAAATAAGATTTTTTTTATAATTTCTAATTTTTTGAAATTTAATTTTTTAGGTTACTTTTAGTTTATAAATTTTCAAAATCTTAAATTTTTAGAATTTTTTTTTTTATTTGTGAATTTTTGAAAAATAGAACGCTACAAAATTAGAAAATTTGTAATTTTTTTTTATTTTGAAATTCGAAATTTAGACGTTTTTAAAATTAAGTCATTTTTAAAATATGGAATTTTCTAAAATCTTAAATTTTCTGAATTATTTTTTTTATTTGGGAATTTAAAAAAATAGTTTTTTTTTCATTTGGGAATTTTAAAAAATAGTTTTTTTTTAAATTTAGGAATATTTTAAGTTCAGGATTTTTTGAAAATTAGAATTTTAAAAAATTCTTATTTTTGCAAATTAAAATTTTTGAAATTTATTAAAATTCAGAAATTTTTAAAATTATTAATCTAGGCCGTTGCAAATATTTTTCAAAGTTTTTGTCGCCCCCCCCCTTCAAAATTGGTCCTAAAAATCAGCGCTCCCCCCACCCCTCGACATTGAACAAAGTCGAGGGACATAAACTTCAAAAAATATTTGCAACGGCCTTATAAAAATTTTAAAAATAAATTATATAGAAAATCTAGAAGCTTTTACTATTTTTAAATTTTATTCAATTCAATTAGTTTTTATTAGTAAATAATCAATTCACAATTTCGTAATTCTTATAACCTAATAGAGTTTTGGAGTACCTTTCAACTATGATTTGTACTATAGTTCATTTTGATGTAATTGAATATTCTAACAATGGATTTTGCAAGAGAAGGAATTTTTAAATTTTATAGATTTTAAAATAATGATTTTTTTTAAATTTCTAAATTGAAAAAATAGTATATTTATCAATCTTTAACATTTTTTAAATTTAGCCACGTAGCCTAGTGGTAACGCTCCCGCCTAGTAAGCGGCAGATCGGGGTTCCCTTCTGGATTCGATTGCTTAGTAAAGGGAAGGTAGTGTATCGTCACAAACTGGACCTTATCACGACACCTTAGAAAGGCGACCTATGGAATGTTAACATTAACCTTAACATGTTAACATTAGTTGAGTTCAAAACTGCCACTGAATCCGCTTTGTAAATGCCGGCCCCGATACTCTTCAAGGGTGTTCCCCTCAGGAACAGGGAAAGATTTACTTTTTTTTAAATTTATGTTTTTATATTTTAAAATTTATTGTTAGTTTAAAAACAATGAAATTCTAAAACAATTGATGATTTGAAAAAAAAAATTAAACTTGGAAAATGACATTTCAAAATAATAATTTAATTTTAGGATTTTTAGATTTATTTTTGTAATTTTTTTAACATATTGGATTGCACAAAAACTATTTTTTGAATCGCTTTGAAATTTTGGAATAAAGAAAAACTAACCTTAAATTTGTGAAATTAAAAAAAAATGTAGAAAAGCTTAGAATTTCGATTTTCTAGAACAATCATCGGAATTTGTCGATGGCGTAAGAGCAATAACGATCGAATGATCTCAATCTAATATTGTCAAATTACAACCGTTGACAAATTACGATCGTAATATTTTTGGTCCAGAAATCTCAAATGTGTTTTTGTTTTTCTCTGAATATAACATTATTTTGAATCTGTTTCTCGATCTAACGAGGGGTTTTGACAAAAATATCATTTTGTTTGATTGCCAAGTATAATTTAAAAAAGAAATACATTTGCATCACCAAACCTCTATGAAACGGCTCATCACATAAAAGGTGTAGTTGTTTTATATTTATGTAATTAAAAATGAATTGAAATTAATTGATTATGATGACCAATGCATTTGGTTTCAAAACGTTTTGAAAAATTCTGAATCTATTCTAATCAGCCATGAAACCACGTGCTCCGAGCAACCAATTCGACACCTTATCAACTTTCACCCGGCGAGTACACCAAAACTCTCACCACCACACCCACAACAGAGCACGAGGCGCGCAACATCTGACAGCACCTCCCCCAATGATACTGAGCAAGGAGGAAAGAAGGGGAGGGTTGGTGGGCGGGCAGGTGAGATTTGTTTTGATCTGGTCGTCCACTCCATTCGCGCGTAGCTGATGGTGTGACTTGTATCAGCGCCTGCTACGCGGTCAATTTTTCGTCAAAATTCATTGATAAAAGTTGGTTTGTGTAAGAGCAGCAGTGAATGGCGATGTGGAGCTGATCCATTGAAGGTATTTTGGTTAATGAATAAAGCTGAATTTCATTCAAGATGTGCTAAATTAATGCTAATTTAATTACAGATTGTTTTATAGATGGCTAAATTTTGGGTGGTGAGATTAAACTGGTAAGATCACGCCGAATCTGGATGGGAAATCCGCGTGGATGAAATAAAGAATCAAGGAAATTTTAAAGATTCAGTTCAAGTTGACACGTCTGCAAAGACAGACTAAAAAAATCATTTCTTTTTTAGGAAAAACTCACTCAATCGATCCCTTTAGCAGTCCGCCGAGCTCAACACTGCGAGCGCTCGTCGCCTTTCGGAACCGCACCGGACCCTTGAAGATCAGTGGAGTCGTCACATTCTGCGCCTTGGAAACGCTGAGGTAAGTTTGCGCAATCTCCGACAAGTTCAGGTTGTTAATGGGACCCTGTGAGAATTGGGATATTTTAATTAACAGTGTTCCAGAATTTCCAATCAAGACATTCGTACCTTGGCGTGAACCCAGCTAGCAAAGTGTGCATTCTCGAAGCGATAATTCCCGGTTAGCACCTCGTCCCGGTTGGCGAGCCACACGTCCCGATGGAGCTGCTCCAGATTGTACCCGTTCAGGGTGACGATCTCCGGTTGAACTTCAAAGTGCGCGTTGCCGTACACTTCCACATTCATAGGACGGTCCGGAGTGCTGCCAGTGGCGGTGGTGAACTCACGCAACTTGGCGTAGTTCATTCCGTTGAGGGTGTGCGATACGTGGATTTCGCCCGAGACTAGCAGATTGCCGTCGATTTTTATCTCCTCGAGCTGTTGAGGATCCGATGCTTGGTCGAGCAGGACGTCGGTGGCCAGGTTGAGTCCAGATATCAGACCATTAACGGTAACCGGCTGGTACGAAACGACTCCTTCGTCTGAAATTGGTAGAGTTTAAGTTGATGTTCAGCACAACTAATTCAAGCTACTTACGGAAAATCGCATGCGGAACTCGCTCGTTCTGGTCCAGATAGTACACGTTCTGAGCCAACTCGTCCAACTTTACCCCGTTGACGAACCCATCCACGTAAGTCCTTTCCGCGATCACGTGTTCAAAGATCTGCGGTGCCGTAAAGGTCTGGTTGTACTCGTTCAGCAACCAAGCCCGGCCAAACTCCTCTCTCCGAACTCCGTTGATGGATCCGTTGAAGAACACGTTCCGCACCGTGATTGGATGCTTCAAAATCAACGTCTCCTCAATGACTATGTCCTGTTCCAGCGGATCGCTGATCTTCTGCAGACCCATCAGATCTACCCCGTTGAGTGAGGCTTGATCGAGCAGCACTAGCTCGCGCACTTGAACATTTTGGAATCGCTTTGGCCCGGTCACCAGCACCGTCTCATTACCCAAACCACAGCCCGGACGTTGCAGCGTATCGCTAAACATCCAGTCCAGATTGTACCCAAAGATGGTCGAATTGGTCGCTTCCAAATTACCAACATTCAAGTTTCCGTTCACCGTCAACCGACAGTTCTCCATCCTCACATTCGCCTTGATCTGCTGCTTCGAGTCCGTAGTCAGCAGCGTGTCCAGTGGACGACCCTCGAAGAGCGTCTCCTGGGCTACCACATGACTTGCTACCACCTCTTTAAAGTGGATTGTACCCTCAACCACCTGATCACCGGTTCGTTTCAGCACCGTTTCATTCAACACCCTCAAATCGACCTGGTTGATCATGGCTGCGTCCACGTGGCCACCTCGAATCTTCAAATCCCCACGGAACGTCTTCTTCCCCGTTATCTGCTGCACCCGGTCCGAGTTGATCGGGATGAAATCGTTCGGGTTGAGCCCGTTCAAGTCGGTGGTGAACGCGTTCTCCACTATCAACGGCTTCGTGAAGGTGAAATTCTGGTAGGACCCAACCGCGTTCAACGGGAGACCGTGCTCGTAGAGGTTGACGAAGTTGTACGTCCGACTGGCGCCGAAGATGTTTGACGTGTTGAGCAGACGCTCGATCGTTACGTCGCCGGTTATTTCAAAGTCTCCCTCCAGGTAGACGTCCTGGTTGATCGTAGTAACTGGATTGAGCTTGCTCAAGCTGCTGCTGTTGATCTTGCCCTGCAGGAATATCGGACCCAACAATTCAACGTAATCGAAAGTCTTCGTCCCCGTGATCAACTGTGGTTCCTTGGAATCCCTTAGCAGCACCTGCAGCTCATCGTCGATCACCGGAATGTGGTTGATGCGATCGTACAGCTGAACGTTGTCCATCTGAACCGGCTTCAGAAACTGCACGTCCTGGCGCACCTTAAAGTCCGGGTACTCGCTGGTCGGCTCCGTTAGCACCAAAAAGTTCAAATCGATCCCCGACAGTCGATTGTTCGGCGCCGTCACATTGTCCACGACAATGTTGTCAAAGTTGAACGGTGCCGTAATCACCTGATCGCCAACCGTCTTGAGCGCGTACTGATCGATGTACGCCATGTCCACATCGTTCGTCAAACCCGTCAAGGTCAAGTTCTTCACGCGAATCTCCCGCAGTCGCGACGGATAATCCTGCTGGGCGGCACGCGATCGCGAGCGCAACTTGGAAGCCTGCTCGATGAGCGCCGTAACCTGATCCACGTCGGTGTTGTTCAGCTTGGGCGTCACCAAATTCTTCACCACCAAGTGATCCACGTACATGGTTTTGGCGGAGAACGTCTGATCTGCACCGTTTATCAGCACGTTATCCGGCGTGAAGCGAATGCCGTCGATCAGGTTATTTACGAACAAATCACCTCTCACTTCCACCTCGCTTACGTACAAATCTACATCTTTGAGCAATCGAGGATCACCATTGGTACGCAGCAGTGTCTCGCTAGCGTACCCATTCAAGAACTTAACAGACAATCGATCATCTACGATCAGTCGATCGACATTTATTATTTCATCCTCCTCCGTTCCGTTCACCGGTGGTTGCCTCTCGTCGTTGATATTGCGAGCGTTCAGGTCCTTGACAAGTGCACCGGTCGCGATCACCTGCGGTACCTTCAAATCCCCGCGCACCTCCAGCGTCTCGTTCAATCCCAAGCTGTCATCGATGATCGCTTTAAGCTTCTCCACCTTTTGCTTCAACCCCTCCAGCTGGTTGTGAACGCTGTTCAAGTAGTCGAACGTCCGCTGATCAAACACGAACCCACCCGTGTGCAACACCTTCGTCCGCAAGTGCTCAACCGTCGATCGCTTCACCTCAACGTCCTTGTCGAGCTTGATCGTCCCATCGTCCACCTTCGGCAACGCTTCCAACTTGTTGTAAATCTCCTCCAGGTTCATCTGTGACAACCGATCCGTCGTTTCCCCGCACCAGCTGATAAACTGCCCGTAAACCTCCTTCAGATCATTCTCCACGCCATACATCGGCGTAAAAATGTTCGTCGTACTGCCAAACAGGTTCTTATTCGCGATCACGATCACACTGGCGTTGATAATGTGCCGATAAACGCGCATGTGCGAAACTCCCTCGGCGAACGCTTCCCGCGTGTAATCGATCCTCGACGGAGCAAACTTCCACCCGTCGTACTCGTAGATCTGCAGCGGTTTCCCTTTGCAACGAATCAGCAGCAAAAACTCCCCGTTCTCCCGCATCACCGGCAAGAACTGCTGCACCCGGTGCAGCTCAAACTTCTGAAACGGCACGAAGAACCCGTCGATGAACTTGTACACGATCGAGTGCTGGTCGTAGTCCAGCTTCTTCCGGTTCTTCTTCCCGGCTCGCGAGTTTCCCGTCACCAAAAAGTGCTCCCTCACATCGCCCTGATCGAGGAAGAAGTACGCAATGTCCGAAACCGAATACACGTAAATCTTCTGGTGAAAGTCAAACTTTTGCCGCTCGTAGTCAAACTTGAACACGTCCGAGAACGTGTCCTCGTCCACCGCTTCGTCGTTCATCTGGTTGGCGATCGCGATAAAAAGCGTCTCCGCGATCATGAACGGTTCGATGTGTATCGAGTTGTAACACGGCAGTTCGTCGATCGCGTCAAAGTGATACCCGGACCACCGGTACAGCGGGCACACGTTCGCCACGCTCTCGTCCAGGTTCGTGTACGTGTGCGTCAGGTAGATGTGATTGCCGTGCGTCCACATGTGCACCGTGTTCTGGTTCGATTGGCTAAACTTCTGCACGATCTCCGTCGTTCCGTTCTCCTGAATCTGGAAGATCGGCGACCCGTCGTCGATCCCTCGATGGTTCAGCGGCGAATCCTGGTTGCGAGCGTTGTCGTAATAGTTCACAATAGCCACGAAGCCCAGCGAGGCGTTCGAGATGCAGTCCATATTCCGGGCCAAGATCGCGGTGTACTCTTTGAACTTTTGAAACTGGCCTTCCTCCCGCACGTAGAACGACACGACGGTGTGGTTGGAGTAGCTTTCCTTCGATTTGCGGATGTGTAGCGATGCGGCAAACACTTTCGTACCGACTTTCAGCAGGCAGATGTCCAGAGGGAAGTTGACCGGAACGTAGCCACGCTCGTGGAAGCCCTTGAGGAAGCGGCGTTCGCCTTGAAGAGATTTGAAAAATACAAATGTCAACTATTTTTTTTTTTATTGATCAAGTGAAACCAATCCAGCTTAAACTTTGGTTACACATTTACAACCTTACACACACAGATCAGTTTTTTATTCTATGTCGATTTGTTTAGGTTATAAAAGAATGACCTCAACAAAAATTCAAACTTTCATTCCAGCCATGGACGCCGCCGAACAACTCCAGGAACAGCTCCTGCGCGACTGCCTCCGCAAACAGCTGGACGAGTTCCACATGCTCGCGTCGATCTTTTGCAGCCCGGGCGAACTGCACGTGGACGACTACAGCTTCGTGGACAACATTGGCGCGTACATCAGCGGCGAAACGGGTCGCCTGAACGCCAAGCTGGACTACCAGCTGAATTTACCCCTGCTGGAGGAACAGCGGGTACAAATACGGGTCGAACTACCTCATCTCTATCCGGGGCTGGAGATTCCCTGCTTTGTGGTACGATCAGCATGCTTTCCACGCGATCAGGAACGAATGATCACGCAGAGAATCGAGGAGTACATCGAGCGGGAGGTGCTCGATTCCAGTGAACCGTACGTGTTTCAGGTCGTTTCGTGGATTCAGGACAACTTTGTCGAGTTGACAAAATTTCACGAACCGTTGAAGGTGAGCGAAGAGGGTGGCAGTGCAAAGTCCGCTTCAGTGACCTTTGAGAGGTTATGGATTTACTCACACCACTTGAAGAGTAAAACTAAAAGACAAACGATCCTCAAAACCGCAAAAGACCTTGATCTTACGGGCTTTTCGAGGCCTGGTAAACCGGCGATCATCTGCGTTGAGGGGCGGCAGCAGGACACGCAGGAACTTTGGCGCACCATTCGGCCGATGAAGTGGCAAAAGATCCAGGTCAAGCTGGCTGAGACGGAGCTGGTTGAGGGGGGTCTTGAAACGATTGCGGGCAAGCGGAGGTTCTCCGGTTTTCGCGAGGAACTGTTCACCGAAGTGGACGACGAAAACGACGAAGAAGTGCCGATGAGCATGAGTTTGTTCATGAAGTTTCTCGATCGGCACGATTGTGGTTACATTAGGAAGGAAATTTTTGGTTTTGAGCAGGCGGAAAATGATTTATAGAAAATATATATATTTTTTGCAATTTACAACTTATTTAACCCTTCCCCAAATCAAGAGAAATCCTACCTCCAGCGGTATCCGCCTCGATCAGCTGCTCGTCCACATTTTTCGACTCTCGCTTCACCCGGTCGGTTGTTCCAGATTCACCAACGCCTGTAGATCGTACAAACCCGCGGATTCGTTGATCCATGCGGGCCTCCTCTTCCGGAGAAAGTTCTGCGCTCCCATCGAGGCCTTCGGCGCGAAAGTCCGCCAGCAGATTTTTGTAGAACACTTCTTTCAGCTGGGACAGTTCGGAGGCATCCTCGGAGGAGGGTTCACCATGCACGAGCAAGAACGGTAATCGGACCGCGCAGATTAGTATCACCACCAGAATGAAGTTAAATATTAGCGGCAACGAAAACATTTTTCGACCAAATTAAGCCGACATTGCAGCCAAGTGGAAAATGTATGTTCTTGCGAGCTCAACAACGTGGAGAGGACTGGTGGCCTTGATCATGAGGCTAGTGGAGAGAACAATGGAGGGTTATTGCTTTGTGCATGGTTTGGGTTAGAAAATGAAGAGATATTATCACAAAAAGATTCAAAGGTGAACACAAGATCTCAATTTGATTGTATGAGTTCATCATTTGATATTTTATTTTCCAGAAAATATCTTGAAAATTGTTCAATATCTCCAAAAAATGTTCTAAAATATGGGTTTTCAAATGATACAAACATTTCAACAGTTGTGAAACAATTTTTGAAAATACTAATCAAAATCGCAAAACTACATAAAAAAACTACTACGAAAAAAACATAAAATTTTTGTTTTGTTTTTCAATGTGGGTATCAAATAATTGGGATTTTTTCTTACCCCAATCGGTGATAATAATATTTTTTGTAAAATACCCAAAATTTCTACGTATTATTGACAAAAATATATATAAAAAAGTTTCTGACGTATCAAATGATCGAGATTTTGTCATACAGTTTAATGAAAAATTTTTATTTGGAAATACTCAGAATTTTCATAAAACTTCGTATTTTCCAAAAAATACTAAAAGTTTTGATGTTTGGCAAAACATTTACCAAACTATCGAAAAATTTTCATAACATTCGAAAGTTATAATACTGTTTTGAGAGTACTCAAAATTTCAGTTTTTTTGCAATAAGCCTATCAAATTATCAGGAACTTTTCATACATACATTTCGACAGTAATATTTTTTTAAATTCTCTTAATTTTCCAAAAACTTCGTATTTTTGAGAAAAATTCTATTTTTGTGGTTATCTCAATATGGGTATAAAATGATTAGGATTTTTTTTTTAAATATATCGTCGAGTATCGATTACCTAAAGCCTCGATTATTATTCAATAGACACCTGTACATATTGTTAAAACTGAAATATTTTGTTTTTTTTTTTCGAAAATACGTAGTTTTGTGGTTTTTTTTTGAATATTTTCAAAAAGGTATATTTTTATTGAAATGTATGAAAAAATCTCGATCATTTGATACGTATGCAGTCCAGACTCGATTATTCGAAGCCTCAATTATCCGAAGTTCGATTATCCGAAGGTTTGTATGGTACTTCGGATAATAAAACAAATCGAATCATAACAAAAAATATGTTTTTCGTATTTTTTAATTTTCTTGTTAAAAACATCAAATTTGACTTCTGCGACCCAATTTTAGTCAAATGTGAACAGTTGATTGCATATTAAATAACAAAATGCATTTTTTTTTCAATATATCATATCCGCCATTTTGGATTTAAAAATTCTAAATCACTTTAGCGTAGTTTAGGGGTCATACATTAACTCGACAATAAAAAATAAGCAAACGAAAAAAAAAATCCTGATTCGATTATCCGGAGTAAAAATTTTCTGAAACCTTCGGATAATCGAGTCTTGACTGTATTGCCAAAAACTCATATTTTCATAATTTTTCAAAAATACGTAGTATTTTGAAAATTTTGAGTAATTCCCAAACAATATTATAATCATCAAAAAGTAAGACTAATTCTCAATCATTTGATACCCATGTAAAAAAAAAACAAAAATTTAAAATATTTTTTTAATATCCCAGGTTTATATGGGACTTCGGATAATCTAATGATGACCAAAAACATGTTTTATTTTTTTATGTTCATTCATTTTTTTATCACCGTCATTTTAGCCGCCATCTTGAATTTAAAAATTCTAAGAAACTGTAGAGGATTTTATGAGTCATACTAATGTTCAACAACAAAAAAAGACAACGTAAAAAGGAATTCGTGATTCATTTATCCGAAGTTTCGATTATCAGAAG